>NC_090788.1:20987500-21335000 GCF_040054535.1 Antennarius striatus | reverse complement strand
ACACAGGTCTTCACATATTTTGAAATAAATGACTTCATGTAACAGATTTTAGAGTTTAAATTCAATAAAATTGCATTGAACTACAGAAAAGGTGAGACATTCTTGGCCTTTAAGACCAGGTGATTATACAATTTTCAACTTGTTTAAACTCGAACATAATTGGTCAACGAAATTGTTATTTCATTATGCTAAAAAAATACTTGAGTAGATTAAAGTAATTCAGTTGCATCACAGTTCATCATGCAGTCTATTCGATCTGCATAGCATACAGTTGAATTAGTTAATGTCAAGACATTTTCTTTCACCACCTTTGTAGTGCATTATGCATTGGGTTGTGAAGCCAAAGTCGTGAAGCTTTGTTGGTAGAATACAACAGAAAATAAAGTTTACCAGCAACCTCCTCCGAGTGCACGTGATCATCCTCATCATCATCTTCCCACATCCCGATAAATAGGCTATAAGTGAAAATGAAAACTTTAATATTGTTTATCCACTGTTGCCTTGGTGACATAAAATAATAATAATAATAATAATAATACTAAAAAAAAAACTTTAGAAAAGTTCACTGAGGTGCCAAGACAGACTTGAACAGCCAATACAGCGATGTGATGAGTGGGGTTACTCTGTGTGCTGCTGCTGCTGCCACTCTTTGCCAAACAGCGCCGGGAATGAAAGAATCTGCCGTCTGACTGAAGCCCGTCTTCCAGTCCTCCAGTGCTGTGGAAGGCAGTCTGGAACTGAAAAGCTCTCTGGGATATTCTTTTACTGGTATTTTTCTGACAACCCACACAGAATGCTTGCTTATCACAACTGTACTCCACTGCACAGGCCTTCAAAAATTGATTTTGCCAGAGGATGATGATACCAGTTTGTTGCTTCATTCGGGAAAAGAATACGACAAATAACCTAGTAAAATACGATAAAATTTAACTTAAAATATATGACCTGACTACAATTGTTCATCAAAATTCTAATGAATCATTCATAAAGGTTAAAACCCTGAGATCTGGTGAGTTTGGAGAGTGTTGCTGTGATCTAAGCATGAGGAAGTAAAATCGGCAAAAGTTTGTGCATCTTTAAAACTTAAGATGGGTGTTTTTTTTAGCCAGATGTCTGCCAGAAAAACTTATTTCATTACTTATTTATATTTATACTTATTTATATTTTGACAGATTTCTCTAAACTGGACTAATAAACTGACGTAACCAGAAGACGAGATCTCACTGCTGTTAACAGAAGAACTGCTCTTTCCCTCAGATACGACTCGTGACATTAAAGAAAATTTAATTTAGCACTAAATGACTTGAAACTTGATTTGGCAGTCAATTCAACAGTAGAAATTTAATACACATTTTCTACTGTTTTGAACATTGTACATTACATGCATGGTATTACTTCATAAAATATTTGTGCATTTTGCTTTCATGGAATTTGAAAGTAGTGCAAAGTACTATTTCATTACCGTACAACTTCTGCAATCAAGTTTTTAAGACAGCTTAGACATCCAACATGCGACCTTATGCAATTTCCTCCGGGATTAATAAAGTATCTATCTATCTATCTATCTATCTATCTATCTATCTATCTATCTATCTATCTATCTATCTATCTATCTATCTATCTATCTATCTATCTATCTATCTATCTATCTATCTATCTATCTATCTATCTATCTATCTATCTATCTATCTATCTATCTTATCTGAATTCCTCATTTCTGAAGTGAAACATAATTAAAGATTAAACATATTTATTTGTCATTATACAGACGGTACAACTAAATTACAAGGTCAGTTGGTCCCGTGAGCCACGACGGGCCAACATGACCCGATGTTCCTTAGAAGCATGTTTTTACTGATGTTGGGGGGAAAGTGGACAACCCAGATAAAAATCCATCCAGACACGGAGAGAACACGCAAACTCTACACAGAGAAGCCATGTTGGAAATGCTGGGGATTGAACCCACAACCTTCTTGCTGTGAGGAATCAGTGCTAACCACTATACCATTGTGCCGCCTATAATCAATATAATCAGTCTACATTGAGTTTTAAAGTACTATAATTTATACTGACACAGACATGGGAGTATCAGCATTGACAAGTGATCATTGGTGATAAAAAATGTTTTATTACTATTGAATAATTGGCTTAAACTTTTATTTGTTAAAACTCATCTTTAATAATTTGTTCTTGGAAGTGACTCCAAAAGCAGTGTAAGAGCAGAAAAACCGATATCATAGTCGACTTCCTCGTGTCCGTCACAAACAAACAGCTCATATATACAAACAGAAGATCATTTGGTTTGCTATTTCCTCTGCTGAGGTGGCAAATTAAAGCGCATGATATTTGATGTCCAGCATTTTGTTAAATGTCAGCATATGTATTAAACATCCACATTCACATCACTGGGAGGTAGAAGTGTCTCTTTTTGGTGGTAATATTGACTTAAATTCCTGCATTATTCACGCCTCTCATTTAACTCTCTTGACAGCTTCATTACAATAAGTAAGAACGCTGCTGTCAGAACGGTTGGATTTTTCCTGCCTGACAGGAAGAGCTCTTTGCTTGTATTCCTGCATCCATTTAAAATAATAAATCGCTGAATAATGAAAAAGAATCGTGGCATTGATGAACCCTTTCAGTAATCAGCAATCCTGCTGCCAGAAACACAGTTGTTGAATAATGTCAGACAAGTCGGTATAGCCTTTCCTTCTGCAAGCGGAGGAGAATGTTCTTCCCACTCTGTCAGAGGTCATAGGTCAGGTCAAGTCCAGGGCATCAGCCCTATAGCTGATACAGATTTATTTCTGAGATGACTACGCTTCAGTCCGGTGGGTGTTTGGTTTCAGGGTTTTTAGCCATCTGACAGATGAGTGACATATGCTAAGCTTTTAATAACACTGTTCATCTTGTAATTCTAATGTGTTTTAGTTTCTGTCTGTCAGCTGTAATTCACTGTTGGCGTCTGTGGGTGATTTGTATTACAGAATGATTAAAATGCATCATTAGTGTCCGTTTATTCTTGAAAATACCTCATATAGTCTGATGTACTAAGGAAAACACTAGATATGCTCACTCGCAAAGGTTTTACTTTTGGTATTTTGTCAGTATTTGGATCAAAGGTTTACATTTAATAAAAAACAACGACAACACGTTAACCTTTAATTCAGGACTACAGGACGTGACTGATGGGGGGGTACGTGTCGACAAAATGCTATCGAGTGTAAGCAAGGAACAAACATTGCAGTTTTTTGGACCACTGCAAATTAAATTTGTGGGTGAGATTTTTTTAAATATATACATCTGATACTACTAATTCTGTGAAGAGTCACCAGTGGCCTGAGCCTATCCCAGCTGACTTGTGTGAGAGGTGGAATCACCAGTTTATCACAGCATCTCCTTTTTTTTTTTTGAGAAGTGTTGCCAAGTACATAGAAATGATATTCTAAACTTATTTGATATATTTAGTTATTAAACAAACATATTCCTATATGCCAGACCATGCCATCTACTCCTGTCAAAGAACAATTTAAGGCACAACGGTGTTCAAAGTAAAGCATCTATAGTAATCGGTTGGTCGGTAGGTACAGTAGGTAGGGAAATTATGTAAATGTCGTTTAAATCAATGAATATAGCTGTATTATACATTTACAGTTTACTGGCCTTAATAGCATTGCATTGTTTCTACCCTACAGTAAATCAGATGGTGCATCATGTGACTTATATTGCAATGTAAAACCAACTAAATTTCAGAAGACAAATAAATTATTATTAGCAGGTTTTCCACTTTGACTGCAGTGTAATTAGAGACATCACCTCAGGAACAACCGGGAGTTTCTGCCAAGCTTGAAACTCATGCTCTTGTTTTTATTCCTTAAACTGAGGCTCGGCCTTTTGCTCCACAGCTGCAGCATTAACACACTCTCTGTGTGCGTTTGTCATTCATGAAGGGTAAATGGAGACTGAGATGACATCTGATAAATTATTCATAGAGATTTTATATTGCAAACAAGTCTTGCTAAAACAAGTCGAAACGCCGGTGACACTCTTTTCGTACGCTTTTAGTTGATGATCATCAAATGTCAAAACAGACTCGTCTCGTTGTTGCTTTGAAATGGAAATGACAAAATTTTGCACACATCTGTCAGGAATAAAAAGACAAGAAACAAAACATCTTTATTCAGGAAAATGGTGAGAGAGTAAGGCATCAAGAACAAATCATTACAGTCAAATGCAACCGACAAATATGTCTTGTGAGCCCCTGAGACGTGTGGGAGACATCCAGACACGTCTTTTTGTCAGATAAATACATTTCTGAACGCGTACATTAACTCATCACACTAAATCCACAGAGATATGTCATGTAAATACAGTAAGAACTTATATAACAAAATGTAAAACCTTTATACATAAATACTTCAAGTGTGTTAAAACAATTTTTCCGAGCCCATTGAAGTAACTATTCATTCTAAATATTACCGTCAAGCCTCCATAATGATCCGTTTGGCATCTCTTTGTTGTACCTGTGTATTCAGGTAGAAAGTAGACAGACTTAGAGTCAGTGTGAATTTCTGGAGTCAATGGAAAAACACTTAACAGGACTTCACCCGTGGAAACTTGAATTCACACAGTTCACACATCAGAAAGCATTCCAGCATGAATGGAAACGGTGGTCGGAGTCAAGGGGAAATGAGAGACTGATGTGAAAAGAAATAACAAGAAAAACAAAATAAATAAAGAGTTGAGCTGGGTCACAAACCTGCACCATCCTTATATATAGTTAATATAACACAGTGAACAGTAAAGGGTTGCAATGGGAGAGAAAAAAAAAGTCTTTTGATTTTCAGAATCTAGAGTACAGAATGTGATAAAGTCATAATTTTGTGATAATATAGTCATACTTTACCTTAATAAAGTAATATTTTTTTAGTAATATAATAATGATCCATCAGAATAAAGCAGAACTAGTAATAAAGTACTTGTTTGAATATAAATCCATACTAGTGCTCTGATGCAGCTAATGATGGCCACCAGCGTCTCCTCCATCAACAAAATGAGTAAAACATGATTTCTTAGTCTGGTTCTTTCTTCACAGCAAACCCAGTTTCTTACATGATGCCTGCAAAATGTGTGAAATCTACACCTAAGAATAGTTTGACAAGTTGTTTCCCATTTTGGCTCAGTCAACATTAACTCCCTGTAGCCAAGTAGCCAAATGTACAAGGATCTTTGTAATTTCATGATTTCTCTTTGAGCGTAATTTCATGATTTCTCTTTGACCATGACATATATATATATATATATATATATATATATATATATATATATATATATATATATATATATATATATATATATATATATATATATATATGTTATTACAACTAATAACAAATTATTAGAATAGAATAGAAAGCCCTTATTGTCACTATACATTATTATTAGAATAGAATAGAAAGCCCTTATTGTCACTATACATTATTATTAGAATAGAATAGAAAGCCCTTATTGTCACTATACATGGTATAATGAGATTTGGGCAACTCCTCGCAGGGCAATAATTTAACAGTAGAAAAGAGTAAGAATAAAATACAAATACAAGTATACGCAATGGTTACACGTCTGATTATTTACAGGTGTGTCCATTGAATTACAAGAAGCGCCATGCCCAGCACGGCGTATTGCATGTCCCCGATTACTTTATTGAATAAAATAATAACGTTTATGCTTGTAATATTGTCACATTTTAATTATTAAAATGTATGTATAATTTTGTTCTCATACTTGGAATCATAAAATCTGAGATCATGCTTGTGTTTAACGTGGTGGCAGCAGCCTCCATTCAGCATGTGGACTCTGAGCTCTGGCTCGATTAGAACAATGTATTTAGAAAAGTTATTTTGCTATATAGTACATCTATTTACTTCATTAAATAGTGAAAGTGTACTAATAAAATATGTAACAAAATTAAAGGCTCGAGATTAAAAACGTATGAAAAATATATAGATAGGCTATTTTATTTGGGATTTAGTGGGATTTTAAGCAGACCTCCCTGCTTCACCAGAAGCAGGGATTCTTAAAATACCTTAAAGTCAAGTATGAGTTCATGTCTCCTCTCTCATTGCCTCACAGTGCTGCAAGGATATGAATGTTTACTGAGTAACCAGCAGGTTTTGGGAAAAAAAAATATAAAAAGCCCACAATAGTTGTAATAAAAGAAATAATAAGGGAGAAGACAGAATATTTGTCTGAAACACTTAACCAAGTTTGAGCACAGGAGGATATTAGCCTTAGCTTCCGCAGTCAGTGAAACAACCGGTATTAGTGACAACATGCAGCTAATAGTGCACATCAGCTGTAAACATGCATAGAGGGAAGGCATCTGACTTAACATGGCACCAACAACATACATCACACCTGTCCACAAGAAGAAGGAATCAAACTGATCAATGATGTGTGCATCACCACCGATGATGCTTCATCCATGATAGGAAATATAAAATTAGGAAAGTCTTAGATAAAAAAAAGACAACCTGGGCTTCTTCAGTTTTATTAAAGCAATTTATCAAAGCAACACAACTTAAGTGACACCCAACAGAACACAAGCAAACCAAATGAGACAGTCTGGGGCAGCCAGACCTAACTAACTTTCTGTGTGTATAATTCAGAACTTTATATTCAACAACAGTTTCTCTGGTAAAGTCCTTAAATTATTCATCATAAGAGAATACGCTACATTTGCAGGAGAGAAAAAATAAAAGTCTCGTACAAGAAATGGACTGACACTTTTTGTATGTTTTCAAAATGTAACTGAATCATTCTGCATCAACACATCACATAAACTCATGAATGATTCTTCACATTTAGAGGCAGGAGAATGACAAAACAGGATTGCAAATGTTTCCTCAGAGGAGCGAGCTGCTTCTCTTCCTACCCCACTACACTCTCTCCTCTCCCCCCTGGAGCAGTGGAGTCAGTTTTCACCTGAAAAGTTCCCAGAAGGCAGCTGTTTTACATCGTGGACGGAATAATTCGAAATAGAAATGAAGTTTTACAATTTACCACTGACACCTTTCGCAAACTTCCAAACACTATTCATATGGAATAGATTTGTTTTGCCAATCTTGGTACAAATAGAGAAATTGAGTCTACATTGTGTCTGTAAATGTGGCCACAGCTTCCAGAATCCGTGGCAGACAACTCTATTTGCAATTTCCCAAGTGGAATGCAAGACAAATCTGAGGAAACATCTTAAAGCTAGTGAGTGTACTGTGCACCTGAATGTCAAAGGGTTATATTTTCCAGCTGTGCTTACTGTAAAAGGTAGAATTTTTTTTTTTTTAAATCATCATTATTGATCTTTATCAAAATCCAACTACATGTTCAGGATATATATGGCTATCGGAAAACTGTCTAGAAACAAACTGCAACCTGTTTTACTTCAGTTCCTGTGTGCTCACATGGTAACGACGGCCATTCCCAGTGTAAAATGTGTGAAGTAGAATGTGGTCCTCATGCTCTACTAAGATCTGCAAACTCAGCACACCACCACTTAATGAGTACAGAAACGAACCAATCAATAGCGGTATGCAGCGTGTGGACAGACGGCACAGACACAGCTCAATACCTGATGCTCACCATGAGGAATGAAACTGGCAGTCCAATAAAACCCAGCGACGTGAGGAGCAGAGATGATGGTTACACACTGAACCAGTGCAGCATGAAATGTGACAGAAACAACAGAACTAAGGAGGCACACAGTTATTGAACATTCAATGTGGAATGAGTCAGAAAAACAACACCAGATGGACACACAGACAGATCCAGAGGAGTTGAGATTACATAAGTTTTTCTGTCTGACACATGGTGATGGAGGAGAATGCTGCTTCAGTGCATTGACAGATATCGCTGGGATCAGATTACCGGATTACAGACAAGGATTCCATGTTGTGTGTTAGATATATAATGACAATTTCTATTTACACAATAATGATTGCCTCAATATTTTTTTTATCTTCTCTTTGGTTTTCCACTGTCTTAACATGAATGGTTTACATGGTACTTCAGTGTATATTTCTGTCGTGACTTGTAGTAACTGAGTCTCTATTGAATGATAGGGTTTAATAGAGTTAATTACTTGTAAATACTTGCAGTCATGCGACAAAACACTATCAATAGTACGGTAAAGAAAATTAAAAATTAAATAATAAAACTTCATGTAAAAATTGGAGTCCAAGATGTTTTTTTGTTCCAACATTACAGTAAACGACAATCCAGTTGTGATGTCTTGATGTTGTGGTCAAATGTTATGTTGTGATACGTGTAATGCTCTTTTAATAGTACAGTAAGTGTTTGAACATGTATATTTTTACTATATTGTAGATGTATTTTACTGATTTTACTATTTTACTGCTTTTTATACATCATGGCCAGAGGACTACAGATTAAAACTAGCCTTCTGGATAATTCTGTCTTGTTTAATTCTGGCTTTTTTAACCATGTATAAACATGTGTCTTAGGAAATTGCAATGTCTCCTTCAAATAAACTAAACTAAACTAAACTAAATATGAGTTTGTAAATGATCAGATGCTCTAGTTTCCTTAATCGTAGTGTTGTCATTGTCTCTGTTGATCAAACATTTCTTAACAGTATCTTTTTAACTCTTAAACCCAACCGTGATAACATTACACTCAATGTCGTTTCACTACATAATGAAGTTCCTCTTTATTTCTATTTCTCCATCAAAATTATATGAAAAAATCATTTTTTCTTTTTTTTTTTTACAGTACCACCAAAAATCATCAACCTGTCCAGAGACAGTGTTGTAAATGAAGGCTCCAACTTAACGCTGATGTGCCAGGCCAGCGGTAAACCGGAGCCAACTATCACCTGGAAGCTCATCTCCTCCTCAGGTAACTTGTTTGTATTATTTACAGCAGCAGTTCTGTGTTATAGTCACACTCTCCAATTAAGCATAATGAAGCCTTTAATTTCCTGTGCCCATAATTTATTTTCCCCATCCCTTCGCCTCTCTCTCTTCCCATTATCCCTCTGTGTTTATCATCCTATCTTTGACTTTGACCGTTGGTGGAGTCTTTGCTTCATTTATTTCCTATCATTACCTGTTTCCAGATCATGACTGTAATGTAATCATCCACAGGAAAATAAACTGACCCTGTTGTTATTAGACTAATTAATTTGGGTAATAGAATTGATGTAAATGTTTTGGATGACGGAATAATGTAGGGGACATTAACACTGCATGGCTGACTGTGAATTTACAAATTGGCGTGGCAAGTATGTCCAAAATTGTATTTTTTATATTATAAAATCATAATAGTATTTCTACACTATTTTTTGCTGAATATTGAAGAACACTTTGCGCTATAAATACAGTGTGTACAGCTGTGTCCTTGTTCTTTTAATTAGCCTGCATTTATCTTGCATTATTTTTTACAATCCAAGCCTTGGTGCTTTCATCTGCATCGTCTTTTGTGTTGGAGCAGGCACCTGGGAATTAAATGTTCATTTTAAAAAAGTGTGACTGACCTGTAGCAAGAGATTGGCATTGATTAGCTACACGCTACATGCTACCATAGGTGCACACGCTTACATGATTGTACATTCTAATGATGCAGGCAGTCCAGGAGAGACAGACAGTAGTACAGTCCTGCTGCTGGAGTGATTTTTGGTGCTGTTCTGTCCTTATGCTGCTTTTCTGATTGACGGCAGTCGCCTCCTACCAGTCACTCTCTTAGGGCTGCATTTAAATGATCTGTTTTACATGCTCTGAAGTCCATTTTCAAGTTAAGTTAATGCAAACCCAACTCCTTTTTTGATTTGATTAGCATGTTATTGTTGTGACCTAAGCCTCAATATTGAAATCATTTTTAATATTTTAATAATTCATGTGCATTTTGGCAGTGCCATGAATCAGTCATGCGGTTCGTCTCCCAGTAACCTGAAACATTTCTTTTTTTAACACCAAACCTTGACTTGGTGAGAGTAATAAGGCATACAGTCCTGAACAGTTTACCCTTTATCCTATCTGTTAACCAATCTTCAATGTTCATTGTCTCCCAATCCTCTGTCCCATGCACGTCAGCAAACAAACCTTAAAGTTAAAACCTTAAACATTAAAGTTTGATTTGAAGTAGGAACAGCTTCAGGCTGAGGAATGAAAAAGTTGGGTTCGGGATCTGACATTTCATCCATAAACTGGTCCGAAGAATCAGAAACTAAAGTCATATAAACAGTTTCACTGCAGTTATTTTCAACAGGCTGTGATTGTCTAGAGTGAAATATTTTTAAAAATCACACAAACCAAGTAAAATGGCCCAAATGTCATCTTAGAGTTCTTCGGACATTTCATTTTGACACACAAATGTCAATGAGTAGCAATATCATCAGTTTTTACTATTCTATCAGGACTATAAATTAATATGCAAATTCTGATAGATGTGTTTCTTTAGCAATGCACATATCACTGTATGTAAATTACATTTACAATGCATATTATTGTAGGGTAGCTGAAAATATTTGTGATCTTTTAAACTTGTCCACCAGGTAGCTCAAATACATTATATATACAGTGTGTGCACAAGGTGAACACTAGAAGTAAGACTGTCTTCTATGTTTGATGCAGGTTCTGAAGTTGCAATAACTTCTAACTTATTGATATTTCTGTCATATTATTTCTTACTCACAAGCAGCCTCGGACCATCTACTTTGAAAGTACGATGCTGGAACTACCTCTCTGAAAAATATAACAATCTAAGCTATGGGAACATGGTAATACAAGTTACTCTATCAAACCCACTGCTTTACATGAAACCAAATCTATTCCAACTGTAAAACTTAAATCACAAGATCCAAATTCTGGAATCAATTCTTGTCTATCTTCACCATCTGTCACATTTCCATGATGTCAAACATGTTTGTATTCCTCTGCAACAGAGTGTCTCGGCTTCAGTCAGAGTATTGGTATTTTCCGTCATCAGTGTGAACACGTCTGTATGGAAGTGGAATTGATCTCTAGCAGCTTCATTACAGATGTCAATAGAAAACTGTCATGTGCTTGAACTTCAGAAATACCTGTGAAAAGGTAGTTTGTATCATGTATACAGTGCTAGTAGATCAATAACACTGAATGAATGTTTACAGAAGTGGACAGTAAAATGTCACATTCAATCATCCAAATCAACTTGGACTAGAAAAGTGATGAACATATTGACAAGGACATTGTCAAGTTAACGGCTTCACAGTCATTCATAGGATCCATTGGTGGCCTGACAGATCCCTAGTGATCAAAAAAAGTTAAGAGAACTCTTAAATCCACGTCAGATTTTGTTGAACATGTTATCTGAACTGATGCGTGTTGTGTTATTGGTGGAGAACATCATGACTTAAGACTAGAAGCATCAACAACTGAATTCAAAATCAAACTGGAATTCAAAGCAAGTGCATTCTGTTCAGGTTTGAATAATCTTATGCATAAAATTGCATATTCCAAACAATTTACATTTTCCAACATCTGATCATGACAGGACTGCAAGTTAGTCAGTGAACTAAACATAGAAACACATTCGATTTCAAACACGCGGTGACATTACCAAGACTCGGCTACTTCTGCATTCACCCTCCTCCACAGCTCAAAAATAGATTGTAAAAACCGAGCAGAAAAATTCATAATTGTCAGATTGAAACACTTTTGGGAATAAAAAATAACATCAGCAGATGAGTAATAATTAAGTTGGAAAAAGTAAGCAGTGAGCTATTGAGGAATCCATTGCATTCCATTGTAGTCCCTTCTGATATCCAGTTAACATATAATATATTTTGGGCTTAGGTGATCACAAATATCGACAATCTGAATCTAAAAATCTAAAATTAGCAGCACATGTAAATTCTGTGAATTTTTTTTTTTGCAGGATTAGCTTAAACTGTATGCTACAATAGCAGCCAGCATACTGGTGACCCTTATAACATTGATGTAACACACACAACATCAGCACAAATGATTGATTAATTACAAACCAGAAATGCAAATTCCAGCTCATGGAATAATTTCATGGATAATTTGTGACGTAATGATATGAATAGTATGTAATTAAATGTTTGACTTAATTAGAGCATCTTTGTGAAATGCAGCTTAACTAAGTCAGAAAAAATGTGACCTTGATATATCAAGGTCAAACCTGCTGTATGTTCACCATATAAGAAAATCCCTCACAAAGCTGCTGTGGTAGCAGGAAGATGCATAGTTTTTTGGATTATTGATGAGAGAAACTAACAAACCAAGCAAGGAATCAAAGGACAAAGTGACCCAGAAAGGAAGAGCCGAGCATACATCCCATCTCAATACCTCCTGGCCTAAAGGACGAAACAAACTTCATGACAGCAAATCCGTATGTAGTGCCCCCGCACACCTGTTTGTCTAGACAGTCTTGATGTTTTAGTGGATTAAGGCATCTTTAGATTAATCATCTGTGCTGGTAGTCGTGACATCAGATGTATAGCAGATAGTAGGAGAAGGTGGGGGCCGGTCAGTGGCATTAATGCCTTCATCCTCCAGGAACTGCCTCTGCAGGAGAGCTAACTACAAATTGTAAACCAGCTCCACATATGAATGTGTTCACTGACAGTAAAGGACGACAAAAACACAATGACTAAAGTGATGATCTCTCATTATCACAGGGACCGTTTGGCCCCGACGTTCCACATTTGTTCCAGCGCTTCCTTTATTCTCTTCCTCTGTTCAGTCCTTTATAACAAACCTCTTCCACTTCCACTGTCTGCCATTGATGCATCAGATGGAGTCTTCCTCCTCCTCGTCTCCTGTCGTGTGCTGCCTGAGGTGTTGCTCTCAGCGCCTCATACTTGGGGGCGTCTTCTTGATTTATTCATGGGCGCTCTCTCCCAGATCAAACGTCCGACGTTCAGACGTCTCTCTTCTCTCTTTGTGTTGCTTCAGTCTCATGACACTGGACTTTCAGTGACACCAGTCTCATCATGTGTAGCTCATTCCTCCAGCTGGAGCATTTGGTGGCCGATGGCCGTATTTTTAATTACAGGGCCTGAAAGAAATGTCTGATGTAAATGGGACTCTCTGGTTAAATAAAGGTAAAAACATGATAATAACGAAATTATACCAAAGGTTTTAATCAGGTCTCGTTGCATCTTTCGTAAATATCTCATTTTTCAGCATTTCATGAACCCAGTTTTTATCACACTGTGAAAGGGGCCATAGATGTGGGGTGGACGCGATAGCAGTGTAACTATACATGTGGCTGCAGGTATCCTTACACTACTATCTGTGAATCGGACTAAACTCCCATAAAATGTGGTTGTTTTTGCAAAATTATATTGACTGACAGCATTATTCACGACCAAACTGTATGCAATGTCAGCTGCTTTATGATTCTCAGTTCAACATAAATATTTGAGGGGACAACCACATTATTTATGAAATTAAAATAAATTAGAATGTAAATCGTAAATAGCGCTTTTTTAAAAATTGTTATTCCTTATTGCTTCTCTTCCACCTTTTAATGCAGCAACACTGCGTCATGTTCCTCGTGTGGTAAACTTTACTGGACCTGGCAGTAAACTGTTTTCTCATTTCTGATTCTGATTTCCGGACAAAGGTAAATTCTATGATGTCTGCTAAATTGGATGTAGGGTGAAAATGTAATATACACTCTTTATATTGAGAATCTGTTTGTCCTCATATGAGATAAAAACATCTGTTATTCAGTTGTTTTTTTCTCTCACATTCTTCACTTTCCGTGTGTTGAATTCCAGACGTTTTTGATAACCTTTTCAGTTTCATCTCCAGCGATCGACTGTGGGCCTGATAAGTCAGGTTGGTAAGAATACAGAGTTACCCTCCACAGTTGTCACTCAGACAGAGCAGCAGAGTATTGCACCACATGTCCCGATACTTGAAGTAGAACTTGTGTTCTCGTATCTTCTGCTGAACAGCTCTCCTCCAGCCTGGGGCCATTCGGTGTGAGCCCAGCTAGTGCAAGGACTCTGGGGTGTTAAAAAGGCCGAATTGAATAAATAGAGATCTTGTGCGTGTGTGTGTGTGTGTGTGTGTGTGTGTGTGTGTGTGTGTGTGTGTGTGTGTGTGTGTGTGTGTGTGTGTGTGTGTGTGTGTGTGTGTGTGTGTGTGTGTGTGTGTGTCTGCATAAAGATTGATGATTTCTAGGCTGGGGCTCTCACACAGCTGTGACCCAGCCCCCCCTTACCTTTGATAAATCGATGGCTTTAGGGTCTGGTGGCGGATCAAAAGTGATCCTCTGTCTCTCCCCCATGACCACACAACCTGACTGCAAAGTTTGTCAGCTCAGGCGACCAGGCAATGCCCCGCTACATTAAGATGGTCAGAATGAACATGTGCGTGATTGAATTTGCCCCCGGGGCAATGAAAGTTTCCTTGATTTCCACAGCCGGGGTCCCTGGAAAGATTCATTTGAAGTTGGAGGTGATGGAGGTGGTGGTCGGAGCAGATTGGTTTCCTTTTGACCTTTTGATGTTGAAATAAATAACCTGAAGACTGTAATACCTTATCAATACCAATTTAAATTTCTAGGGCATGTTTTAAAAACTCTTATTGTTTTGGTACCAGTCTGGCTTTAATGTTTTGATGGTTTTGGATGATTTTAATGTTTAATATTTAATGATGGCAGAAAACAGATCAGTGGTCCATTTTTTTTAACGTTGTTGGCTAAGATAATAAGTCATACGGTATGTCCATGGTCACCCATTGGAATGAGCATACAGCACGAGTAAGTATCAGCTGGCAGCTCATGGTTCACAAAGTTTCCACCAAAGCCTTCTTTCTGATCAACAGATGATGCACACATGTCAAGTTACTGTCTGATGAAAGACAAAATTGTCAGTTACTTTGTAGCTCTGACAATAACCTACAGGATCCTTATGTTATTATATCATCTCCATCCTCACCACTCCTGAAGCCCCCATCAGACTCCCAGGTGGATCCTCCTGTAGAGCTGACAGCTGCTCACTAGTGTGAGGTTAGAGGAGTTGTTGCATAAAACATAAGGCACAACGCAAACATTTAATCTTAAACCAGTGTTCCTTTTTGCTTCAGATCCTGTAAAGTTTTTTGCTAAAATAAGGGCTCCTTAAACAGTTTTGTGTACAACACAAAACGCCTTTTTTTTTTAACGATAATTGGCTCATAAAAATAAAAGTTGAGAGGGATTTTTTCTTTTTTAAATTCTTTAGATATGCCTTAATCTGAAGAAAATTAAAGATAAAATAAGCTATTACAAAAATGTCTGGTGAGGATGGGTTAAAGGTGTTCTGAGATACGTAAAGTATGTTTCAAATCTAAGCTGTTGATTAGAAGCCTGGTTTTCACTAGCAAGCTCCGGCAGACTGTCCCCCAACCCTCCCCATTGGAAAAAAAGGCTTTAAAATATATTTCATTTTTATATCATTATATATATATATATATATATATATATATATATATATATATATATATATATATTTACATACAGTATACTGTATATACGTACTTGCCCAGCTCCTTCTTCCATAGTGTCTCAGACACAAATGGACCACTTAGATGTTAATAGCCATCATTCTTTTCATTGTATTTTAATGCTGAAAACAAACCCATCCAGACACTCTGTCACAACAGTTTCTCTTTGCTAGCAAACCTTTAGAAGTAAAGCTGCCTTATATTGTTACGATGACGCACAGAAGCCCGTGCTGCTGTATGTCATTGTTTTCTCTTTTCAGCATTGTTGTTTCTATATTTTAAAGAGGAAAGGCAGTAAAAGAAGTCTGTATTTCAAGAAAAATTCCACATCCCAAAGGTGATTTAAGATTCAACTAGATTTTTATCTATATTTATCACAGCGACTCTATGAGCTGTTGTCTCAGACATCTGAGTAATGTTTCCCAGGTTGTCTGAATAACAGAAGTGTTATCACATTTTCATCAAAATATTTCACCTTCACTACTTTTTTTTTGGTAACACAACACCCCAGTATCTCTCCAGTTGTGTTTGCTTTTCTGTTAACAGCTCCTGTCTGACAGTCTTTTTCATTCCCTCCTCTTATTTTTAAGCATCAACTTTTACCTCATGATTTCCTTCTGCTCCGACTCCTTGAATGCACAGATCCTTCATGAAACTACACTCACCTTTCTTTTATTTTTATTTTTTTGTCTCTCCCTCCAAAGTTGTTCCCTTTGCCCTGCACACAAATACCTTTCCCTGGCTCTATTTTCTGCCCCATTTTCGTCTTGCCCTTGAGTTTGAGGATGACATTTCAGGGACACCCAAAGGGTACTTTATGTTCTGCCGGACTCTCCTGAGACTTCCTGGTTCTCTCCTGATCATCTTCTCCTGCCCCCCTGATGCCCTGTCATGTCACTCTGATGGCAGTGTGGACGGGGTGGTGCAGTATTTCACCAACAACTTGTCACACACCTCCTGTGTGGTTAAGAAGAATGCACTTTGCCCCGGGTGTTAAAGATCAGTCGCAGTTCATTTGTTAAAATCAGTTCTTTGCAAACAAAGAATATTTAAAATTGAATCTTGTAAATGTGTGTCTGTCTGTGACACTGATAGTGATGTCTAGTGGTCAATGGAAGGCACTGCAACATGTGTCTGTTTCTGCATAATAATAATAATAATACTAATAATATACATTACAGAAAACAAATAATAAATGTTACAGACTTGTATAATTTAAGGCAATTAAAAAATGAACAAGTTTTATAGTGTTGAAAGCATCCTTACATTACAGTAATTCTTTGCACAGAGCTACATAACAAATAAAGCTTTGTCTTATCTCTGTTTTTAGCAGACTTTGAGGTGATTAGCAAACTCAGTTGCTTAGGCTCAGCCAGTCAAGGAACTGATGTGAAGACGTAGACAACATCCGTCAGCCAGTAGTCGTGTCTAGATTAGCTCTCCTCAAAGGAACACAGCAGGGTTTGAACTGACACAGTAGTCTCTGCTGAGGAAATAACTTATCCCCCTTTGTGAGAAAGTAAAGTCACAGTGGAACAGAGTGGAACCTCCAAACCAGTATGAATCCTCCTGATGAATCCTCCCCCATCAGATGATCAGTGTATCAGCAGCTTTCTCAGGTGAAATTCAGTTTTGTGTCCAAAGCCATTAAAGTGTGAGTACGTGTGATGTTTCTGTCAGGCTGTACCAACACCCAGGGCTGTTGAGTGATTACTGTAACTGCTACGAATGTCAGAACCTTCTGCCGTTGGTGCAGCAGCTGTTGGTTTGTTGCCATCGCTGAACGTCTTCTCTTTTTCCCACTTCCACAGTGGACCTGGGCTCAGAAGACGAGTACCTGGAAATCCCGTCTATCTCCAGACAGAGAGCTGGAACGTACGAATGCACCGCCGTCAACGACATCGACACCGACGTGAGGACTGTAGACATCACCGTCAACTGTGAGTCCACCGCTGTCCTCAAGAAGAAATACAAGCTGAATAAAAGGAAAAACTACCTTTCTAAATCTCCTTTACAAATACATTTATGAAGCTTTAAATGAGGATATTTACAGCTTTCTTTTTCCAGACTCCGGTTTAGCTTCTATTAAACATCATCGAGGTGTTTCAGAAGATTTTTTGGTTGAAAATTATTTTTACTAATATCTAATTTTGCATTTTCTTATATCTACTGGAGACAAATGTAATCTCTGCTGTGCAAGTGTTTCTCAAATAATTATTTCGTGAGCATGAATTTAAAAATGAGGTACCGGTGTTAAGGTAAATCAATAGGGAAACAAAAATTACCCTATTGATGGATGAAACATGACAAGAACCTTTCTTTTATGATTTGACTAGTTTGAAACAAACTACAAATCTTTTTGACATCTAAATATCTGACACATTTGTAAATCACAGCTTTGAATGTTCACCCTCTGAAGAGGAGCTCATCTCCGCTGGTGTACGTTACTGATGCTGCCTTTTGCCCCTGGTGGCAGTTCTCTCATGTGCTGCTTTGTGCTTGTAGATGCTCCAATGGTGTCAGAGGGCAGAGATGTTGGAGTGACTCCCAGCCAGAGGGGGGCGCTGGAGTGTGAAGCCGATGCAGTGCCTGAGGCAGATTTTGAGTGGTATAAAGATGACAGACGGTAATGACTTTTACATTTCCATGTGACATTAGTCAAAAAAAATGTGTGTGTGTGTGTGTGTGAGACTTCAGTTATTTTCATGGATCTGCTACTAGTCACACAGGCTCACAGGAAATGTGTGTTGATTCCTGAATAAATTTCCTTTGGATTCACTCCGTCTCTTCCATCCAGGATCTTCAGTGACTTTGACGGCATCGAGATTCTGAACACTGGATCTCTTTCCAAGCTGACATTTTTTAATGTGTCTGATGGAGACTATGGTAACTATACTTGTGTTGCCATTAACAAACTTGGAAGCTCAAACACAAGTTTCCTTCTATATGGTGAGTTAATGAGTTTATTGAATTTTAATATGATAAAAGTAGGATATAACAACCCTGTGCTAAACCAGTAAAAGTTCAAACTGATTTGTTTGATGAAAATGTGAGACATAGTTAACTCCATTAACAAATTGCAGCGTGACAAAAAGCTGTACATCAAATTAGAGATGTTACAGAAAGTGCAGAAATTGCTTCACCAAATGAAATAACACAGACATCATTCACAAATACAATACATAAAACAACTGAACTTGTCGATATGGTGACATGTTACCTGAAAATCTTCCAATGATGGTCATGGCAGAACGCTGTGGAGCATCTCCTTAATCTATGATTTAATAAAAATAACTGATCTGATCTAATTATTTCCTGAATGTCATTAAAGTATCTAAAACATGGAACATATGACTAGATAGAAACAGTCAACACTGCATGCACATTTGTAACAGTGTGCTACACACACTCAATATATGTATACAAAGTATTCATAGTTTCATAGTACTACCTACATACTGTATATCTGAGACTTCTGTTTGTTGGGTTCAAGCTTTTATCCGGTAGAAAGAACTGGATATTGTGTTTTACAATGGTGCCTATTAATTCTGATATGCCTAAAAAAATGTCGGCCTCCTGTGGTTTCGGGTCTGGAGGGCATCAGAATTACATTTCTTCTCTGGCTTAGCCATCTTACTCCCTGCTGGCTCTCCACATGTGTACAAAAAAAATACTTAGCAATACTGCTTTGAATATTTTTTTTAATTTCTATTGGAATGGTTTTTCATTAAATTGTGATATTCAGAAAAGAAAATATTTTATGTTGATTTATGTTTAATCTATTTTAGCTGTGTTGAGAAATATATCTGGCCCCTTTCAGACATACATTTCTTTACATAAATGTGATGTCAGCTGTAACATGTTTATTGTTAGAGTTATATACTGGATCAGGTCTTGATGTATTCAAATACTTGCAGTAAATAAAATATTCAAACATAGATGCCACAACCGCTATTGACAAAACTGCGCAAGTAAAAACAGGAGCTGAACAACATGGGAAGATGAGAATAAATTTTAACTCAAAAAAAGCAACACCTCATACAGTTAATATGGTGTAGTCAAAATCTGGAGAACCTCGATTAGTTTGAAAATATGTTATTTATGTTCCGCAGGAGCTTTATTCTTCAATATTCTGTAACGTATACGGGTGAAGAGTTCATCCTATCTGAAAAAGGTGCACAGGCTGAAATGTGAAATGAGCAACTTGGGGACATCACTGAGAATTAGCAATCAATGCAAAGTGTGCATAACTATGCATAACTTTTTTTTGCAAAAAAAGCAAAAAAGTTATGCATTACAGTTTTTAAATCACAGGTATACGGTGAAGAATGCACAGACTGGCATCTTAACTACCAAGGTTTTCTGATCATGTGACTACCTCAGGTAAACAAATTAATAGTTCACCTGAAAACAGATGGTAAATATTTTTTTGGAATTTATTTGGGGTCTCAGATCTTCTGAAAACCTGACTTGTACCATATGAACTGTGTGGAATCACTTCATGGTTCTTGTTGTCCTCCTTAAGGACAATATTGTTTAGCTATGAAGCTTCAGAAATATTTCCACCGGTTGGATGTGAGTAGATAATGATAGTATTTTAATTTTATTCACGCTCTTACTTTAGCATACTGTCCCCAGCATCAGCACCGAGGTCACAAATTGGACGTTCACATCCTGGGCCCTGACCTATATTTCCCCCATCTGGACTTTAAACAGGCAAATTATTAAGAGTGTAAACTGTGGTTTTCCTAACAGCAGTAACCACTGAGGGGAACTCATTTGGAGAAATCAGTGAAATTAAATTTCAAATGTTTTTGTTTAAAAAAAAAAAAGTAATCAGAGGTGACACAGCTTTTAACCAAGAAGGGATGAACTCTTAGTGTTCATGTTGTTCCACTCATACTGACTGGTTAACTGATCTTCAGCAGAATCAGTTTATTAACACACTGAAGTCTCTCAGCTCTGAAATTGCCTTTGACACCACCTGTACTTTGATGAATGGGATTATCATCACTGTGAACACTCCAGTGTGTAACGGTGAAACCACAATGCAGAGGCCTTCTCTTCATGTTCTTCACAGGCCTTGTGAACGATGTGTTGTTGTCCTGTTTCCGATATGTTGCTTTGTTCATTTGTTCCCCTGCTGTAGTGGTAATTGAATCCACTAGCTCAACGCTATTGCAAGGTTAGTATTCTGCACCAGCATGAGCTTCAGCTGTCGTGGATTGAAAGTATTAACTGCATGGTGACACATGAAAACATCACCATTTTCACAAACTGGAAGTTCATCTCCAATAACTTGACAAGACAAATCATTTCTGGCTCTTTAACCGCGTCCAAACATCACTGTGATGTGTTCGTGCTCATGAGTGGACATGACACATCTCATCAGATAGGATGTGGATCTTGTGAATGTCCATCAGTTTACTTCACCGTATTTCATCTTTTTCTTCTTTTCTTTCACCGCCTCTGTTTGCATGCCCATACTCCATTGTAAGTATCCTTAAGTTTTCATTACAACTGCTTGTATTTGTGTGAGGGTTTTTTTTGTACCTCTACAAATTCTTGTCAAATTCCCTTAGAAAACATCATAGTAGTAAGCGTGATAAATACTTGAACCTGTGATGATTCTGCACATCTCATCTCATGTCATCTTCCGATATTTCCTTCAGACTCTTGTGAAGAAACCCACTCCATTAACACAATTGTCTTACTGGGTTTGATTTAGTCTTGAGTGAACGCCATTATTGTAATTAGCCATATGCAGGATTAGGGATAATCCTGTGTGGCAGAGTAATTGGATAGTTGCCCCAAAGGAAACTGTGGTGAACTTGTGGAAATCCAGGGGAAATGAGAAGTCATTGTGTTTCAAGCTTCAAAGTTAAAATACAGCATCAATCCTCACACAATGCATTCATTTAGTTGGAACTTATCTCATCCCTGAAGAGTCTGATGAAAATATGTACTCTAGTTTTATTCAGCACAAAATTGTTAGAGCTTGATTCGAGGAAATTTCAGATCTTTTGAGCCATGTTTGAAATTGCACAGACACTGTATATAGTTCAGTGTCTGTGGACTGTATGTATTCATCAGTGGATGTGCACACACTAATAATAAGCCTACCTTGTAAAAACTACAGTATGTGATTTTCCTATGGATGAGATGGAGAGAAAAAACCCCACACATATACAATACATGTATATATCCTGCTTCCATCCACCATCCATAACATTATCCATATCCATCCATATTCATGCTTCATGAGTAATGTGATGTTCATCAGTTTTAGCGCTGAATATATCAGAATGTTCTTTACTGGAATTGAACACTTTTAAAGATGCAGGAATAAATGAGTAAATGTGGTCAGTGCTGGATTTAATATGAGACTAACTGAAAACAAAGACGGACCCATTTTAGATCCATGATGCACTGCGGGTTCAAAATAACAAGAAGTTAAATTGAGTCAAAATTAATTTCTGATAAAACATACTGTAGGTATGCTCTTCCTATGAAATAATGTATAACAATGTAAATTACTATAATGGTGTTTCATTAACTTTACTTCACACACACATCTATCATATTATAAAGCTTTACGCTCTTTCCCACTGCCAGGACCAAGAGCAGTTCAGGACGGCAGTGGAGGCCCGATTGGAGCACATTCACACACCTGTCTTCTCTTCATAGCGATTCTGCCCTTCCTGCTCAGATTTTAAAGAATGATTTTGATTTAATTTTTGTGTGTGTGTGTGTGTGTGTGTGTGTGTGTGTGTGTGTGTGCTTGTACAGTGTGTGTGACTTTGTTTTTTTAAATGGAAGCATTAACTGATGCATCATGGGTGCATGCAGTATTCTGCTATGTGATGACGTTGACACAAGTAAATGTGTCACAAAAGTTTATTTTGTGTCCATTTCAAGGATGTAACAAAAGTTTCACATTTTAATTAGATGACAGTGGATATTTTCTCTCTAAATTATATTATTCAGGATTTTCTTTTCATGTAAATGTGTCAGAAAAATGTAATTGTGGTGTCTCTCATTCAATTTGATTTGTCTTCATTTTGAACCACATTGAATATTCATCATGACTCTAGGAAAAGGAAAATTTACAGCGAGTATGAGAGGTGAATGTTAAATACCTCAAAGTCAACCCTTCTGTGAAGCAGAAGGAATTTACCCCGTGGCTGGAAAGCTGGTATTATCGAATTTTAATGTTAATTATTACCGTTCAGCGTTGTTGAAAAGATTGATTTTGACCAAGTATGTTTGTGCTCACTATTTAGTAAAATATGCATATTGTGTTTGGATTATAATTAATTTTTTTTTCAAATTATTTTTTGTTTGAAATATTTTTGACAAGCAAAAATAGTAAATTGTAATTATTTAGAGAGAATATCCTAGTTTTATGACATTACTGTCTTTTTTTTTTTTTTTACAGTAAAGTTGTATAGAAAAAAATGGTCTCGAAAACGTATTATATAATAATTCAGTTGTTACACATGAGAGTAAATTTATTACACTTTGATTTAATGTCTGACTTAAGTCATGAAAATGTTTCAATGCGTCTGTTACTTGTTTGAGCATCAAGTCGATTCTACATCACAGTTGTTTGTGAAAATGTCTTTATTTATTTTGCAAATCAGCTGCTTGATGATTGGAAACCATCCCATAAATTATATTAATAGACACAAAATGTAAAATTGATAGTTTTTACAATGTCATACAAAATTTGTTTGCTACTCTCAACACCAAATCAAACATACCGCTGCTGTTTTACATCGTCTGACTCCTCCTTTAATCTGATTATGTCAACCTCTTTAAATATTGATTGATTGGCTAACTTCCCCGGGAACAGATTAAACCTCAGTTTGAAACAAAGATTTTTTTTTTTTTTTTTTGGTCTGACGTCTGCTTTTGGAGAAACCAGCAGTCATATTTGAGGACTTCATGTTTATCATATTTAATCTGCTTTGTTCTGATTGGTTAAAAAAATCAAGAATGTTAGTGACTGTAAATTACTGTAAAGTTAAAGTTGAAATGAGAAATTCTGTGTTGATACTATTCTGATTTGTGTTCATACATATACTCTTCGTGGCCGCCCCATTAAAAAAAGGTCTGGACTCTTGTCTTCACCAGGTGTGAATACAGTGGTCATCTGGAAAGAATATCATTCAAAGATATTCAGACATCTCCCACAACAACAGCAAGAATTAAAGCCTGTAATTTATGTTTTTTTTCTATTGTTCTTAAGTTGAAAGCAAAAAAACCCCTAAATTTTGACTTTAGTTCTGTTATATTTTGACGTGAAAGGGAAATTTTGGATGATGCCTCTCTTGGAAAATGCATCAGCATGTGAAGAGGTACTCTGCACAGTACTAACGGATTTGTATGAGACAATTAACACATCATCAAACAGGACGAGTGAATTACAACAAATTAGTGCGCATCTGCTCAGTGGCAGTGCAATGGTGCGCCTCTTATGAACCCACAGCAGGGATTCTGTGTTCACATTAATATGAGGGCAGTCGACACTGAGCAAGAAAGTGAAAGGATGAACCGGGCCGCTGATCTCTGCCCCCTTCATTCTCATTTTTTCCTCCATGAATGAATATTCAGATCTTTTTCTTTCAGTCGCTGCACCTCTGGTGAGATTGCAGCCTGTTATCCAGGTACATCTCCATTTTTACTTATCCTCTTTTTGGCCCTGGAGGATAACAAGGTTTTTGTTTTCTACTGTGTGAAAAATGAGCTCATACCCAAATCAAAACAGCATGAAACAGATAGGGCCATTATTGAAATTGATCAGGGTAATCATCAGAGGAGTCTGACAGGCTAATCATGGTTTGTTTCCACACACGGGACAAAGAGAGAAAGGGAAGCTGCAGACTATTATTCATCTCCAACACAGTGATTTTTGGAAGTGATGGTAATTATTTCATCCCAACATGAACGATGGCATCACTGCTCCCACGTCATTCTGCAGCATTGAAGATGAACTGGAGTCAGATCTCCTGCCAAAGGGCTCTGCTAGCATCGCTCCAGATTATAGGTAATACTCACACAATCACAGCCTCAATACTACAGGTTTATTTTAAGATTAAATATGCAAAAACATTCTGCCTGATGAGTAACATTCCTTATTTCTACTTAATGATTAATGTGTTGGTGAAATCAGTGTGAGGGATTTTTAGTATGTCTGAAACATCACATCTGTATGAACAGCATAGACCTTTTATTATATTTCTGATTAAATAGCTTTAATGACTCCAGCATGACATAAAACAAAGCCAGTGTTTCTTCTTCTTTGGATATGGGAGTTTAAAATAACACTGTTTCCTTCTATAGTTTATTATTAATAATCTTATTGACTGTTTTTGGACTGATTTTTAGTTATTCGTTGCCAATATCCAATCAGTTTCTTCATTGTACTCCAGTTATCCAGGACCAGTAAAGGTCTCTGAATATATCCGTCCTTTAATGTAATGCCAACATCAAACCATAAATGGTGACGTTTTCAACTAAAAACTTTTGAGTACCAATTTCTATTAACAGAATATGTGTCTGTATGTTGAATAAGTGACCATGAGGTGAGGTGGATCCATAGCTGACGTTATTTCTTTACCCCTATAAAAAACCAGTGATACCCTATGGTTACTGATTTTGATGCTGCTAAAACTTCAAACCAATACTGCATAGTCTTATTACTCATCATTAAGTCGGTGTCAAACAATCCTATTTAATATTAAGACTGATGAGCTCTGTGATCACAGGCAAAATGAGCAGCGCTTTAGAAGCTGCATGGATTCAAAGATCAATCTCAGCTGTAGTCTGAGGAGGAGTCGTCCTCCCATTTCAGCAGAGGGGAGAAAAACGCTCCACGCCTGACAGATTGCTAGAAATCCTGCTAGATCACTTTTCTAGGAAAGGTTTCATCTCCATGTCCTTGTTCCTAAGCGCCTGCAGCTTCTATACATGTAAGGAGAGGAGGTGTGTGGAGCGTGTGGACCTGTGCAAACTGTCTCAGGCTTCATGTGGAGGTTTTTAACCGGGGGCCTTTCAGATAATTTTGTACTCTTCATACAGAATAGAGACTGATAGCCTTAAGGTTTGTCAAACTGTTTGCAGAGCAGTTAAACACAACCACATTACATTAAGTGAGACAGCGGGGGCATTTGTGTTGCACAACACGGCTATTTGCTTGGTAATGGCTCATTTAGTAGTTAAAAACATGGAGTTGTGCATTGGTCCATTCTGTCCTGTTGATAACTGGACTCATCCTGCATTATAAGGGTTTATAATTCACCCCTAGTGTGACGATCGCAGCAACATGATAACATCCAGTTTATGCAACCAGTTAAGTTAAAAAATTAGCGCTGATTGTTTCTCCCCATGCTGTTCTCTTCCAACAGATGCATATAACATGCATCATGGTGAGGCAAAGTGAACACAGCTGCAGTTTACACCTATTTCAGTGGAATATAAGCAACTTTCAAATTGAAAGACAGGCTGTAGATTATTTTTGCATATCATTAAAAAATAGTGCAGCCTTATTAAAACACATTAAAATGTTCCAAAATCTCACCAAGCATGGCTTTAAAAAAAAAAGAAGATATGCAAGGCCTGTTTGAGCAAAACTCATAATGAGGAAACGCAGCAACCCGGGCTGAGGATTCTGGAAATACACGAGTAAAACATTTCTGATCCAGCCCCTGAGTTCAGTGAGAAAACTTCACTGAGAAAGCTTGAATACACATAAATTTCCCTGTTTCTGTCAGACTCCACTCATCCAATTCTGAATCACAGCCCATGAAGGCTTATATTTTGGCAGTAGCAGTGCATATTTATGTTGATATGACCAATTCCATTGTCTGTCTGAAGGCTGCATAAGCATGCAGGACTCATTCTCTCTTGGAACGTAGGATGTGGTATATACAGTGTATATATATATATATATATATATATATATATATATATATATATATATATATATATAGTACTGCACTTCTTGTGTTTTTCTCTTTTTTTTTTGCCATGCCTGACTTGCATTGGATTCTAGAATATCATTTATCATTTTTTGGGAGTGTACTATAGTGTACCATAATAAATCTAACTTTGTCCCACCTATAGCATCAGAGGATCACTGCAGCAGATGCATCATTTACTCTATTTATTTGGGATGTTGCTGATATACATGATTAAAATTTTGCCGTTTGCCTGGATACACGTACAACAAACTTTTCTCACATTGAATTTCCTCACGTAAGAGGTAAAGAACTGCTGGTTCATATGTATTTTCTGGATGAAAATTGTGCACTCATATTTAAGACTGAAAATTAAAAAAAATGTTATCTTAATGTCTGTTGTCTCAATTTTGACCTTTTTGTGTGTTTTGTTTTGGATTTTAGAGTTTTTATTTTCACGTTTGCATACATATGTACATCTCTTTTGCTGCTCTGCCCTGCCGGTGGGGCAGTAAGGTGCAGACAGCAGACGGGTCTCTGGGGGCAGATATCTAGTAACAAGACAGACCTATTGATTTTTTGATTCCTCAGAAGTCCTGACCTTGGATCCAGCTCATTGTGGTCTGTCTGTTCATCACCAACAGCTGCTAACGACGGTTATCTCAGTGACATCAGTGTCTTCAAGACTCAACACAGTATTGTTAGAGTTCTGCTACATCAATTATGTAAAACCCCAGCAGGGTGTCTGCCACATTCTGAACCTGTTTCTATCCCTCCATGAATATTAATTAACTGCTATAGGTGTGTGAGGTGTTACTGACAGTGGTGCTTGTGGCAGGGAATATGTTTCACGCTAAAAAATGTTCATTAAATAAAAGCTTAGCTCAAGTTTACTTTATTTTATTGCACAGTTTAAACAGTGAAACAGTCACATAACCATATTTAATTAATGCAAACATCTGTTCCCAACAGCAAAGAGATGTTCCATATACTGGGGAGTGTATAGTGAGGCTTTTGGAAGAAAAATATTATGAATATGTTTTCACCTTTTGTTTAGGGTCACTGAATTTAAGGAAACTGTGCTGTGTGAATGAAACTGATGAAGCATTGAAGCGAAAAAATAAAAAGTTAAAGCATTGTCAAAAATCTGAAATCACTATAACCAACTTCAGCTTCCTTGCTGCAACTTAAATATTATACCTAACCAGGTTAGTGGGATGCAAAATTAGATGATGCAGAAAGGCTGAGTGTTAACTGTTCAGCTGTTTGCCATGAGTCCACAGATACTGTCTGCATCCATCATCACAACTTAGGCTCAGCTAATGTTCAAAAGGTCTTCTGGATTCATTTCATTTATCATCTGAGAATAAAACTTTCCATTAACAATAGTCTGATGGCTCCACAGACTCCTGCTGAACATATTGTATCTTTGATTGTGCTGTATATTCTCACAACGTACCCAAATCTGCTGCTGTCAAAATATTGGCATTAATGTCATTTCTACACACATATGGACGTATGTAGGTTTTGACAGATAGCTAGTAATATGAATGAGCCTGGAAGTATTCAGCAGCCTTCTGGTAATCAAAATATAAGTTGTAGAAACACATTTGCATTTTACTTTGTCGTGGACTCATTGTACATTCATAACTAAGGTTCCTAATTTCCTTGCCTGAATGCAGACAAACAGACTTTTACCTGAAGTACAGAATCCAACAGAATCCTGTAATCACTTTCCAAATGTATGTTGCTCAGCCTCTAAACTGTGGAGATAAAATAAAAATCCCACTCGACCCAACCAAGTGTCAGCAGGCACTCTGCTCTGTAAGGGGGGGTCACCAGCCAGAGGTCATCTCATCAGGATCTTGTTGGTACATTGATGGAAACCAATCCTTTAAAACTGCAGAAGCTGGTCAAAACATCTGTAATCAAAGCTGAAGGTGGTCCAACAAAGAAATAGGAACTATTTTTTGGAGGTGACCTGACTTTTGGTCATGCATTGTATTTTCATATATGAATATTTTAACTGGTTAAAGAAGCCTCTGTCATCCTGAAAGCCAGTAGAGAATTCATTTCCTTTACTTTTCAAACCAGTCTGTTTGGAAACTAAAATGAAAGCACAAATCATTTGTTCTTTTGGTTGTGCTCCATGGATACTGAGAACGACCAGAGAGTATCCAAAGTGTTAATGCTTCATTACCAGTCCAGTCAGTCCTTTTATGAGTTACTTTTGCAGCAGATATAGTAAATATACCTCTGAAGGCATTGCTGCTGATGTCATCATCTACATGGTCAGCTGGAATTAACTTTATGTTAACAGTCAGCAGGAAAGTACTCATAGAACAGTGTATCCAAAAATGATAATTTGACTTTGATATAGTAATAATTAAAAAGTGACCCTCTCATGGATGACCTTTTACAAGGAATCAGTTTGGTTTCCTGTGGCATCCATAGTCTAATACTTGATAATTTAATAGTTTAATAGTGTAATAAAGCAACAGTCGGATGAAGCACAGATTGCTTCCTGCTACTGTTCCTGCTCTGATGTTAAATAACAACTCTGATCAGCTTTACACACCATGAGTCACTCTGGAAAAATCACACTAATTAACTATAATTAAAACCATAAAGGTTATACTATCAATGATGAAACGATCTGCCTTTCCTCTGTATTAATAATAACCAGTATCACTGTGAATGTACAGCTAGTGAATGTAGCCCTTCATATTATTTAGTTTTGTATTAACAGAGGAGAGAATGTTGTTGCAGACACAGCAGGTAAAGTTGCCGCTTGTTGAAGGATTGTATGTCGTGGTGCCTTGGCCACCCGAGTGTCCCTGTTGTTACACATCCTGAGGTTTTGTGGCCGTTATATCTCATGGTAATCTGATTGGAAGATATTTTAATCTCTGCTCCAACATTTATGTGTTGGTAGTGCTGGAGGAAAAGCACTGAATTGACTTGTTAAAATATGGTAGACTTCAAAATTGTTCGGATACAAATCTTGTGAGCAGTAGAAAATAAAACTACCAAGGATGTTATCTTATATTGAATGGTGATGGACACATCAGTCAATGTCTGTAACTGGAATCATTTGAGCTCTTTGTTTAGATGGACTTTGAGGCAGGTACTTTAAAAAAAAAATTCCTTAGACATTGTCATGAAATTCAATTACTACTCATTTATAGTTGTCAGTGAACACATACATAACGCACGTTTGTGACAATGCATTACCTCTTTTTGTACGTTTTCATACTTTGTCGTATTCCAATACTAATTATTTGCTGTGAAGATATTTGTCAGTAATACATTTGCTTTTGAAGTCATTGATCTTTTGTGTGATAGACTCTTATTAGGAGCCTTTCTTCAGGGACGGTGACGTTTTGAAGGTGAGTTACACATACGGCCCAAACCAGAAGACTTAAAAACAGCTGCGGGTTAGTTAACGGCTAACTCAAAGAAGTAGAAAATCAACTGAAAGTGGCTTCAGACTGGGGAGACGTGGTGTTTGGCAGCTCCTTACCCTCTGATGGGACAGGTACTGCTGGCTGTCAGCTCGCTTTGAACTGACTCTGTAAGAGTGGGAACAATAATTGTGGCGATAAGAGCGTTCCACGCAGCCATTCCTTTCTAAAATATATTTAGCAAAACAAATTTCTAGCATACAAAAGTATTTTGTTAAATGTGGGTTTGTATTATCGTGCCTCCATTCAGTGAAAGAACACCCAGTACACTGTAAATACTAATTGTTAGACAGTAAATAGACAGTGAATACTGCACACGTGTGACTGGCCACTTAGCGTCCCATGATGGACACCCCAGTGCTGCAGAAACGCATCGCCGTCCGCCTCCCAGCTCCCAGTAGCAGTCATCTCCCCCCTCATGCTCCACCGACTGTTTCTACCTAATTAATGTCAAAGTGGAGTGAAAACAATTAAGGATCCGTCTCCAAAGGATCTTGATTTCTTTTCCACGCCTCGACTCATGGAAGCAGCAGTAACTCTTAATGGCTGGTAAACATCTTTTGATTGTCTGATTGTCTCCCACGGCTGGGAAAGTGTGTGTGTGTGTGTGTGTGTGTGTGTGTGTGTGTGTGTGTGTGTGTGTGTGTGTGTGTGTGTGTGTGTGTGTGTGTGTGTGTGTGTGTGTGTGTGTGTGTGTGTGTGTGTGTGTGTGTGTGTGTAGGAATGTCTCAGCTCTTATCAGCAATAACAAACCGAAGCTGAGAGCTTTGAAGGCAAAGATTCAGAGGGGATTCAGTAGATCCTCTGAATTTGTAATTCAATAAAAACACTTTTCATTGTTTAGTTGAAGACTTGATGATATCCTCAAAATAACCATATCATAAATGCTGAATAACACTGAAACACTAATAAGAATACAGTCCTTCCAATTTGTTGTTTTCTGTAATTTCTTAAGATCTGCTACGTTAATGTTTTTACTACAAATAAAAGAATCAAGAACAGTAAAACAAAAAAATCACCTGAGCTTTTTAAGGTTGATTGAAGACATTCCACTTCTCATGCAAAATAATTTTTTCAGTTCTGACATGAAGAAGCCTTCTGCTTGAGTTTTTTTTTATTTTTATTTTTTTTAAGTTTGGTTAATTTGTTCTGGATGATCATTTATCTGAATATTTTGCTGTGACTTACTCTAAAAAACTATTTGCTAACTGTTATACTGCTCTTGGCATTGGCTCTGGATGAGCTCTCTGGTTGCTGTCTAATAAAAAAAAAGAAAGGAAAAAAGAGAATAAAATTAAATCACAAGATTTAGTTCCACTCTCTCCTGGAATGCATATTATTTGGAAAGGTTTCAGCCAATCATGCTCCCTCAACCATAATATCCATTTGGGTTTCTCCTAATATTTTTCTTGTTATAATTGGCTTTCTCAGAATAGGTCATGCCTGCCGTCTGTGTGTGGGCTGTTTCCCTTGTATGAGCCCTGCTTCTCATCCCCGTTTCTCTGCTGTAAAGCCTCCAAAGGGTGCCCCCCCCCCATCTGTGTCCGGACCCACAATGACTCTGACTCCCAGATGATCTCTGCTCCAAGGAGTGTCTATTTCCTGTAATCTCTCACACAATGCCTGGATGTCATCCACCAGTGTGGCTCCAACCTGCCTCCCACACACACACACACACACACACACACACACACACACACACACACACACACACACACACACACACACACACACACACACACACACACACACACACACACACACACACACACACACACACACACACACACACACACACACGTCCTCTGCCTCCTCTTTAAAGTCCGTATATTCAGCTGTAACACACCCCCCCCTGCTCTGGATGAGCAGCTCATCCCTGCTGTTAACCTCTGCCTGGAATAAGTTTGTTGTAAACAGAGTCACTAACTAAACCACGTGTGCTCTGCTCATTTAAACAACTGCTGCTCAGTTTAAAGCTCCAAGTCCTACATTTTGAAAAGGTTTTAAATCACAGAAGCTCATAAAGCACATTAAGTCATGTATCATTAAAGAGCACATAAAAATATATTTAGAATATCTTCATAAAAAATGTTGTCAATAAAGTAATTGATTTTCCACTTCCACATGTATCAATTAAATCTGATTTGGACAAGGATGCTAAGAATTTCAGTTAATAACAATAATACAGTAGAACTCATCAGAAGTAATTTAGTATTTGCGACGGTCTTTATTCAGTTTATAATGAACAAAAAAACATCATACCCATGGTCAATGGAGTGGATGTATAGTTAGATTAAGAGCATTTTTGACACCCACCTTTTTCACACTGATCTTGGAGTGAGCAGGTAAGTTTCCACCTGAAAATCATTCCAACCTGTGGTCTATGGAGGAAAAGGTCAATTAAAAAAACCAAAACAAAAAACAAACAAACAAACAAACAAACACCAAAACAAAACAGTGATACTGAATGCGTAAATTCATCTAATTACTATTATAATCCAATACATTTTGAATTTAGGAGTAACTTCGTTGACCACATCCAGTGTCACACAGCACAACGTAGACAAATTTGCCCCCACAGCAGATCGGGAACACATTGTGGTTCAGTGTCTTGCTCCAGGACTCTGGACCCAGAGACAGACACACTGCAGGAGGTTGGAGATTGAATCCACAACTATTTCAAAAGTTGACAACTTCTCTTCCCACCAAAGCAATATTCACCAATTAAATGTGTAATTCTTTCTGGGTGCACCCCAGGATCACCTGCTGAACCCCAGTACCAGCCCCTGGAAGGTGGATTCAATGCATGTGTGGCAGGAGGTAACAGTCTCTGTGCACATTGTTCAACAAAAAGAAAACAGGGCTTGTTAAAATGGATAACTTACATCAAAACAGGACTAAGAACAAATTTCAGCTCCTAATGAGGATCTGCCTCTGACTGCTGTTGCTGCTGCATTTGTGCAGTTAGTAGCTGGATGCAATGAGAAAGACTGGCTGTCGACACCTGTTCTCCCTGTCAGATGCTGACGACTGAGGAAACACACTCGGGCCCGGTGCAGCTGGAAGCTGGACCAGAGAACACGTTTCTACAAGACAAATGAGTGGCTCATTGTCAAAACAAGAATGAATGTTAGTTCTGCAGAGCAGTTCAATCTCTGGGAGCTCAATGTGGACTCTGAAAGTTGATGATAATGACTAACTAGGATGAGTATGTGGCAATGAGCTGTAGCTGAGCAAAATGACCAAACCCCAGAATAAAAATCAGTCGACTAAAAGACACACTTGCCTAATATAGAATTCAAATTTACATATACGATATAGCCGTGGAAATTTAAGCTACATTTAATCAAATGTATACTTTAATTAAAAAAAAAATTTTTTTTGAGTGCTGTTAGAGTCTAAAAATTAATTTGTTAAATAACTATAATTCACACTCTATAGGTTTTAGAAATTAAAGTCAAAAGCTCTTTTGTACATCACGGAGCGAGATCTCAGCCTCTCAGCGGTGTCACTCCTAATTGCTTCCAATCATTTTGAATGTCCTTGGGACGACTCCAAATTCAAGGAGCGAATTAGAAAGAAGCACACAGTGACTCACATCTGGATGAATACACAACACTGAGCCCATTTAAAACTGGAAAGCATTTATGTTTTGTTGTATCTTAGAGAGACATAGGTTGAGGGATCAGAATGTAAACATGGTCAGTATATAACCGCCCAAAAACGTCTCCCCCCAGCTTCAGCTGAAAGGAATCTGTGAGGAAACGCACATCCGTCATGTTGTTGCACATGTTTCAAAGAAGCCCTGAATAAGAAGTTCCAGATATGTCTATCAGTAATGAGGCAGGGGGGAGACTTTTTTTTCTATAATGAGATCTCTGTGGATTTCATATTCAATAAATTAAAAGGTGGAAAAAAAGATAGGTAAAACAGCATGGATGGATAAATGTTAAATGAAACAATTTGCATTAAGCTGTAATGTCAGACACACACACACACACGCACGCACACACACACACACACACACACACACACACACACACACACACACACACACACACACACACACACACACACACACACACACACACACACACACACACGCACACACACACGCACACACAGACACACAATGTCACCATGATGAAAGAAAATAAGAAAATGAAACTAGAAAATAACATATTTAACATATTTAAATTGTAGTTAACCATGTCACCTACTGTTTATTGGTAACTATGTTTAGCTATGTTAAAATGCTGTTTAATGTTTCCACATGTGTACCATAAAAGAACTAGGGTTTTTTGTGTTGGAGACACAATTTTTTGTGAATTTACACAAGTTTATCAAAATGATGTCATGTGTAGGAGAGTGTGTGACTTTTTATTGGTCTTGCATTATGCGGTAAAAAATGGATGAATAATGAAAAAGTTTTTACAACCTCCAAACTGAAGAAAACAATTATCTTTTAATAGTGTTGAGTAACATTAGCAACACTGATAATACATTAGTAACATTGTAACCTGACTATATTCACTTAAAACAAAACACTGTAAAACAATAAGACCATAACTCAGTTAAATCTAATCCTCCATAGTTGCAGTCACTTTCTTCTGGGAATCTAATCTCACAAGAGTTGATTAAATTCAAACAGGGTGTTAAGATTAAAATTAAATTATAATATTGCAGAAGTTGTTTTGAGTGCACTTCAGTAGCCATTAGGAGAAGCTAAAAAGATTAATAATGATGATACAATTACAGTATTATTACATTTTGGATTGTATCCAGAAGTACAGTCTTTGGCACTTGGCGCCCAGGAGAAAGTTGATCACCAAGGAGTCCAGGGTATTCGTTTTTTCCAATAAAATCATTTTGATCTGTTCCAACGTTGTAAAAAGCCCCAAACCCCCTAAATTATGAAAAAAGAAAACATAACCACATCGACAGACATTTCGAAGCGCTTTCACAGACAGAAAAATCCAAAAGAGCATATGCGTGGAACAACTCCGTCATTGAGGAAGAAACTCCGTGCAGGACCCAGACTCTGGTTGGGACTGGTTGGCAGCTCATATCTCAAGGTACTACCGTAAAAGATAACACTGGTGGGGGGATTCTGTTGGTGGACAGGTGTGAACGGTGGAGTCCGTGGGATGCTGTATTTAAATGACAGCAACCCACGGACAACCCACTGACTGAACCAACCGTTGTGTTCAGTCAATGTTTGGTTTAATTGACGCTTACGTTCCCACATATTATTTGTTTTTTTGTGATGTGAATTCCTTTTCGCATGAATCTCTTTTAGATTTTGTGTCAATCAAATCTTTTTTTCCCATTAGTGGTTGTTACAGTGGGTCATCTTCCAGTAGAGTCTGTACCCTCATCCCTCGTGTATTACCATTATTAGTAGGAGTAATAGTAGTAATAGTAGTAGTTTTGTCTTTGTCTCTACACTTAGGTCTTAGCCCACACACTCCTCTCTCCATCCACTTCTACCAGCAGCTCTGGGACTATGTTGAGGTCTCCCCACACCAGACAAGAGACATCTCAATGCTATCTTGGGTCTTTCCTGTGACCTCCTCCCAGATGAACAAACATAGAACACATCTCCAGGGAGCTGTCCTGACCAGATCCCCCACAACAAACCTACTGACTCCCCTCAACATGGAGGAACAATAGCTGGACTCCAGGTTCTTCTCTGATGTCCGAGCCTCTCCCTTTGTCTCTGAGGCTGAGCCCAGCCGCCCTGCAGAGAAAGCTCATTTAAGCCACTTGTATCCACAGTCGTGTTCTGTAGGTCACTACCAGAGCTTGTGACCATTGGTGAGGGCAGGAATGTAGGTCGATGGTGAATTGAAAGCTTTGCTTTCTGGTTCAACCTTCTCTACACCTCAAAGGAATGGTTCAGTGGATGCACCAATACGCTCCTGACCCAATCCATCTGTCAATCTCTTCACTCAGTCACGAACAAGACGCCTTGATTCTTAACACCCCCCCACTTAGAGCAGAAATTCCTCCCAGATCTGAGTAGAAAATCTACCCTCCTCCAGTGGAGACGTATTGGCTCAGAAGTAGAGGTGCCGATCCTCGTCCCAGCCGCTGAGCAGTAGCCCCTAGATGGATTAAGTGACAGCTGGAGGTCATTGTTCAATCAAGCCAACGGGACCACGTCATCCGCAAAGAGACGGAATCCCAAGGCCAAAGAACTGAACACCCTCTGCCCCCAGAATGCACCACACAATCATGACCAAGAATGTTATGAACAGGATTTGTGATGAATAATAAGAATAGGATGACCTTTATTTGTCCCACAGTGGGGACATTTGCTTGATTGCGGCAGCAGGGAAGAGGGGGTTCAAACACACATGCATGCATATATACAGTACATACATGTGTATGTACAGATATATGTATTAACAGTTCAATAATTACACATTTACTGTCCCACTGTACAATGCACTGTACCACACAAAGGATAAAGAACAATACGGAGGACATCCTGCAGTAACGGAACATCAGTTCCATACTCACAATGCATCTTGAAGTAGTCATTTTGGTGAAAAGGAATTTAAAAATGATTAGCAATGCTTGTTAACAGGCTGTTTCAGTTGATCTAACTCCTCAGGTTTTACGGTGTAGAACCTGACAGATGAAAGTGTTGTGTGTTGAGAGGGAAGGTAGACAGGACGTTGTCCTGGTAATGTGAGTGGGTGCATTCCACCTACACTCCCTGCTAAATTAACATGCTGCTCTCAGGGCTCAATGTGCATCACACAGGTCTGACCTCTGTGTTGTTGCAATTAAATAAATGGAATACCGGGCTGACCTACTCCTGTGTGGACTGCGATGTGGGGATGAACGCAAAGTCAGAATTTGTAGAAAATATTTTTGCATACATACATTTTTGCAGAAACATTGATGAGTTATCCTCTGATGGTTTCTACATTGAACACATTTTGAAAATAAGATATTTTTATTTCCTCCCACGTCCAAATGGATGGATGGATATTTAAAGGCGGACACAGATTTTATTAACTTGTAATAGATTAACTCATGCAACATTCTGATTGTTCACTGTGTGTCAGTTGGACAGGATGATGAATGCAAATATTAGTCACCATTGTTGTGTAAGCTTTGATTTTACACACTGGTGCCCCTTTTCATTGTGTCCTAAACACACTGGAAGTAAGACAGAGTGTATTCCTGTCCAATAAAACCACATGCTTGTATTCACAGGTAGTTGAGTGGTGACCATGATTATCCATTCTAAAGCAGATGGAAATTATGTAAACTGCATTTACATGTAGCTGGAATGGTGTGTCATACCTGATGATTAATTTATATGAATGGTCTAAGCAAAACCTTATATTGTTCAATTTACATAACAGTTGAAGTCTGCGCCACAAAGCAGTCACATCACTGTCTACACAGCTATCAGCTCTGGTATCAATCTGTCGTAATAATGTCAGAGTACTGGAAAGTATATTTTTAATGTAATAAAATCAGCATGTTAAATTGTCTGTGGACCTAATCTAGGAATTAGGGAACCTGCCAAATCCTAGTTTAAGCCCTGGGGGTGGTTATCTCGTCCACAGCATTTCTTCCAAACTCACATCCTGTTTTATTAACAGAAATCATAAAAAGTTGTGTTAGTTTTTAATATTATCCTTTTCTAGAGATATATTTTACAGCATATACAGTATCAAGAACAATATACAGTACACAACTGGTCTCACCACAGAGGGGAATACATGATCACTGATAATCTCTCGCTTTTAAGATAAAACTTTTTTTTTGTTTCATTGTTTTAGTGGTAACTCATCTCTGATGACTGAGGGTTAAGGCCTTGAGGGTCGTCGGTGATCCCTCCACCCCTGCAGGTATCAGGGGATCTACTCCACTCAAACCCCCCCACAGATGAACTGGGTTGGTGGGGAATGACTGTTGCTCTTTTTCCACCTGAATAAGTCAGGGTCAGCGATCGCTGTGTGTTTAGCTGACATGTGTGACCAGATGACCCCTGTAGAGCTGACAGTGGGTGTGGATCTGTTCTTGTTCTTTTGTTTTTTCACATCAGACAAAAATTCCAAGTGCTCAGTGGACAGGTATTATGTTTATCATTCATATATGACTTATAATGTATGTACAGCATTCATTCAATCATTCATTTATTCTACTTTTTCTTCTTTTTCTATTCTACAAATGATACTGCAATATTGTGTTGCAGAGGCAACAAAGACAAAACCTACAACCCCAAACCACAAATTGCTTTTTAATTAGATTTGAATCACTGCTATGAGCAATGTTTGATTTAGTGCAAGAGCTCATAAATGATGTAGATGGGGGATGGGTTAATAATTACAAAAAAAGATGGTACTGGGAGTTAAAGCAGTTCAGAAAAAAATTAAAAACTTGACACGTTGCTCCTTTATAGAAAGACCTGAGATTGTCAGAACACGTTACTTTCCACTGCTGTAGTTTCAATTAAATTGCTAGGTGTCCATTTTTTAAGATTAAATTTTACAAATTGTATGAATTTTGATATCAAAAAAGTTTTAACACGAAATTTCAAAACGTACTGTCTTTCAGTTACTATTAATATTTATTATTTTTGGAAGTAGCATTAGCATTAGCAGCAGCAGGATCAGAATCAAGCATTATCAGACATGAGAGCCCATTCAAACATTGTCTTACAGTTAACTACAAAAAGCATGAATATGACCTCATGTTGGAGTCAGAAAAGTGAACCACATTTCCACTGGCCTGATTCACGCCTCAGTGACTGTGTATTACGTTGTTAAGACTGTTAACTTTTGTAGATTTTTACAAAACACCAGTGACACTAGTTGCATTGATTTACATTTCTTTTGTAAACCAGTGCATGTTGACATGATTCATACACATAAAAATGCACTTTGTTGAATCAAACACTAAATCAACACCAACCATCTTGCTCACGGATGGAAGCAAACAACATAAACCTGCACAGGCGACGCAACACGATGTATGGCGTCGGAGTCGTGGGAAGATTTCCTCAGATATGGAGATGAGTGATTTGGGCTCATGCAGGCAGATTAACAACACTGTTAACTGTGGCCCTCAGGAGATGTACGGGCATCTGATTCATACCCCCCTCCAGCTATGGCCTTGACCTGACTTTTGCATTTAGCCAGCTGCACCCACACACACACTCATAATTATGCCCATAAGTACTTCAGCAGATATTCAGTAAAGGCATTATCATGCTCTTGTTTCCTCCTGCATTCAGTGGCTTGTGTTCAACACAATAGTGTGGTTCCATCTTTTCAGATCATGGTTCTGTGAAGTCAAAAAGTATGTTTGAAATGAATGCATTCACCAAGTTGGCTGGGTTTCCTTCATATGAATGGGTAAATGGTTGCCTTTTAGAGTGCAGGCCAGTGACCACATCTTCCAGTAATACCGACCCGTATTTATGCAGGATTTTAATCAAAAATCTCTCTTTTGTGGGGCCTTAATCAAAATGAAATGCGGTAGAGCATTTGCTATGAAAGAAACACAAGGTTAAAAATAATGGAGCGCGAGACAAACCAAAACATTTTTAAAAGCTCGAGCACAAAAGGAAGGGAGGAAAGGCTGCCAACTATTTCCGCAATTTACTGAAATGTGGAAGAACTGAGGCTCTGATGACTAAAACATGCAACACGCTGCATTTTGTATACAGTGGAGAGTCAGAAGTCATCAGAGTCAGATTTTAATCATGTTATTGGAGGGCAAAATCAAGTACGAGGCCATGTCATACTTCAGCCTCCTTTCATGATCCTAAGTTGGCTGTTGCTGATGTCTTTATTTCCTTCTTACTCAGCTGAGAGTTTATTCTGTTGTGAAAGATGTGGAAACAACACGTCTTACAGGATTGGTTTCTACATTATTTAAAAAACATGATTCTGGTCATCCTTCCACTTACATTTATAAAATTTGGTAGACATGTCTCCCATAATAAGATGTACAAAAAGATCTTTTTCGACTTTGATCAGTATTATCATAAAAAAACTAATGCTTGCAATGAAAGAAGAAGTTTATTTAGTTCTACTGTCAATGAGCCAATGTTTACCAGAATTTAGAAGTCGGACAAGGGTTGCCCCCTTTAAGACATCAATATGTCAAAAATCAGTTCATGTCACACTGCCCCCTGTTGACAATAAGAAATACTGTATTTTATTGTTTTATTAAAATGTTGACCATAATCCTAACCCTGTCATATATTTATTTTATTATAATTTAGTTAATTAATTATTCATTCATTTTCAACAGCTTCATCCGCTGTGGCGGGTCGCGGGGGTCTGGAGCCCATCCCAGCTGGCTTAGGGCGTGAGACGGGGGAAACTCCAGACGCGACGCCAGCGCACCACGGAATTAATTGATTAATTAAATTACATAAAATCAATGTCTCCAGGTTCTCCAGGCTCCTCCCACCATTTTCAAGAAAATAAAGGAATAAGATCAAATCAAATACTTTAGTCACACTGTCACATTATTTTTGTGACACAGCTAAATGGAGATTAGAGGAAGAAATCTGCGAAGTGATTCAGTTACTTAAGACTACAATAAGATAAAACATTATTGCCTCCTCCAAAAAATACACCGTACACCATGAGAAGTTTTACTGGACTTGGATTGAGCGAACAGGTGCTCAAAGGGATCTTACTTCATGGTATTAGATATTAAAAAAAATCACTTTTGTTCCTCCTTTCCTGCTGACTGGTTGGAGCGGCACACAGAAGATGATCGTGGGTCATCAACAACGAGGTAATAGCATTACGTCTTGTAACAGTGATATTGGTGCTGTTCATCATGTTGCATCGGGGGGGGGGGTGTTCAGTGTTATCAGGCTGTCACAAAGGAACAGTTTCTCTATTTTCACCACATTGAAATGATTAAAACTCGGAAATTGTGTTTTCATGTTCTGTGACTGTTGTTGTCAAAGGACTATATTTGACAATTGTGAGTAGAATAAAGCGACACGCTCACACCCGTGTAGTGAAGGCTTTAGCTGGAAGGAGACTCCTGTTCTCTTTACAGCTGTTCTTAGACAACAATGTTAAAAGGAGTATTCAGATGCTAGGTCATTGTGCTGAGATTCTACACATATAATTTCTGACAGCAGTGACAGTAAATGTGCAAAAATAAATAATAAAATTAATAAATTCCATTATCAATTGTCTTTAATGGGCATTTTAAACAAACAGATTCAAACTTATTGACATCAGTACTTATCATGTTCATTTGTCTGGGGGGGGGGGGGTGTTACAGTAACCCCTAACTGTACTTAAATGAATCTCACTTGTGTTTTTTGCAAACACTAAAAAAGGTAAATCCCGGGCGTGAGCTGCAGCATACTGGTTCACCATCATCACAAGCACATGATACAACAAAAGCATCACCACACACTGTACATCAATCTCATTCCTGGTGTTTAGTCTTCACACATCTTACTCATAAGTATGCACAGCAGTGAACTGGACAACAAGCACAATGTCACATCATCAATCACTTGTGCTTTAAGAATATTCTCTCCCCTACAATTTTGAGTCCCGCAAAGGAATATCTCTTGAAAATGCATCACAATAGTCACTTGGTCTTGTGAACAGTTTCTATCTTTGGCCGAACCAGGTTTAAAATCCCACATTCACAACACCTGGAAAAGACATCATAGCAGCTACACAGGACGTTCACTGGAGTGGACTTTGCTATCCTGCCATTCTGGAAATGTTTGCAGCTCGTGTCATCTTTGGCTTTGGGTGTGGACTGAAGCTGTGTCCCAGCTTTCACGTTGAAAATGTCACAACAGCCCTGGCCTTCACAGATGGACTCAACTGAAGCAGCTTGAAATTAAGTTTATCAATTGTTTTCACTGCTGCACAGAAGGAACACAATTCAGCACAAACCTTTATTATTAAGTGCATTTGTGTGTTGAACATGTGAAGCTAAAGACAGCTGCGTTACCAGTGATGAATCACACTATAAATAACTGACAGATTTATGCTTGAAATAGAAGATATTTATTTCAGTAAACCCTTTGTTGTGCTGAAGGTAGTTCTCACATAATGTTGATATTAATAATGACTTCAGAACATAACCAGAACAACAGAAATGCAATAATCAGTAGTGATGGTGTCACTCACTTGTTCATGGACTCTTAATCTTCGTATTATCCTTGGGATTAACTAACCACGGATTAGGATCTCTAAATTCAACATTTTTTTGCTCATTTGTGGAATTTCATAATGTAATGGGGATAACTGGGTGACCTTAAAATTAACATGGAAATATGTGTTCACTGTTCTGTACACATGCATCTGTGCTCTTTACATGCATACGCAGTGTCAGTAATGTATGCTATATGTTTTGGTTAATGCATTTATATATTCTTCTGCTTCAGGACCCAAATCAATCAATCAGTCAATCAGCTTTTATTTATAAAGCGCTTAATCACATCGACAGACATTTCAAAGCGCTTTTACAGGCAGAGAAACCCAACAGAACCTCCAGAGCAAACAGAAGCGACAGCGGTGGGAAAACGCCCTCATTGAGGAGGACGCCGCTCTTGTTGTCTCTCAAATACCAGCAGCAATTCTACCTCCCAAACATTGATCTTTATTGTGGTTCTGCTGCCCTCTTGACTGACGTACACTGCTAACGGTCCCAGGCCCCAACAGATACACTCTCAGGGGTCCTTCTGAGAAATAAAATCACTATTTACGCTCTTCGTAACACCATTCATTGAGAAGGATTTACAGAGTTGGTGGTTTATGTCTGGGACAAGGTGGAAAGATTTTGAGGGGGTCATCTTGTAAGGCTATATTGGGCTGCCAAATTTCATAATAGCGTAATGTTTTAATGGTAAATGTGCTGGAAGAGAAGGTCACCTTGTTTTTAGAAACATTCCAGGTTTTCACTTGTCATACACTTTGATTACAGAAAAATAAAACACTGAAAACACTGGATTTAGAAATTATAGAAAATTTCAAAAACACAACAGCTGTCCCTTTCCAAAGTATCACTCCCTATATATTATGGTGATTATGCATATATAAGAGGGTGGTGTGTGTGTGTGTGTGTGTGTGTGTGTGTGTGTGTGTGTGTGTGTGTGTGTGTGTGTGTGTGTTGTGTTTGATATTAGGGGCTGAGTCAACAAAAACCATAACCCTGGGTGAAAATGTTTGATTATCATTTTCAATCATTTTCTTTAAATTTAAATTGCTGGGGTCAAACTGACCCCAAGGATAAAACATGTCATGGTAGATATTGTGAAGATAGTCTGCCTTTTTAAAGATATGTGTTTCTTTATTGTTCTCATAATACTGTATTTTTTTGCATTTTTTTGCACAACAACAAAAAAAACCAAAAAACACCCAGACTCTGCTGGAAAGCGACATTATTTTTGAGTTATTCAAATGCAGGGTTTGCTATTTCGAAGCCATTTAGTTCCATTATTATTTTCCACTCAAACGATGCACATCTGTCGACCAACATCGACAAGAAATTCACAACAGACACTTCAGAAGGATCGACAGCACCACAGCGCTTTTGTCACCCCAGTGGAAAAAACAAAACAAAAACATTGATATTAAGATGAACTGTTCCTTTAAAGGCTATTCATTAAAATATGCGGGCTTTTTTTGGATCAAATTTAGTTAACAATAGCAGTATAGTGTATAGTGAAAAGTTGGTTTAGTGTTGTACGTGCCTGTAGTTTAACATTATTTTTAATTCTGGAGATATTTGTCAGATAAGAACACCTCCTCCTTCATTACAAATCTCATTTTAGTTTTTCAGCGGTCATTTTGAACATGCTGTGGATCTGTTATGACGGTGGATAGGTGTTTGAAAACTAACTGGAAAAAACAACTTTGCATTTATGAAAAAGAACAAAAAACCATACAGGCATTATCTGTACAGATTGTACACTTTGTACACACAATACGAGGGAAATAAAAAGCCAGATGCACTATGCTGTAGGACTTGGCCTGAGAAATTATGTTGCACTATTTATTATACTGAACTGTTTATCATGAAGGATTTGTTACTGTTTTGCATACAACTGTAGAAAATACAGTAAAATTCAACAATCACATTGCACTTTTTTCCTTTTTTCTCATTTACCTAAAAAAGCATAATGTTAATATACAGATATTGAACAGGACATGACACAATAATAATAATAATCTGAGTGTACACTTCAATATTGGGCAGGAAACAGTCAACTATCAACAGTTACATGTATTTTTTCTTTATCCCTTTTCACATACAAAAAGATCTGGGGAGACACAGACTCAAGTTTTACCATCAAATGAGTGCATTGTTTAAATTTTTCCTCGGATTGCTGCCTCCCACACTTGGCTAACCAACATAGGACAGACTCTGAAAAAGACCAGAGCAGAAAGAAAGAAAAAGAAAACTAAGGGTGCACCACTAGCATTCTTCAGCTTCCATTCTTTTTTTTGAGGACAAATAGTCTGCTCATCCTGTTCGACGCTTCCAGAAGCTTGAAGGTCACATTTCACATCAGAACTTGAGCAACTGGAGCAAGATGAGCGTCAGCAGGAGGCATATGGAGCAAGTGGGCAACGCAGCCGCTCCATTCACATCATGCATCGCACCAGGACCTGCAGCAAAATAATAGCACCTTCAATCATCAGGGTCAACATGACATTTCACTGCAGTGCTTTGCTTCGACACGAACTGTGATTAACTAGATTTAAAACGATCATGTGACCTATTTCAGCCTCACACTTCTGTTGGTCCTACATTTGCAAAAAGGCAGGAATGAAAAGGCGAAGCGGTGAATAACAGTGGGTGGCTTTCAGAGCACAACTGATAATTTCATGTGCACAGCTGAGAGCATGAAAAAGGGGCAGCTGATAAAATAAACAATTTCTATAATAATGCAGGCATAATGAACACTTTGGTTCGCATCAGTGAGCTTCTACATATGAGCTGTTTATCTCCTTACCATAAAGGATTATACTGGCATTAGTAATTCCCATGGCGTTCATGGCGACACACGTGTAATTCCCATAGTCTTCTTCAGAGACGTTGAAGAATATGAGCATCGACTGTTTACCCTGATTCTCGATCTTAACTCCGTTTAGTCCAGTGAAGAGCCTGCAGGAGAGAGCAGAGCAGCGTTCAGGGCATCTGCTGCAAGAAGAAGGAACTCAATGCGCTTCTGTTTGTCTCAGCTTCAGCACATTTGTGCACTGACTGGATTGTGTGCCTTAAATTTTATCATTTGCATTGTTGGCGGATCACAATGAGGCAGCAGGAAATGATTAAACAAACACCTTGACTAAATGTAATGTCTTAGTGTTCCTGTGTGTCGGCTACATAAGACAGTTCAGAACACAGGTACACTGCTCTTCTCACACACTAGTGATGTCCAGATTGGCAATAATATATTACATCTAAATCCTGCAAATCTACATCATCCACAGGCAAACAGAAAGAATTGTATTTAATTTGAAAGACTTGCACTCGCATGAATATTTCATACACTACTGCAGCTTCAGCAGCGTTGGAGCATTTTGAAAAGGAAGAAAGAACAGCGTACAAAGACAGAAGACTTTTCTTGTTTCTACCTCTTTTCCTTCTTTAGTTCTCAGCAGTAAAACATTACCTGGGTTCATCAAAAACACCCGTTCTTGACCCAAAAAATGGAGAAAATAAGCTTTCTGTGAAAAGTTGTGTCAGACAGCAAACGTGACCTCGACACTAACATTTTTTTTTTTTGCTTTTAGAAACAGTCCAAACATGCCAGTTTATATGTAGATGTTCAACATCTACTTTTAACAAAAAGGAATGATTTTAATGAGCTCCACAGCGGCTCTTTGGGGTTCAGGGGTGACAGGGAAAGGGATGTGATTCGAACCTCCTTCTGTTCATTCTATTCATAATCTCTGTAATCAGAATCAGAATCCTTTATTAACCCCCCGAGGGGGAGATTGTCATGATCATGACTATCTTTCTCCTCATATTAACATGAAACATTCTCTGTTCCAGTGTGAGCTGCCTGAATTTGCCCAATTTCTAAAGATCTGCTATTGTCTCTGTCTCTTCTTCTCATATAATATATGCTGACTGATTGGCCCAAAACAGCACTGCTGCCACCTACAGGGGATCAGTCAACACTACACTATGGTAGAACATTGATAGTGGAAGGGGAGCTCCGCCCGACCACCGTCAGCCATTGATGTCATGAGTTGAATGCATTCATGCACCGTATTAAAGATGTATGTATTGAGTGAACTTTGCAGATGTTGGTATCCCATAATATCCACTAAATCTCTGAACCTCACACCACTGACATAAAACATTTAGAGTGTGAAAATAATAAGTGCCTCGGGTATCCAAGCATGAAGAGTACATACATCAAAAATACAATCTTATTTTGAACAAGAACATCTTATTGATATCAACATCGACGATACCCCCCCCCCCATTTGAAATAAAGTAAGTCCACCCCTTACGGCTAAGAGTGTTAGAACTTAGTTCAGCAGAGACACGTACCTGCGGTCTTCTTTGTACCACTCAAAGTCTGCCCTTGGAACAGCCGAGGCTTCACACTGCAGGATTCCTTTTTGTCCCACTGGGGTACCGGTGCTCCTCACTTTAGAAATGAAAGGAGGATCTACAAAACAAAATCAATTAGTAACACAGAAACATGACATTGATTGTAAAATACATAGCATGGTGATTTGAGATAGCATACTCTATTTTATTTCATTTTATTTTATTTACGAGTACAATAATGGAGACGAAGCAGATAAATAATTTCAGACCTGATGCTTCTGAAAACTGAGTTTAAACCACATTACAAACCTGGATTAACTGTGGTCACTGTTGCTTATTTGTACCAAGTACAATATATCAGAATGTATTAAAGCAAAAGTAACATAAAAATAAAGGGCAAATAAACATCAAAAACATAAGATGCACACAACAGACAGTTAAATTAGCCTCCTCCATTAGCTCTGTGTTTCTCTGGGACTTTCTACAGTGAGTGTAGTTTTGACCCTCACAGTTGACGGTGACTTGTACTGTCCTGACATCAGGGCTTGAGATGTCATTGGAAGCAATGCATTCATATGTTCCTGAGTGCTCTTTGGTGATGGCAGCCAGTTCCACATGTTCTCCCTCCGTCACAAATCTGTGAGTGCCTGCAGAGAAACGAAGCGACAGAAGACTAAATCATGGATGGTCGTGTCATTTTCAATGGATAAAGGTGACCCGCATTACAAACCAGTAGCAGGTTTTCATTCCTCTGATTGGAAAAGTGATTATTGTACAGTTTGTTTCAGGGCAGTCATGAGAAGGTCATTTAGCATATCAGCATTGCAGCATTCTAAGCAGGACTCCATGCAGCTCATGTGGATTATTCCAACTCTCAAAACACCCCAGAATGTCAATGTCAAATGTCATTTAAATCCCCTTTCAAGCTGAAATCTGCAGCTGTACCTGAGCGGCTCTGGATGACATTTTACTTTTATGGCTGTGGATGTTCACGCATTCAGGCGTGTGGAAACTCCTTCGATTGGGGTACATGCTAAAACTCAAGTCACAGCGAAGATTTTTACATTTAAAGAGTCAAACTATTTTTTTCAAGTCATATTTGGTTCTCTGGGGCTCTTGACATTCAAATGATCCAGAAAAATAAATAAATAAATAAATAAATATATATATATATATATATATGGAATAAGTAACATCGGCCAGTTTTCTGTCAGCGTGGGAATGAACAGATTGACCTGAATTAATGTTGTTTGCTTTTTGCCTTCTTGCAGCTGGTTTCCTGTCAGCTGTGAGTCAGGTGTGAGTCACACCCCTCCTAACTGTTCATTTAATGTCATCTAGAAAACTAAGATGGTTATTTTTACAGAATTACGTTCCTTATCACCACATCAACTTTATCACATGGAGCATGTTCCCCTTTAGTTCAGAAAGTGAGGACACGCTGTGGTGAAAGCACTTCATTCAAAGATAGGTTTGATTTATGAGACTAAAATCAGTTATTTCTTAATTTGTTTTGCTGGATATTGTTCATACAATTGTTACAAACTGGACCTGATAATTTCCCAACCCTTGTCTACAGCCTGTTAGTGTGCTTCTAAATGCAGCCGTTGTTGTAGTTTCCACCTTTAATGTGTCAAGCCTTTAACATTCCCTTCCTTAAAAATCCACATTCATGGTGTCATCGTCTTGTTTGCAACTTTATAAAGGAGGATGTTTTAATAAAAGTCCTGAAGTCTATTACGCCGAAGTGCAGGGACAACAGGACTAATCACATGTAGGAAGAGAACAAACTGGTTCACATAATGAAATGTTTTAACACTAATTGTTCACAAATTCTGAGGCTTTTCACTTGTTTACTTCACAATACAATGTAAGTGTTTTTTTCCCACTAATCTCCATAAAGCACTGATGGCTCAGGACATTCACTCACTGCACAAAGAAACCAAATTAATTCTATTGAAATAAGCACCCAGAGTAACACCACAAATTACTCTGTGACACCAGTGATGCTAAAACACTAAACCCAATCTGCAGAAATGTCAGTCCGGCACTATTTCTGCTTTTATATGGTATCATTAGTGTTTCAGCTGGCTGGGGGTTCTCTGAAAATGGAAACATAGCAGGTTGTTGCATTGAACCAGTGACCTGATGGAACTGGTAATTGAACATTTTCTTTCATGATAACTTTATTAGTCACACTGGCAAACTCTAACACAAAAAAAAATGCTGATTTACTTGCTGGAAACTGGGTTGCAGTAAGTTTACTGTCAAGTTATAATCTGATTATCTTACTGACTTTATGTCACACTAGATTTCTTTTTACACTGCATGTATTATTGGTTCTTATTCAGTACCATGCAACAAATCTAAATTAGACTACTTACATGTACTACAAACATGTTATTTCTAGTTTTACAGATTTAGTCTTGATGCAGAGGATTTAATATCACTTCCTGCTGCTAAATCACTGTTCTGTTTAATGTAACGTGTTTAAATGATCAGCTGACATGCAACTGGAAGACATAGCAGACTGTTATAGCACATTAAAGTGAAACAGTTTTATTAAATTACACATTTCTGGACTGTTGAGGTCAACTTTAAGAAACATTCCACTGCACACAGGATCATTTCTGGACCATTTCACACCAGCGAGTTTTATGTGTGCACTAGAAATGAACAGATTTTATTTTATATTTTTCTCATACACTTTAATGGGCTCCATGAGAAACTGAATGCAATTTGGAAATGCAGTTTGGAGGAGGCTAATTTTTCTGACAGAGACAGAATGAAGTTCCTATATCATGATAAAGCAATACTCAACATTTTATGCAATCTGGAATATCATTTACAAAGGATTTATTTCAAGTCGGAACCGTAGCCAATACAGTACAATGAAATATTTTCGGAAATACTGAGTGTAGTTCTGGGGTGTTCATATAATAATATATATAATTACTTTATGTCCTAACTACTGTATAATTTCAATTAAATTTATTGGAATGCATTGGTTATATCGCTGAATTTGTCTGCGCAAAACCCGACGGCTTCTTCAAAAAACCACCGCTTTTCCTGTGCTTTGTGTGTGTGTGTGTGTGTGTGTGTGTGTGTGTGTGTGTGTGTGTGTGTGTGTGTGTGTGTGTGTGTGTGTGTGTGTGTTCGTGTGTGTGTGTGTTCGTGTGTGTGTGTTCATTTTAGTTTGTAAATAAACCTACCAGTAAAATAGGGGAAATGAAATAAATAAACAGGGTAATCAATACATGATTGATTTCTATTCAGAAGTGTGATAGCCAGCGCAGAATGAACAGCGTCGTTGACACAACGTAAAGGTTTTCACAGAGTTTGGACAAAGATAGCAATCAGACACGCTTAACATCTGAACCTAATTACCCAGAAAAATACAAATAAGTGGTAATGATCACAAATAACTGTGGATAAAGACAAATGAATCTACATCCCTGACAGACGCATCAGCGCTCTGCAGTGACGGCCAGGATTCCAGCGGGACATCAGTGTCATGACAATCTGAATTAATGACTAATGGCCATTAAAGTAGCAGCTGGCTGTTGGCACAAATGGGTGTCTAAAAGCATTCTGTGGAGCGTCTTAGCAATATTACACATTAGCTTTAGGGTCTGGTCTGCCTGGACGTCACGCTGTGCAATTACCACAATTACAGTAGAGAAGAGAAAGGATGCCAGGAAAGGACTGGGTGCCATTAGGATGACAAGTCAACACAGTGATATTTTCATCCTCACAGGATTGTGTTCCAGTTCCCCGTGGATACGACCAGTCTGAACACAAGCTGCTGGCCTGAGAAGGAAGAATGACACCAACGAGAACTAGAGATGTCAAGAACCTTCAGGAGATCTGCCAGAGAACGTGAACGCCGAACTGAGGACCATCCCTACGGACCCATCAATAAGACCAATAATAGATTACAGCAACAGGTCCTTGAGATGTGAGGGTTACAGGATGGACATGGTGTATGAGAATCAGTGCCCTCCATGGGTTCGAGGCCAAAACAAAGGTAATACAAATATATACAATAAATAAACACAAGCTGTCCATTCCAGAGACATTCAAAACTGCCAGAGACTGACCCTGGTCACATGACCAGAGACACACCTGGGAGGTAGATGCCAGGAGAATTAAACAAGATTATCTCTCCTGACCAAGCTAAGGTGTTCTCTCAGTGACAGGGACTAGTTAGGGCACATGATGCCCACTGGAACTAGAACTGACCAAGGCTACCTCCTAGACCCAGACCCATTTAACCCAGGGGCAGTTTCTAACATGAAGCCTCACAAACTGTCCCTTCATGAGCCTCACAAACTGGCTGAAGAACAGAACTCAATGAATGCCTAGCAGTGTTGGAACAAGGTCATGAAAGGGACTTAAAGTCCCTCTAGTGATCTAGACACTGGTGTTGGTGGCCAATGACTCAACATGAGCTTAAGAAAGATTACAAAATAAAATAGATCTAGAATATGAAGGAAATGTGTTTCCACTCCACCTAGACTGGTTTATGTTACGGCACCAGAATTTAGGGTTCCCCTCCCAATCACGAGCAGTGTTGTTCAGCCGTGTGTGTGTAGTGAGAGAACAAATAATCCACTCACTTAATGGGTGTAAAAAATGCCGTTGTAAAGTGTCAGTGCTGTAATCTGGTGAGTGGAACTGGGTGATAGCAGGTAGTTCATTTAACTGTCATTCTGAGAAAAGAGAATTAGTGACGTATTTCACAGGTGGGGACAGTAATGGAGATTTTCAAGAGGAAAAATGTTATCTTCTGAGGGAGACCTGGACCACACTGTGACCCGTGACGAAGGTCTGAATATGAGTCAAAAGAAAGCAAAGAATTTAAACTAGAGACAATAAATCTAAAGCTTTATTTCTTTCTGATTTAAGTGCTCTGGTGATGTAACAAGAGCGACCTTGTTGTGTTTGGTGTGTGGTTAAAAGCTGTGGAACAGTTACGGTCCCAGGCTCTCTTAAACCCTGGTTCATTTCAAAACAAGAAAACAGACTATTTTGTTGACCTGCGTGAACACACTGAGAAACAGACAAGTCTTCTGAGAAATTACATGAAGGTGAATGAAAGAGCTTTAGTTGTAGCTAAAAAGGCACCACCAACAACAGGAGAGGAAGCCTTTCAGGTCAGAATATCTCAAACAGGGAGAACATATGTGGGAAAAACTGCACGAGTGTCTCCGCTGATGGAGCCACTGCTACGGGCGGTCTGCTGTTAGTCTAGATCCTGGACAGGCCCAGGTTTCACACTGACTGAGTATAAATAAATTGAGAGACATTATTGTCCTTACATATTTATTCTATTAGGCTACAAAAAGGTCATTTTGGAACATTTTTGGTTGGTGTTGTGCCTTGTGATTTTTTTTTCTGTAAAAAAAAGGTTGGAAAACCCTGGACTGCAGCGTATAGCTGACATTTCTGTATGGAGTTTCTCCAGGTGATGTAGAATCCTCTGAAAATCAAATTAGGGCGCACATATGATAAATATCTCTAGAAAGTGCATACATAGGTCATGGTTCTGTTTTACTTTTCTTCTTCATACATAAGTGAGTATTTTTACTGTACTACAAATACACCTCAGAAAAACTCAATTAAACTAATATTGAGGTTTAATTATTCAATATAATGTGATAGAATGAGCGATAATGTTTCAGACAGAGAAAATATGCTCACTAAAACCGCACCAGAGAAGCTGAGGCATTAGTGGTTCGAAGAGGTGAAGAAATCTCACAAGAAAACAGAGATTTACACAACAAACAGGAAGCAGAATGAATTTTGAGGAATTAAATGCAAAAATCAAGAGTGCAGCTGTCTATGTGGTTTTGTAACGTAGTGAGCCCTAAGTTCAAACCTAATTGTAATGAACTGAAATTACTGCTCTCTCTTTGGAGAGACCTGAAATTATTTATTTAGTGAACAAAATCATTGAACCAACTACATCCTGAAAACTGCAAACATTCAGTGAAGTCTTTCAGCAAGAAGCACATTATTTAGTCAGGGAGATCTAAAAACCACCCACAGCTCTGAATATTATCAAGACCATACTGATGCATACTGGATGTATAGAATGAATGTGAATAAGTCACTGTAAATTCTGTATCGTTAATGTTGAAGCTTTTATCGAGAGTTCTGTTCTTCATTGGGAGGAAGATAAAGCTTTGAAAAGCTGCGGCTGGTTAGAAAAACGATTCGTCTGTCTAAAGTCAATTAATCCCAGTGAGCCGTTGTCAGCATCGATACGGATCAGCAGCACATCTGAAGTGTCATTTCTACATACAGAATGGTCCACCTGCTTCTGAGTGAGACACAGACAGACCATCATTTATAAGGATCGCTTGATTATTTCTGATTTTGTCTGATTGTAAAATTCTAAAACTTTGTTTCACAAATGTGATGTGTGAGGATAATATTGTAAGAGTATAACAAAATATTGTATTCATTTCAGTTTTCCAGTTTTTGTGAGAAATAATTATATACTTTACACTAAAAGTAGGAAAACATAAATCCACCTGTGGATAAATCTTTATCTGGTAGAGGGTCCAACAGAAATAACACAAACAACAACAACAACAACAAAATGGAAATAAAAAAATGTGAGTCCACCTGTGTGAGACTGACACGATGCACCTCTACTCCATGTCAGTGCTATTTCTCCAGGACTGGTTTTGATTAACCAGCGGTAAAAACTGCATTACATTGCATATACGTTTACATTTTTTGGAATGTGTAGTTCAGGTTCCACTTATTGTGACATCCATCATTTCCTGCTTCTGAAAAACAGCAGAGCTATTTTTATATGTTATGCTTTGGTTTTGCCTTGCCTGGACATATCAGGCTGCATGTATTTAAAGATGCAGTGTGAGGTGGAATGTTTTCAGTGTTTTATTTCTCTGATCTGATATATTGTCTTATCTATTCCTAAAAAAAAAAAAAAAAGAAGCCAGCCAATCTTCATTTAGTAATTGACTTGATTTCACAGCGATGTGACCCTGGTGTGGTGCTGAAGTGGGGTAGGCCTTTTCAGAGTACATGAACACAGACAGGAAGACACTTGACTGCACTTAATATGAAGCAGGATGTCAGTGCTGACAGCAGCAGCAGGCAAATACAGTTTAACGGTCCCTAACCATTTGATCAGCCTGTATTTCTAGGGTAATCTGCTTCCAACAGATGAGACAGTCTTCAGTCCATTTGATGGTTAGACTCGTCCCGTTTAGAGCAGCGTGTCCCTCTGGACTGGCTTCCTGCTGAGTGGCCCCTGGGCTTCCTTCGCCTTGCTGTCACATTCCAACACTTCCTCTGCCCGAGGCGTCGGTCTGTGAGGTGAAGGCCGGCGCTCCTCGCTCTCTCTTCTGGGTGACCTTCTTGGACCACCTTCATTCTGCTTTCCCTTCTTACCATTAAAGCTGAGACAATGTCACAGTATGGAGGCAAGCATCACCTCAACCTCTGACAGCACCCCCTCCAGTGGGTCTGGATGATTGACCTCTGACCTCCTACCACCTCCTGCACTGTTTTTTCTTTTTTCTTTTTCTAGAATGGTAGAATTTAGAGCATATTTAACACATCCTCATGTGACGGGCTTAAGAGTTTAAGTCAAAAATGTGTGCGAGAAAAAAGATTCTCAGGGATTCAGTCTACTTATAAATTATATACTTCTGAATAAATAAGCTTCAGGTGCAGCAGAGCTTTGGTCAGCAACAAAAGTGGTGCAGAAATAGTCTTCAGAACAACTGAAAAATAACTGTACACATACTTATGAAGCCTCTGCAGTGCTTGTGATCCATTCTTCATTGTTTTTCAAGGTAGATTTTTCCACTTCCTTATTCTGTGGTCTTGTTTTGTGATTAATACACTCTGTGGACGACAACAGAGGATAATATCGCTGCATTTGTCCTGTTTCTATATCTCTGCATTCCTGTGGTGCTAATGCTAGTGAAGTAACAAAGTTCCAAAACTCTACAATGCATTCTTCATCTGAACTGTTGTTCATGTGAGAAGCTTTCAGAAGAATGTTGATGAACTACCAAAACAGTACTTATTTTTCAGCTTGCTTTTTGAAAACAAGATTTTTACCCACATTTTTACAGTAAAATGCGTCAACGTGTCTTTGAAATAAATAACTGTGACAATGGGTCTGTGGTTACTTAGAAACCAGGAGTAATCAAAGACCTTCCACCTTAGACAGAAGGATTGTAAAACAGCAGCTGTTAACCAACACAGATAATTGTTCACTCACATCTGGGCAATAGCAGGAAGGTAGGAGTGTGATAATCACTGGGATGGTTTCTGAGAAAACAAAACGTGTACTTTTTTAAATACTATAAAATGAAACACTTTGGAGTCCCCTGTGGACAAACCCAGAATCATCATCAGCCTCCTAAGGAAGAGAAAAGATGCTGATTGCTTGTGGGTGTTTTAGTTATAGAAGTGAAATAAAGAACCCCATCAGCTGACGCGGTGCCTTATGTTGGTCTATTTGTAGGGAGGGGAAATTGCTCTCCTTTATTGCCCCCACTGGTTTCTGTCATTCTTTCATCCCAAGGGCAGATAATGTTGTTTGATCTCCAGACATTTTGCTTTTTGATTTCCAACATAAATAAAAATGAATTGACTTTGTTAAGTTTCATTGTTTCTTTTTTAACTTTATTCATAGAGAGGAGCAAGAGACCTGCTTTCTTGTACGATAACTGATTCTGATAGAACATGAAAGTTCCCAGTTACATCACAGGAGATCCATCCATTCATCTCAGTTTCAAGGATTAATATCCTTGAAACTGAGATGACTGAGATGAGTTGGGTCATGATTTTCTTTTTATGAATATTTGCTGAAAATTTCCCAAAGATCCATATTATTTTTTTTATTACAAAACCATTTGAAACACATACATATTAATATTAATATCAGTATGAATATTTAGTAGCAGCAGCATGATGTAAACTATGCCATTTTAAAAAGGCTCTAATCCCTGCTGGACGTTAAGCACATGACTGACATGACTGCTGATTGAAATGAAGCTCCAGACATTCACTCAGTGGCAGCTTGAGAATCTCCCACTAGATAAACTAACAGTCAGCAAAGTTGTCACCTTTCCACCAGAACAATATGCATCATAATGTATTATGCAAAGGTTGTTTTGTCAGCTAAAAGGTGAAGAAGATATGGGCCTTCTGTTCACACTAGGATTTAATTCCTATATGACTCGTACCATATGCCCTTTAAAGCTCCAGTGGCCATTTAGCATGCAGCCTAAATATTAACCACCATGGCTTCACTCGCTTTCCATCTGTCTGAGCAGAAACAGCCCGGCTCAGTTTCACCTGACTTTGGAAACTAAAAGTTATGAGATGTTTGATGCTGATGTTAAAACAATGTCAGCAAAAGGTAATGAAATGGAAACAACTTTAATTTGGGTGCATTTTTCTCATAGAAGCGTCATAACAATATCAAGATATGCATTAGTTTAAAATATGGAATAAACTAGGTTTTCATTTTCTTTTGACATGCTTATAAGAATTAAGAAAAAAAGTAGAATGCATTGTGTGAAACATTAATTAAGACATTTTACTTTACAATACAATACAAATCAAAATTCAATCACTCAATTGATGGTGTAAAACATATTGAATCAATTCACTGGAACGAGCATTTTATTATTTGACTTTTCCATTTACTGTATTCTATTATTACAGGTGAGGAATATCACATTCATTGGCCTCATAATCAGAATTGTGTTCTTTAAAAAAAGCTAAAGTGCAAGCTGGATTAGTTTTGACGAGAGACATTTATATCGACAGCATGAGCACTAATATGATTTGTAGAACAATAGTAATTGGTGATTGGTGATTGAAAATGGGAACGAGGTAATCCCTGACGCTTGTGGAATCAGTGAAAACAATGAGGCAACTTTTGGATGTGTTCCAAACTGTTGCACATTGTTTTGTAAGTTGTCATTTTAAAGCTTATGTAATGCTGACCCCCAATGGACTTCTGGTTTTTAGCCACCGCAGCATCACTAGTTCATAACCACAGGCTGCACTCTTCCCTTCAGCTGTTCAGTCAGTGACTTTTAATATCCTTTGTTAGGCTCCATCCACTGTATCCTCTGACTGAGGTGGTTTCCCAGTCAATGTTTCCTCACACAAGATTTTTAGTACATGCAATAACCCGTGTTTGACCATGCGTCTGTTTGACTGTCAGTGTTTCCTTTTGACTTAATGACAAACACAGGATATAAATTCCCGGTATTCTCTTTGTCAATTGTTGTCAATAATTTAAATTATATATAAATTATATAATATATATATATATTATATATATAAATATAATAATAAAACATTTTTCTTTTTTTTGTATCCTCTCTGGTTTAACGCTGATGTACTACTTGGTAACATGGGTGCAATTAATACACTCCCTAGTGCAAATTGTTTCTTAACATTGGCTGTCACTGTTTGCTAACACCTCTAATTGTGATCCATCATGGATGAGATTCCCAGAATAGATTTTCCTAAGACAATTGTGACTCTACTGTAAATTGAGCCCCCTAATTAAGAGACTGCTGACATTTGAGAAGAAATTAACTATGGTGAAACTAATGCGAATACTTTATTCCCTTCTGAACAGCAGAGGAAGTAAACATTTGTACCACTGGAAAGAACATGACTAAAAAAACTATTATTTATCTCAAAAACTTGTTCAGTACAATAGTATTTGTTTGGATTCAGAGCATTAATTGAAAAATGTGCAGTTGAAAAATTGAATCAAACCATCCATCAGTCCTGGAGTCTATGGCTGTATTGAGACTGGCAGCCAATAGGTGTTCCAAAATTCAGAAACTGTAGTAATACAACTTATTGTATTACTGCCTGCTATCCTAATATCAGCTCATTATATCCATACATGGGATCTACGTTTGAAGTAATAAAGGGTAAAGGACTTCCCACCAAAAAAACAAGCTTGTAAACTGTTATTGGGAAACATGAGCACCAAGCAGCAGGAGCACCACCCCTTAAATTGAAAACAAAGGAACAGTTTTGCATTTGATTTTGCTAACAACCAGGAGGAGAGACCCATCACACACGGCATCTGTACCACCCCTAAAGGGTACAGACTTGATGTGGCTCTGAATCTATATGTTTTATTCAGGGGATATGGTACAGTACAAATTCTATTCCACATTGGACATAATCCTGCTGTACATCTGTGATAGTCACCTATAAGCAGCCATCAGTTTGTACTGAGTGTGTGTGTGTCTGTGTGTGTGTGTCTGTATGTGTGTGTCTCTGTGTGTGTCTGTATGTGTGAGCATAAATAAAGAGGCACCTGGAACTATTCGACCTTCTCCTTTAGCTTTAGCTGGTGAACCATGAGCTCAACTTGGAGAAATTGGCATGAAGTACTGTTAATACACCAGTGCCATTTATTATTACTATTATCTGTAGTACACATGTCTGTCTAGAACAATGCACTGCTATTACTCTGGACATCTAAAGCATGTACTGGAATCTGATGGATCCTATGAAGATTATCCAATAACTACAGATTATGCAGGACTACAAATTATTCCCATTCAGTGTGAAATGATGCACCATTGTGCCCCAGTTCTACAGTTGAATAGTTCTATGAAGGTGTGGCAGCTGAGCACAAAACAGGCTCCTGCAGTCAGACAGTAGAAGCGAGGGTTACGAAGCGTTAAGGTCCAGGGGGCTGCAGAGTAAAGGAAAAGGCAGACGAGCACACAGCTGAGTCACCTGGTATCAATCACTCTGACAAAATACTCTGACTGAGTCAAAATGAGAGATCCCACAGATAAAAGCAACTGAAAGAGCGAGAACCAGCCAGCACACCGAGACCAAGTGGGGGAAGCTAACATATATACAATCACACTCTACGAATATTTAACAAACACTGATATCATCAAGTAAATCTCCTTCTACAAAAAACTAATAACATGATGATAGATTGTAGATAGTGCTCAGCTAACAGTCTGTAGTGGCTCGCCGATGTACAGTCTTTTGAGATGCCTTATAAAGGCTGATGTAGATGCAGATCCAACAATCAGACATTGAATTTTGTAGTTTCTTTATTTGGGCCTTGTGTTAAGTTATTTTACCCAAAGGTCATGTCACATGTCTGAATGTTATTATCACTCTGTATTCTGGACTACACAAACATAAAACGTCATGAAGGAGACGTGTGAAACAGCTTGGCGCAAACATAAACTCAAAGTGAAATTAAACTGAACCAAAAGCAGCTCCTTCAAGTGTCATGGATCTTTCAGGTTCTTACTGGTTTTTGTCACATTTTTTTTCTTTAAAACATATAGCAAATTACAGACAAAGACTATAAAGGGTAAGAAAACAGACAATAAAAATTAAAATGCACCTTCAGGGAGAAGACACTACAGCCATAAGAAATCCATGTTAGATTTACTTCCTCTTCTAGTCTTAGTCTTTTACAAATAGGTCAAGGTCTTATAATTATCTTTTATATATACAGTATATATATTATTTTATTTATATATATATATTTATATCTATATATCTATATATATATATATATATCTATATATATCTATATATATATAGATATATATATATATATATATATGTATATTAATCAAAGCTTATCTGTACATAATAACAGTTATTTTATCTTAGTGTGACTATTATAAATTCAGATCTTATCAATCCATCAACACTAGGTTTATACTTGTATGTTATTCTTAAATTAAAGCTCATAGTGCAAACTATGCTGTGGGGGAAAAAAAACCAGAAACAACTGAACACCAGCAATTAACCTGCAGACAACGAAGAATATGTGGCACCAGACTTATTACACAGCAAGGACATTGTGGGAACAAAACAATAGGAAGCTTTTACAAATACGCAGTCAGCAAATACTGTATGTTGTTGATGTTACTTGTCTCATCGCTAAAGTCTCTGTCAAAGTCACGGTCACAAACCTGGCTGTCACAAGTTAGCACAAAATGCTAAAGTCTCAAAAATCCAATGACACTGTGGAGTGTGAAATCCCCAGGCTTGTGTTGCATCAGCCTGGTAATTGTACCTGATGATAATTAATAATGAGCCACCAGCGAGGCGTTCAAGCGCACCGTCTCCGTCGCACCCCCGTGGCATTTGACAATGGCAACGTGGAGACAGCGGTTACACATGTGAGATGAAAGAAAACACGACACAAACTGGGAATTTGTGCAACGTTCAAGCTTCATCAGATGTGCGACTGCCTTTGTAATATCTTTAAAAAAAAAGAAAGAAAGACTTTCCTTAAAATACAGCTAAGTGCTGCTCGATAATGATATAGGAGCTTTAGCTGAGAAGGTTTTAGGGGTCTCTCCAGAGAGCACTAGAGATTAGCAATTTCTCTACAGATGAAAAACCCTGCCTATATTGAAAAGATTATTAAAGTTTCTTTGGAACCTACAGGAAGACCAGTGGAAATGTGCTTGGAGGAGTTATTGTGTCGGGAGTTTGGATTGAATGAACGCACAATTAGGAGAAACTTGAATGAGACAAGTGAGAAGACTGCAGGACAGAAGCATCCATGACAAACAGATTGGTTTCTATCAGGATACAGAACCTTCATGTTCACTGTGAATAAACATTACACATTTGCATTGTTAATGCATAGATACCACTGTACTTTAATGGCAATCAGAAGATCATGGCTTCACTTTCCGGAATTTGAATTATTCTTACCAATACTTCCTCTTTGATAACAAGTATGGTTAGTCAAACATTACTGGATTAAATGGAAATTGTTGGATTAAAAAGCCTTTCCTTCGGAGGAACACTTTCATCACAATTTAGCTTCCGGGAATACATTTCTGTGAAGTCATGTCCACCTAGATGGATAAGTGACTGTCATCTGCTATCTTGCTAGTTAATGCTTGACAACCACTTAGCATTTAGTGATTCTGACCTCGTGACAGGTAGACTGTCATCCTGCTTTAGTTGGAGCAACAATACCTGTCAGGGCTTCTGTCAAACTCAGGTTCTGTCAAACAAGGCTGGAACGTGACAGAAATCCTGCTTTAAACACAGAGATTTCCACTTTACCCAGAGACGGTGAACAGAGGTAGATGTAGCAGAGCTCCTTCAAAGATCTCTGTGGAGAATCACAGATGTCTCTTCACATAAATTACTCTTCAAATCATCCATATTCTGTGAGAATATTTGTCAAAAAAGAGATCCTGGTTTTATTTTTATTTTTTCTACAATGAAAGGTCATCTATGAATATATATTCTAATTCCAATGAACTGTAACTGATGTCTGCTCATTGAGTTATTTTATATTCATCTATTATTATATCAGATCATAATCACTGGGTGTCACACTTGTGCATCAGAAATGATAATAAAATGTTCTGTTGTTGTGTTGGGCATAGTCAATTTTAATTCACAATGTATCTCTTAGTGGGATACTTTTCAATTATTTCTGAAGAAAGAAGCTTCAGGTGTCAAAATAGAAAAAAATCAAGCATATAAATAAAACAATATTTGGATTAGGAATGATTTAGTATAAGGAAGGATTTAACATTTTGGTTTCATATTCTTGCATACCGTACAAGATGTACTTGTCTTTAGCCAGACCAACAACTAAAATAAATACAAATACATCAATCATCCTTATTTATATTTTGACATGTGATAAATACAGAGATGAGGAAATGCAGAATGCAGAATTTATTTTTCACTCAACACACATTTTCAGTCTGTGAAATCTCACAGACTGTGGTTCAGACTACGCATTGGGGTTTGCGTGTCTTTAAATGAGAGATGCTTTGGTAAAAAGTATCTCTACTCCACAGTTTAACTAGTAGATGAGCTTCTCTAAGCCACTTCAGGATTTCAGGATACAAAAAAACCCCCAATTGTTAGTTTGCAATGAATGAAAATGAATCCACGTGACAAGTCTTCCATCTGACATACAGGCTTTGTGATTCAGTGGATGGACAGACTGGAGCTGAGTGGTTTGATAATGGATCTAGGTGGAGGTGGAGGATTATCAGATTCTATAACGCTGTGATCTACGATTTACTGCCTTTTCGGCTCATTGCCAAGTGATGGTGAGATAACTGTTGAAGGCTCCCAGGGAGGACTGGGTTACCTCCACCGGTATACAGAACTATAATTTAAGATCACTGCAGAGAACGTTCAGTGGGGTAGATTTGGCTTCCAGTTGCTTATTGCCGCTGTACATGCACATGATGCTCTGGGTGGAGATACAAATTTAATTCACCTTATCTATGTCCTTCACCATGTAAAAAATAATCATCATCAAAAACACGTTTCAGTCAACATGGACGTCTCCTTTCAAGAAGAACCAACTAAAACACGTGACGAGATATAATCATACTGGGGCAGGTATGCTTTAGACTCTGAAAAGATTTTACTCAAATAAATTCAATATCTTCTTTTGTGTGTTTAAATATCTTGAATATGAATTTGGTAGATTATGATAATGAAGAATTTGTCCTTATTAGTAACTGACATAACACTGACAGCTTTACTATAGATGTCACAAAACATGTTTGATACTGTTTATTAGAATGATATCAATGTTTCTAAAATGTAAATTAAAATAGATCATAACTGACCTAGTGGTCAATAATGACTGAACCACTATCAACTTTTATAGAAATGTGTGTCGCATATCTCTGTGTTTCATTTGGCTTCTTGGTGGTTTAAAAAAAGCCACCAGAGAACGTTATCTTCCATCCCAGTGTTTGTGCACCACATTGCTTGGTTGTAAAAGTGTTGCAAAAGCAATGAAACATTTGTGGATATGTGAAATGTTCATATTCAATCACAAAATCACACTCATAGTCACACCAACGCTTATTTTTTTTCCGTCATTAATTGAAATGCACTGCAAGATTTTTGAATATTGGACTAAAGAGCCGATGAAGACTCAAGGAGAACATCCCAACCGGTCTGGACTCAAACCAAGAACCTTTTGCTGTGGAGCATCAGTAGTTACACCCATTCCACAGTGCTGCACAGAAATATGGATTCAGTTGACCTCAAAAGTGTCAAACATGTAAAAAAGAAAAGCAAAAGAAAACCTTCATCATACACTGGTGAGCCATTCTGACGCGTCTAATTGAAAGTCGTGTGAATGAGCTCTTGTTTGTGAGCCCCAATCTCCTCGAGCGAAGCAGGAAAACAATCCATTCACACAGAAAAGACTTCTATTTTCTGGGCTCAGTTTCTCATATCTTGACAGAATGGGGACAGTCTAATTTGATATATGGCGATAAAAATTTAGCTTTCTCAGCAGAACATTACAAAATATCAAAAACGGTTTTTCTCAGGCCCTTAATTATTGCAAGACGATGGTTTGATGATGAAAAATAAATGCCTCTTGTTACCAGCGAATTGGTTATTTGAATATTTGACGAATTGTATCAGAGACATTAAAATTAAAGGGGAAAGTGAAATGCTTTGCTATCTGGCAGGGCTGGGTGTGACTACATTACTGAGGAAATGTTGAACGTATGACTCAACATCCAACCATGTTTTCATGTCCAAAATAGACCCACAGCCTGGCTCTTGGGAATATATGTGATAAATATGTGACTGCTTATTATATGGGAGGAAAAAATCATATCTGGTTTAATATAAATTAGATTCTGGTAAATTTTGAAGACACATTTGAATTTATATGCTCATGCTGCTGCAACGATTAACCTGTAAATCAATATCAGGCTAACAGAGGCAGTCTAATGAGCGCTATCATTACCATATTTATGTGTGATCATGTCTTTGAATAATGAAAAAGGCATATTTCAAAAAAGTAACCTTGCAATAATTAACCAGCAACTCACATCCTCCCACATTTCTCAGTTTGAACAAAAAGGTTGCCAGGCTGTCACCGGTCTGCTGCAACAAAATGTGTTTTCACAGGTACGCATCATCCCATGTTTGACTGTCCTGACCAGGTGTGGAGGCAGGATTTCACTTTTGGGTTTCAATTATACAAGTTAATTAAACAGTTTTGACATTTGTAGTTTCAAAGGAGTTTTGCTATAAGACAAATAATTCTGTGTTTTCTAAAGCATTTAAATTCCAGAGCTATCTTAATAGTTGGTACATAATACTGCTGAAATCAGGTGGAAATGAAAGAGCGCTATTTTAGTAATTCTAAGTAAAGTTAACCAGCACCTCCCACTGCCAGTTCACACTCTGAACTTTTTAGTCCACATGGGTTTTGAACCGACAACCCTCCGACTGTCAGGCTGTGACCCAGTGGACGGAGCTACCGCCCACCTGTTGGTAGGTTATTCAGTTTGAATGCAGGCCTGGGGAGTGTATTTTATGCCACTTCTGGTGCTCTGGCTTTAATCCACAATCAGAGAAGCATCTAAACTGGCCGTAGGTGTGACTGTGAGCTGGCTGCTTGTTTGTCTTTCTTTGTGCCGGACATGTAATGTACTGTTGCTTCACTCCCATTGGTTAAGCTCCAGATTGCCGCTGACCTGTCTCCACATGAATCAGTGCCTCTATGTGATACTGAGTGGACCTCAGCTGTTGTTAAAGCGGTTGTAGTGACTAGGTCAAACTTCATTAGTATAGTCTTTACTAGCTATTGTTATATTATACATTGTACTGTATTTTTTAGGAAAGGCCAGTAGAATAACATGGATGTCTCCTTTCAAGAAGAACCATTACGTGTTCATGACACATCAAGCAAACTGCTTGACAAACAGCTTTGTACACACTGAGGGCATCACTTTTTATTGTACCTATTATAATAGGCAACCAAGGACTGTGTGAGTTTCTGTGTACACCTTTACATGAATGCCTTTGTTTGTTCTCCGGTTTCCATGTGTGTGTGTGTTTGTCTCCTTTCTACATCACTACTACTGACTGAGGCGAACAGAAGCTCGGTCGTGATGCTCTCCCTCCTTCCCTCCAGCCTCTTTTAGCTATTCTGACAGCAGAATCATTTTTTTCCCCTGTTCCTCCACCTTCCTCTGGTGATGGGTACCATTAACTCCCCAGAATGTGCTGCTTACTCCGCTTGAAGCCTCCCCACCTCTGCTATCGCTGCTCATAATTTAATTGCGGAGCATTCCCCTATTTTCCCCTTATTCGCCTCATTCATTTAGAATGCATGACCTTTCCTGAGAACAAAGATCAATCAATACGTGTTTTCCCTCATCAAGTCCCTTTGAATTAAAACTACTGAGTGAATTAAATGACTCTCAGATAGAGTTATGAAAAAAAATAAATTTGATATATATATATATATATATATATATATATATATATATATATTCCGGAGGAAGTGCACATAAGGGCTATAATTCAGAATCCAGGTTTGGAATAAGGCCAATCATTGGAAGTCTTTTTGTGTTGAAAAAATATTGCAGGACAAAATCAATCCTCCATTTTGACTCCCTATTTTAGGTGAATGTGAAACCTCTGCTTGTATTATACATATTATTAGCGTATTTCAAAAGATCACTAAGTTGATGTGGCGATTGCTTTCTGAAAACTGGCATTTACCAGCAAACACTTGGAAACAGCTGGGCTTGGGGGGGGACCCTCTGAGGAAAAGCTGCATTATTGATTAGATCTCCTGGAAACACCTGCTTCTGCATCTGAGATCAGCTATAGTTCCCCCATGTGCTGCAAAAGCTGACTAGCTGCTCACCCTCACCAGTCAGCAAACAGTCAGACCATCTGTGGCACCAACAGAACAATATGGTCAGCCATGTGTCCTGACGTTTCTGGACTGGAGAACCGCTTGATTTGAAGTTATCCACAGGCATACAAGTAGTCCTCAAGATACGTACATCTGACATTTGTGGATACAAACAACCACTCTGCCATATAAGACTTCTGTAGCTCCCGCCCAACAGCACGCACGTATCTCAGTACGTCAGGCTTCGTACCCCGTCAATACTTTACTGTTTATTACACCGGATAAAGCAAAGGCCGGTGGTTTGGGCCAAAAAAAGGCCAAAACAAAATTAAAAAACCATGGCACCGGTCCCCAACATTTTTTGTGACACGGACTGGTTTGACGTCAGACAACATGTTCACTTACTGCCCTGGTGTGGTGGATAAATATATTAAAAAAATAAATTAAAAAAATATGTATATATATGTATATATATATATATATATATATATATATATATATATATATATATATATATATATATATATATATATATATATACATACTTTTAATTTCATGTACTGTACTGATTTCTCCAGGGAAGGGAAATTAAGAATTAACTGCAACAAAATAAAATGATACGAGCATGAAAACTGATATTTGCATGTACAAGCAAGTACAGCTATAGTTTCATAAGAGGGGAACAGATCTCAGTATTAAAGACTAAACTATTTCCTCGAGAAAACAAAATCGGAAATGTGCAACACATTGACTAACTGTGATCGTTGATGCATGTTGGGAAGAAATATCCTGTCTGATGTGCGCGCACACGCACACACACACACACGCACGCACGCGCACACACACACACACACATACACACACACACACACACACACAAACACATACACACACCACCAGAGAAGGAAATGGCACTAGTGAAGTGAAACAAGCTGCTATAGAGGGAAAAACAGGGCACAAAAGGAATGTTATCCTCTGCATTGAAAAGCTGTGAAGAATCCTCAGAGTATGGAAACACACACACACGCACGCACGCACGCACACACACACACACACACACACACACACACACACACACACACACACACACACACACACACACACACCTCAGACAAAGGTTTTGTTTTCACAGAGAAAATGATGTCCTTCATGCCTAAATTACCCCCCCTTTGTCTTACAAATTACATTTTCACACAATTCATTTGCAAAAGGAAATTCATTACACAACAGGCCACATTATCCCTGCCTGCATTAGGTTCAAAGAGGTTTTTTTTGTTAAATACTACGTGTATGTTCCACACTGAAGTGTAAGGAGATGGCTGCACAATGTCATCATGGCTTTGCTCATATTCACAGTATTTAGTGTTTGCTGCTCCAGGTCTCCAAATAGAAACACAATGAGGTGTGTTGTCTTCTTAAAGCAGTGTGACTCACATAGAGATGGTCCTACACAACACTCTCTAGTCGGATTTACAGCCTTTGACTCTCTCCTGTTAACTTCAATAAAATTATCCATTCCTCTTGAAATATCACTAAAAGCATGACGTAAAAAAGTAATAATAAACATAAAAACTACATATTAAAATTATACTATTCAAGGAAAGATTGTGTTTTTGCTTAAATGTTACAGAAATCAAACCAACTACACAAAAGTCAGTATTTGACTGATGTGTTCTCTATTATCATGTTTGCGACTTTTCCTCACTGAATTGAGTTTTTTGAATTCAAAATGAATCAAAGGGGTTCATGGCGAATAGAGTGATTCTAAACTCTCTGGCTACTCTGATGACGGCAGTTGAAGAGTAACATACATGAAAGAAAGCTTCTGATAAATCTGTAGGAGACTTCCTATTTCCAAGAATTTAAGTATTTGCAGATCATGACTTGGAAGCCAAATGCAATGGTAAAGTCACATCACTGCCAAGCTCATCAGTTTTTCATGTCAGAAAAAACTTTTTAAAAAATTAAAATAAAATAAAAAATTGCTTACATTCCACAAACCAAACTAAGATGGTATTCAGAAGAACATTATTATGTGTGTTTCATTGAAACATGGTCACATCCTTTTCTTTGGCTAATTAGAGGATATGAAGAAATATACTTCAAGTAATTGAAGTGAACAAATCCTGGACAAAATGTAATGGTTACTTTCTGAGCGATGCTGCGTTTATGGAAATGTGTGACGATTTTGTCGTCATTCTGCTGAAAATCAAAGCAACAAATGAAACAACTATTCAAGAAATACAGGTGAAAACATGACCCTCGTGGTTTCACAAAAATGTGCACTAACTTTTATAGATAATACACTCAGTTGGCATTTAATACGCAAACTGCAATGCTGCTAAATGCTAAGCATCCCATTGAAGCAATTATACAACAAGAAAAAACGTAAGTGACACGATTGAAACCTGACTGTGCCTCCCTCTGAATTAAATTAATCTGGGCACTTCAATGACTAATGATGTTGATATGTAGTAATTAATTAGAATACATTATGCCTGATATCTCTCAGACACAAGTGACGGTGATACACACCGACTCCCCACCTCTACCTCTGCAGATCAGCGACACAGGTGTGAGAGCAAACATCCACCTACTACAAATTATTAATGATTCAGTTTAAAGAGGTTTTTCATCTTCTTTGTGATTAATGATGGAGGACAGAACAGCAGAAACCATTCGATCAAAAACATGCTGCACCTGTCTGAGGCTCTCTGATCACCTTTACCTGCTGCAAACTCCGTATTAAGAAGCACTAAAAGCAAATGGAAGCTCCACGGCGCTCTAATCTTCCCTTTATCTTCCCCTGTGCCCCTCGGTTCCTCTGCGTCTCCTGTGTCTCAATCACACACGTTGCCGCGTTCAGACCCTCTCCCTTCTGCTAACCCTCTCCCATACTTTCTGTGAATGCTTTTCACTTCATTCTCACAGCCCTTTGTGTTTTTGTGTGGGTGGTGGGGTGAAGCAGAAAGTTTGAGTGAGCCCTAAAGCACACACACACACACACACACACACACACACACACACACACACACACACACACACAAACATCTAGATCAGCGCGCCGCGTTCACACAAACACACACTACTTTTGACACGTCTAACAGCCAAACAACACCCCACACTCCCACACTGTGATTTTAGAAGTGCATTTGGCCAATAAATTTGAAAAGAAAGCTTGCTTAGAGGCTTCCCAAAAGTACACAGGCCACAGAGCAGGTCATTAGAAATGCTTTCCTCTAACATTATATGCTTCATTTTATCTAGCCAGAGCTTTAGCTTTGGCCCCAATCAGCATCTCTAAATGTACTCTCAAAACCAGACCCCATCTGATTTATAGTAATTGGCTTTCAGTACCCGAGTGGTTCCCTCAACAGATGTGAAATCCTTTTGTATGCATTGACTGCCAGTATAGTCTCAACTACGGAGAGGGGAAACGTTCAACAATCCCTTTTTAATGTTATGTCCAATTAGGTTTAATGGAGAAATTCGCCTTATTTTGCCTTTAAGACATATTGTCTACATCATATGATATTGCTGGAATTCTCTCTGCCACAGAGGCATTGTGTAAACTGGAAAAAAAAGAAAAAAAAGAGAAAGTCTTGTTTCAGCACTTAAAATGGGTCACAAACTGTGTTTTTCCACTGCTGTTTCAGCATCCAGTCCCTGGTGCTGACGGGTAATAACACACACCGATCCAACATACAAGCACAACACTAAACAATAAAAACTGAAACAAGACTCTCCTTAGGTCACAAACGTCCTCTTAGGATTCAAGTGTCCATGAAATGTGTTATACACACACTACAAATGTGTGTCATATCTTCTCATTTGCATCTGCTGTTAGTATGAAGAACCAGACATTTCTTCAAATTGGGAATTGGGGGTCCTGAATCAGTGAATCGGTGCATCGGCACAGAGGAGACTGTGTTGTAGCTGAAAAGCCTCAGTGGTGATTCCAGACAAAAAAAAGTCCATCACTGCCCCGTCTCTTCCTCCTGTGTTTTGTGGAAGCTTTGGGAAGCAGCCAAACTATATTCAGCCTTCAAACTGAAGGTAGAATCTACTCACTAACGGCTTGGTCTGTGCACACGTTGGACATGTTTTGGCACGGATTCAGAGAGTTTACAGCTATGGAGAAGATGGATGAAAGAAAGTAGAGCGGCCAGACTGAGAGCTGTGTGGCTGCAATTAAAAAAAAAAGGTATGAAAACTGTGTACGAATACAATGAAGATGTAAAGTAAGTAAAAAAATAATGAAAATTATTGATAAAACTCTGCAGAATGTATCGCACTCAGCTATTAAAGAGTATTTCTTTTCTCATACACATTTTTAATCCATTAGTGTGACTGTTTGTTTTTTTCTGGAGAACTCAATGGAGATATTAACTGTCCCCACCAGCTGATTACATTAATACAACATCATAGTGACTCCTCGTCTTTGTTATCCAATCATTGTGTCCATTTCTATTTGATGCTCTGTCTCCACCTCTGGTTCATTCACACTGCACACCCCCCCCCCCCACATCCCACCCCAGTCTTCTTATATTTGTCAACTCGATCATTTCATTAGCCTCACACCACCACCAGGGCTTGGACCCCATGTGTGTGTGTATGGGGGGGGGGGGGTATCTACTGCTGCTACTGAGGTCAGATCTCCCTCCATCAAAAAGCCTCTCTGTAGAGGATCAGTGCTGAAAATGTTCTGACAGACTCAATTATAACATATCACTTGCAGTAATAAAATAAATAGCTTAAACTAATTTTTCCTCCAAATTGAACTGTATTTGCTGAATGCTGAAGTTGAGCTACTTGTCTGCTCATCTGTGCCTCCTTATCAAATAGACTGTTTGACTCTCAAAATGCAGGCTTCTTCTTCTTCTTTTCCTTTCGGCTTTTCCCTTCAGGGGTCGCCACAGCGAATCAATTTCCTCCATCTAGCCCTGTCCTTTGAATCCTCTTCTCTCACACCAACTACCTTCATGTCTTCCCTCATTACATCCATAAACCTCCTCTTTGGTCTTCCTCTAGGCCTCCTGCCTGGCAGTTCAAAACTCAGCATCCTTCTACCAATATATTCACTATCTCTCCTCTGGACATGTCCAAACCATCTCAGTCTGGCCTCTCTGACTTTATCTCCAAGACCTCTAACATGTGCTGTCCCTCTGATGTACTCATTCCTGATCCTATCCATCCTGGTCACTCCCAGAGAGAACCTCAGCATCTTCATCTCTGCTACCTCTAGCTCTGTCTCCTGTCTTTTCTTCAGTGACACTGTCTCTAGACCAAACAACATCGCTGGTCTCACCACAGTTTTGTACACCTTTCCCTTCATTTTAGCTGAAACTCTTCTATCACACATCACACCTGACACTTTCCTCCACCCGTTCCATCCTGCCTGGACACGCTTCTTCACCTCTTTTCCACACTCTCCATTGCTCTGGACTGTTGAGCCTAAGTACTTAAAATCATCCACCTTCTTGATCTCTTCTCCCTCTAACCTCACTCTTCCACTTGGGTTCCTCTCATTCACACACATGTACTCTGTCTTACTGCGGCTAACCTTCATTCCTCTCCTTTCCAGGACAAACCTCCACTTCTCTAGCTTCTCCTCCACCTGTTCCCTGCTCTCACTACAGATCACAATGTCATCTGCAAACATCATAGTCCATGGAGATTCCTGTCTAACCTCGCCTGTCAGCCTGTCCATCACCATGGCAAACAAGAAGGGGCTCAGAGCTGATCCCTGATGCAGTCCCACCTCCACCTTGAACTCCTCTGTCACACCTACAGCACACCTCACCACTGTCTTACAGTCTTCATACATGTCCTGCACCGTTCTAACATACTTCTCTGCCACTCCAGACTTCCTCATACAATACCACAGTTCCTCTCTGGGCACCCTGTCATAAGCTTTCTCCAGATCTACAAAAACACAATGCAGCTCCCTCTGGCCTTCTCTGTACTTCTCTATCAACATCCTCAGAGCAAATACTGCATCTGTAGTACTCTTTTTTGGCATGAAACCATACTGCTGCTCACAAATGTTCACTTCTGCCCTTAGTCTAGCTTCCACTACTCTCTCCCATAACTTCATTGTATGGCTCATCAGCTTTATTCCTCTGTAGTTGCCACAACTCTGCACATCTCCCTTGTTCTTAAAAATGGGCACCAGCACACTTCGCCTCCATTCCTCAGGCATCTTCTCACTATCTAAGATCCTGTTGAACAACCCAGTCAGAAACTCTACCGCCACCTCTCCTAGACCCTTCCATACCTCTACAGGTATATCATCAGGACCGACTGCCTTTCCACTCTTCATCCTCTTCAATGCCCTCCTCACTTCATCCTGACTAATCTTTGCTACATCCTGGTCCACAACAGTCACCTCTTCTAGTCTTTGTTCCCTCTCATTTTCCACGTTCATCAACTCTTCAAAGTACTCTTTCCATCTTCCCATCACACTACTGGCACCTGTCAATAGACTTCCATCCCTATCCTTAATCACCCTAACCTGCTGCACGTCCTTCCCATCTCTGTCTCTCTGTCTTGCCAACCGGTATAGATCAGTCTCTCCCTCCTTACTGTCCAACCTAGCATACAAGTCATCATAAGCTTCTTGTTTGGCCTTTGCTACCTCTACCTTCACCTTACGCTGCATCTCCCTGTACTCCTGTCTACTCTCCTCAGTCCTCTCAGTGTCCCACTTCCTCTTGGCTAACCTCTTTCTCTGTATACACTCCTGTACCTCCTCATTCCACCACCAAGTCTCCTTATCTACTTTCCTTCCAGATGACACACCAAGTACTCTCCTACCTGTCTCCCTGATCACATTAGCTGTAGTTGTCCAGTCATCTGGAAGCACCTCCTGACCACCCAGAGCCTGTCTTAACTCCTTCCTAAAAGTCATGCAACACTCTTCCTTTCTCAGCTTCCACCATTTCGTCTTCTGCTCTGCCTTTGCCCTCTTCATCTTCCTCACCACCAGAGTCATCCTACACACCACCATCCTATGCTGTTTGGCTACACTCTCACCTACCACTACTTTGCAGTCACTGATCTCTTTCAGGTTACACCGTCTACACAAGATGTAGTCTACCTGTGTGCTCCTACCACCACTCTTATAAGTCACTCTATGTTCCTGCCTCTTCTGGAAGAAAGTATTCACTACAGCCATTTCCATCCTTTTTGCAAAGTCAACTACCATCTGTCCTTCTGCGTTCCTCTCCTGGATACCAAACCTGCCCATCACCTCCTCATCACCTCTGTTTCCTGCACCAACATGTCCATTGAAGTCTGCTCCAATGACAACTCTCTCACTTCTAGGCATGCTCTGCATCACTTCATCAAGGTCCGACCAGAATTTCTCCTTCTCCTCCAGCTCACATCCTACCTGTGGAGCATACCCGCTAACAACATTGAACATCACACCTTCTATTTCTAGCTTCAGACTCATCACTCTATCTGACACTCTTTTTACCTCCAGGACATTCCTAACAAACTCCTCCTTCAAGATAACTCCTACTCCGTTTCTCTTCCCATCTACACCATGATAGAACAACTTGAACCCTGCTCCTAAACTTCTAGCCTTGCTACCTTTCCACCTGGTCTCCTGGACACACAGTATGTCTACCTTCCTCCTCTGCATCATGTCAACCAACTCTCTACCTTTTCCTGTCATAGTTCCAACATTCAACGTCCCTACTCTCAGTCCTATACTCTTGGTGTTCCTCTTCTCTTTCTTCGTGCGAACGCACTTTCCTCCTCTCCTTCTTCGACCAACAGTAGTCCAATTTCCACCGGCGCCCTGTAGGTCAACAGCGCCGATGGCGGTCGTTGTTAACCCGGGCCTCGACCGATCCGGTATGGAAGTCATAGGTTTGATTCGCATATTTGATTTGGCAAAAGTTTTACGCCGGATGCCCTTCCTGACGCAACCCTCTGTATTTATCCGGGCTTGGGACCGGCACAATAAGACACTGGCTTGTGTCCTCTTGCGGCTACAGGCTAATATATATATATATATATATATATATATATATATATATATATATATATATATATATATATATATATAAATGTATATATATAATAATGTATATATATATATATATATATATATATATATATATATATATATATATATATATATATATATATATATAAATTTCGAAAGATAAAATGGAATTTTTACTTGCAGGTTTCCATGTTCACTTATTTCCTATTCAGTGCAGTATGATCACAGAGGTGCTTGGTAGAAAAAGCTTTGCGGTTGAGCTTCCTGTGATGCCAAATTATCATCTTACATCTCCTCAGCCAATGTTCTGGTACGGATTCAGAGATTCATAATCATTTCAGTTCAGGTAGTTTTTTCCTTGTGTTTCTTTTTTTCCTGTTCATTCTTTTCCTTCCTCCTCAAAATACCTGAAGCAGTTGCAATTTCTATTTTTCATAAAAAAAGGTTATTGAATTTGTGAAAAGTACTTGTATCCAATGCCACAGTTACAACAGTTGTTTATTTGCATTAATATCTTGAAGTGACACAAACACACACACACACACACACACACACACACACACACACACACACACACACACACACACACACACACACACACACACACACACACACACACACACACACACAAGGTGCTTTGTGGGGACCTTAGTCAATGACAAACTGATTATTTGAAATGAAAGTGTTTTTTCTAAATGTCACCATTTTCTGTGGTCTTTTTAGAGATACTTGTCATATTTTTAATAATATTTTTAAATATAAAATTGTCTCTTGTTTATGCCTCATACCTTGTAAGAGGTAACCATCCATTGTGTTTCATCTTATACTTCGTGCTGTACTGTCTGATGTACTGTCTGTGTTGTACTGCTTGTTGCACTGCCTGTGTTGTACTGTCTGTGTTATACTACCTGTGTTGTCCTGCTTGTTGTGCTGCCTGTGTTGTACTGCCTGTTGTACTGTCGGTGTTGTACTGCCTGTGTTGTACTGCCTGTTGTACTGTCTACCGTGGGTCAGAGAGGACTGCAATTTCACCTGTGCTGCATGTCGTGCGTACTGTATAAGGTACATTTGACAATAAAGCTGACTTTGACTTTGAAGAGGAATTCGCCCATCTCCTCCAGGGTGTTATCTCATGAGCCTAGTTCTACATTTCCATGTCATTTTTCTTATCAGACAGCATCTAGACAAACAGCATTACCAACACAGCAGTGTGGTGTCAATGTGTGTGTGTACTGTATACCTGTAGCTGCTTATATAGGAGGTAAATATGGACGCCATGGTGGTTCTTGCTATAGAATATCTCCCTTCCTTATTCACCACATGATTATTAATCCTATTTCATGTAAAGGCATGGGTTTAGAGATTAAGGTTTTTCTATTGTTTATTGTTTACAGGTCTTAGAAAGTATTTTGTTAAAGTTTAGGTTGTTTTAGTTTAGTTTCCCTATGATGAAAATCAATTGATTAATCAATTACTCAAAATCCAGCAGTGCTGTCTCCAAACCCTTCTGTTAAAATAAGGTCATGAATTTAAATGAGGAAGAAAATTCTTGTACTCGTTGCAAGATTAAAGTTACAATTTTGTGAAGTACAGCTGAGTATCTGTGCAGGTGAATATTAAGTATGACCCAGTTTTCCCTGAGAGACATGAGAGTGGGTGTGAGCACCCTCTTTTTTTCCCAGTAATTATGGTTGTTAACTGATTCATACTTGAAATTAAATTGTTTATATCTGAATGCCAAACTGCTTTTATCATCAGTGTAATTTAACCCGAAGCCGAGTCGATGAGAAACATACACAACTGACATTTCTGAATTTACTGCCAATTAAATCCAAGATATTCCCCAAAAATGGGAAACTTAAAACACTTACTGACTGAATGTCATCCTGTTCAAGGAGGTACATTCATGGAAAACACTCTTATGTGATTTTGAGAGCTTTATTTGTACAATAGTAAAGTAACTTTCACTGGCGATTCTTTTTTCTGTATTATTATTTTTCACCACCAGCTTCAATGCTGAATCAGAAAGAGCCTTCGGTCTCAGCTAGTTCCTGGTACAATAACCTTAAGAGTTCTGTGGGATTACCCATGATGCACTGAGCCCCTCTTACTTCATCTCCCTTCCTTTCTGTTCACATGCATGTCCCAACATGTTGCTGTCTTGTTTTCTTCCTTATTAACTGTATTTGGGTTTATTGCTGTTGTCCTACTCAACATTGACCTAATAGCACTGTTCTATTTGTATATACTGTATGTATTGCAGTAGTTATTGGTAGCACTGTTTCTATTGTGTATTGTGTCTCTATATCCCTCTCCCTACTCCTCTCTAAGATCCATTTTTTTCTTTTGTGGTTGTTTTTACTCGAGGATCTGTACCAACAACTCTTCCCTGTGGTATCAATGCCAAGGGGCATTTCTTTAGATATTCTTCAAGACGTACTGATCATTTCTCTGCTGCCACAACTCAACTTGTTCTCTTAAGTGTGTGACATGTTTGGTTAATCTATTCTTATACCTCCTCAGATGTCACATCCCTGTCCTGGCCAATGCTTTTTCATACAGATGTTGAACTCTTACTCTGACATGGTGGCAACTTGAACAAGGTCCAGACCTGGGGACTCATATACAAAGACTTGCCTAGATATCCTAGTAAAACATGGTGTACACAGAAATGCACACATCGTACGCACAAAAATATCCAGATGTATGAACCTGTGCACGAGCAATGCCTTTGCACATCCCAATAGGTGTGAAATTGAGTATGCATATATGCATACCCATCCCCTCCCTGTTCAGGCCCCCATTTATAAAGATAACTGTCTAAATGAGCCCTGCACCTGATACGTCCCTCTCTGCACAATCAGAGAATTAAAAAGAACGACTAAGATGAGGAAAAAACAGAATTTCATGGAAAGCCAGTTGGACGTGCTCTTTGCGAACGTACAGTAGGTGCACACAGAAATGTGCTCTTTGGACCGCCGTCCTCCGGCATGAGCAACAAACGTAAGAGAGTGTGTGGGAGAGTGTGTGTGAGGCTGTCAATGCTGCGGGGTCACACACACACACACACACACACACACACACACACACACACACACACACACACACACACACACACACACACACACACACACACACACACACAAGCAGAAGAGAAGAAGAAATAGTCCGACATTAAGGTGAATGTCAAGCGGAGGATGGTTGCCCACCGCCAAAGTGTGGTTGAAACAGAAAAGGGACAGTGGAAGAGTTGGGGGGTGGGATGTCAAATCAAATCAAATCAACTTTATTTATACAGCACTTTTCATACAACATGCAACAGAAAATGTTTAAAGAATTAAAAACAATAAAGATAATAAAAAAAGCTAAGGTAAGGTGATCAAAGGCCCATGGTCAGTCTGAGGAACTATTGTTCTCCAGCTGGTTTCCTGTTTGTTTCCCAGCATCACCCCAGCATCACCTTAGAAATGTTCCGACACCAGCCATGACGTTGGAGTGCAGCAATGCGTATTTTCACGGTCATTTCACTCTTGATAAATTTGAATTTTGCTGTAAAAAGAGCACATGGCACATTTTTGTGCATATGCACACTGTATAGATGAGACCCCTGGTCTTCTTGGAAATGACCAGGAGACATAATTTGGTGCGATATAATCAACATGCATTGACTGTTGGACACTGTTCTCTGTCTTCTGCCACTGAGGAACGAGATAATCTTTTATTTTAATCTTTTTTGTCCTTTTTGTTACCCACTTTCATTCTCACTGCTCATGAGCCAATGGAAACAAGCAGCTGACTTTCTGAACAACTCAACAGAGACATTTATCATTAACACACCCATCGCTTAAGTCAGCCATCGTGACATAGATCTTCACTCCACAGGGAACACATCAAATTGTCCTCCAGAACCATGGTGATCCATCCATCTTTTAAGTAATGACTATCCTAAAAGTGTGTGTCATGCATATATCCTTTATATAGGCAATGGAGGGAAACCCCATTATTCTAAGAATACTAGAGCCTGAAAACTTCAAACTGAGAGTCAGGATTTGTTCTTGGGGATATTTCCTTTTGAAATGTAGATACTGACATTTTTCTTACTACAAAAAACAAACTTTTTTTACGTGGCTCTGTAGTAATAGTAGGTTATACTACATTTTGCTGCATATTGTGTTCTTCCCAAGTCAGATTTGCATTTTCCTTTCATAACAATCCTTGCAGGACAACTGGTATCGCATTTCTTTCTTGAATGTTTCTTTGTGCAGTAGTCTAACTCTAGTAAAGCAATTTTACTGTCTTGAAATAGGCTTTGCTCTGCACTCTGGGGTTTATGTTGTAATTTTGTCGATGACACATTTGCAGTGGGAGACAGGTGAACCAAATGTTGCACTTTTCAGGATTAAAATCACATCATGCATGTGCAAGTGACCCACCTTGAGCACAAGATGATCAAATATGATTAAATAGAGGCACACTCTTGCAATTTTTACTGAGGCCATCACAGGTGCATTCACAACAGAGGAATTGTCCTCCATTTTTTGTGATTAATGACCTTCAATTTGCATGCTCGTGCAAAATTGCTGTTCTCCTGTGATTTTTCAAAATGTTCTTTATCAGTCAATCAATCAATCAATCAATCAATCAATCAAACAAACAAAGTATACAAATTTATTTTTATGTTTTGTATTTGTTCAGAAAACAAAAATGAAGTACATTGCCCAAAATAACAAATTGTATTCCTTTGCGACTGAAACTAAAGACAGAGCTACATATAGTGTACGGTACACTCATGGTGTTCCACTCTGCTGTATAAAATGGTAAGCAGACTAGGGCTCTCAAACATGGTTGAATCTAACTGTAAACACCTACAACTAACTGATGAAAGGAACCCTGTCCTCCATTAGTGTCTCTTAGCTGAGGTGTTGTAATATTTTTATTGAAGAGAGGACAGTGGGGGCTGCCTCCACTGTTTCCATTTCATTGAATGTTAAATGGACTGTACTTACACGGTGCCTTTCTTTCTAGTTTGACTGACCACTCAAAGTGGTTTACAACACAAGCCAGCGTTCCCTGATCCACACTCACATCCACACACTGCTGGCATTCATGCAACTCAAACAATCACCCACAAACCAACAGAAGAGCCACTGGGAGCCATTCGGAGCTCAGTATCTTTCCCTCGGACACCGATTTGTAGAATCCAGGGGTCGGGGATGGGACCACTAACTTGATAATCCACCTCATGATGTTTGCCCCCGTATTCTTTGTAGAGGGCTACACCACTTACCTGCAAGCCTTTGGATGAGGAAAACATGGAATACATTGGTTCATCTCAAAAATATACAATCATAATGTATTATTTAGCTTGAAATTTCTCCATTTAAAAAAAAAGTTATTTAGTTAAGTTAATGGAAAGTAACAAGTGGTGATTTTGTCTGGACTGGCAATTTCAAGTTCCAGTATGTCATCAACAACCAAACACACTGGTGATTGACAGGGAACAGAAGAGGGCAGGTGTGATGGATGAGGCAATCTAAGATGATCCGTCATCAGCAAGAAGGAACATGAAAGAATAAAGTCAGGACTGATGGAAAAGCTGGAACAGATATGGAAGGTGAAAGCCACAGTAATCTCTGTTGTAATAGAGACAACAGTGACCTGACCCCCAGACTGGAGCAGGGGCTCCTGCAGAATCTGGGTACACAATCTGTGGAATCAGCTTGGAGTAAGCAGAATTTTCTCATTGGCTAATTTTATTTTATTCTTTAAAATTCGTTTTTATGCCAAAATGAACATTACTCCCATTTCACCTACGTTTTTCGATGTTAAGGGTCATGATACTAGTATGAATTCACTAAACTAGACACTAGCAGAGACAGGCCTCAAACTATACAGGTGATGCATACTTGGTGTCTTCAGAATAATGTTTAATAGTGAGCTCAGAGTCCACATTTCTGACTTCTTTTTTCATGTCAAATATAAAGACGGAGGATGTTTCTGCACCCCCAGCCGAACTGTTATACAGTCAGCCCTAAAATGTATAGAGGTAACACATACCAGCCATTAGGAGAAGCCACTTGAGGACATTGTCATTACCCTGACTTTGACCTGTTTTTTCTTTGCTAAAATTAAGAATGGATAACATTACCGCTGGAGCAGCTGACATCGGGTGTCTTTAGAATCTTAATGGTCATAGAGTCAAAAATATTCACACAGTGTAGGCGACTCCTGTGTGACGGCAATTAGTTGATAGTGAGACTGTCCATTGCATATGAATTGCAATTTGATGAATAAAAAAACATTTTATTTCCAGGTTGAGAAATCACACAGCAGTTGTGAATTGTCTAGATAGCATTTTTATTTTCTTACCTATTTTATTTGAAGACACATCACCATCACCATGCAATCCTTGCTTATCCTGCAACTGTCACTATTTTAATTCTCGAGTGTTGTACTTTTTTGAAAAGAATGATCATGTCTGATAATTCTGCGATTGCCACTGTTCAGGAGGTTAATCACGACTACTATGAAAAATGAATGTTAAACTTTATTTAATTTATTTAACAATCCGTGGTGCGCTGGCATCGTGCCGGAGTGTACCCTGCCTCACACCACAAATCCACTGGGATAAGGTCCAGCAACCCCGCGACCCACGAAGAACTGGGTTCTGACGTATGTTTGTTTGTTTGTTTGTTTGTTTACTACGTTGATGTTGGGAGGGAACAGCAACGTTTGTGTGTCTTTGTTATGCACAAAAGTTGAAGTGAGTGAAATACCATTCTATTATTCTGACACCGTGTAGCACACTTCGCCTGCAGCAGGGCAGTGTGAGAAGTCTATAAAAAATAAAATAAAATAAAATAAATAAATAAAAGAACAACAAAAAAAGAACCCACCCTATGGCAAAAAGCTGCAGCAGATTAAATATTTGGAGATGCACAACTGAAAGTCCTGCTACTTCAACCAACCTTGCAAGTGTGTACTGTGTTCTTAGTTCCTTAAACTTCACGCTGCCAGAGGAGCCCACCAGAAGTGGAGAAATACTCTCAGAAAGTGTGTAAGATGGAAAAAATAAAGTATTGTTGGTATGTGTGGCTCTCAAACCAAGATCCAGGAACGGCACCCTGTCCAGGAAGTCTTGACAGTCCATGCAATTATATTCTACAAGTTGTGTTCCTGCACACAGCCGTGCCACCCTGTGTTAGTTTACTTCACACTGTTTGATGAGTCTTTTTGAAAGCGTTGTGCTTTCATTGCCGTGTAGCGTGTCATGTAGCTCATAGGGGGTAGAATTTGTTCTGAAGACTTTACGTGATATAATCAGTTCCACTCCTGTGATTGGTTGGAACATTTCACTTTTAATTGTATTTATTGGAGGTCACTTTGGATAAACTTGCTAAATAAGTGTCATATTTATTTACTAAATAAATATCATATTAATTTAGCAAGTGATAAATACATTTCTCCTCTATTGGAACTCAACTTGGATAAACAAACTAGCGACATAAATATGATTCCTGGTTAGTGATGAGTTGTAGGAGAAAGACGTGTCAGCAGCTCACTGATGGGTCCAGAGATGAAGTGCTGATATTTAACAGGTGTTTGTGTTGTGCTGGAAGAATCTCTGCTTGTTCAGAGCTGAGAATGAAGTGTTTTCTTTGAATTTAACAAGTGTATTCAGTGAATTACATTTCTGTACAAATCAAGACATGCTCCAATCAGCTCTACTTGATGAAACCAAATGTTATTTATAGAGCTGAATCAGACAAGTCTACACTTTACTATTAGCAGTATTTATCAGACCACCAGCTAGTTTTATTTCAGGACCGTCAATACTGGAGAAGTGTCTGCTTTCCTACATCAGAACAGAAAAATAATTAAAATCATGATGTGCCAACAGAATGAGCTCCAGCTGAACGTCTCCAAGACGATGGAGATGGGGCTGGATTTCTGACGGGCACCCCCCCTCCAAAACCAGTGGTCATGGAGGGTGGGGAGGTGGAGGTAGCTGCCAGATTCTATTAACTGGTCAAAATCAACAATATGTTAGACGGCAGAAAACAGAATTCTGTGGAGACAGACCCACACAGTCTGAAACATCGAAGTGAATGTCATTGGGATGTATAGTCACTATCAAAGTGAAACCGCTACCCCAAATAAATTAATTATTATCTATGATTCCATTTAAAGCCACAACTAATTTTTTCTCTTTTTTTATTAAAAATATTAACTGGAAATACAAAAAGCTAAAACTACCCTTTCTAATGATTAAGATTTGCCTTTTTTTTCTCCTGTTCGACTATTGAGATAATAGTCAGATGGGTTTACCATAAAGGAGCCCCTCAAGTCTTTGGATATTGAATTGAATGGATAAATTGAATGGACTCACCGTAACAACGTCAAATTCTTGAACTTCCTTTCTATCGCTTATTAATAAACAGTCACAACTAAAAAAAAAAAATCACTTGTATCATCCTCTCTGCTTATATTTAAGATTACAGACCCAAAATGGAAATCTTGTATTTTCTGATGGATCTGGCATAGTCTCAATTTTCATAGAAATACAAAAATTAACTTTAATTCATGGAAACACAAATTCCACTTTGATAATAAATAGCTTCCATCATCTGTTGATCGCTTTCATAAATTAGTGAAAACAGGCAGAAATATTCAACACTACATGCAACTTAAAAGTGATGAAGAAATGATTTTCAGAACCTCGCATTATTTCTTAAAGCATACAATTAATTTCTTACATCTAAAAAAAAAAGAAGACAATTTCTAGGTTTTATAAACTGCGCTCAGACTTGACACGCTTATTAAACTTCACATGGCCATTTGACTCATGAACAATATAATGAAAAATGATGTTCCCAGGACAAAGACTCCAAATCTCTCCACCAGAGCACTAGATTCATGTTGCTGTACCTTGTATGCATATATAATTTCTCAGACAGGATTTATAGAACATGTGTCCTCTTAACTGCTGGGACACTATATAAAAGGATCACTCGTCAGCTTGAGACTGTCACTGAGTCAATAACAATAAAATGTGAGCTCCATCGCAGCACACCTAAACGACACCACGCATGGAGACCATCATTCAGTCTGCAGCAACCTGAAAAAGAACAGACATCTAAGAAAGCACACATTCACAACCTATCACCTGTAATGAGTCTTAATGGCTGGAGGGGATCCACAGTGCTTTGTCCCCTGAATAAACTATTTCCCCAGGCCGTATATTCTCTAATCCTTTTAGTGGCCAACAGCCAGAAAATTAGTGGACACTAGTGAATAATTTATGTGGTCCCTACCAAGGGGAATGTGTCTTGCAGTGCACAAAATAAAGGTGAGCCTAAAATTGACTTACGCAAACAACCACTGAGGCAAACACATTTATGGGCTGCACTTCACAAATACTATTATTTATGTCACCATCTGTACTGGAGGATTTACTGGTATGTAGGGGCTTAGGATCATGGGCAATTCAGAATGAGAGCTTTTTAGGCGTGAAGCTCCAAGGTATTTCATTTTTAATACAATTTTAATTTACATTTTATTTTATATACTTTACTAATCCCCGTAGGGAAATTGTTACACTTTGGATATAATTTTCAACACTACAATGACCAATCATTATTGAAAATTCACCTTTACATGACATTATTTAGGTGGATTATGTTACCTGTACCAAGTGTTAGTTAAGCTGCCTTAGGTTTAGGCTACTGGTAACTCCTCTTACACACCGAAACGTGTTCTGTCTTCCTCTTCCTCTGATTTTATTTGATCACTGCTCGTCAGATACTCTTCAACCAGTACTCACTTATTGTCAGTATGATTATGTGTCTGTTACAATACTGCATTATTACAATGAGGCTTTGTTTTATTCTTCCCCCCTCTTCCCTCTGAGCGGCCTGTCTGTAAACCTCTTACTCTAGTTTCTTTTTTTGAAGGTCATGATGCCGACAATGCTGTTCCAACACTCAGTCCCATTGGAGGGGGCAGAGGTCATCTCGGTTATCACCTCTTCATTTCACTTTATAAGTTTTCATCCTCTGTCTTACGCTCTTCCTCAGGTTTTCTTTTATTTTTTCCTCTTTTGTTTCTCTTGGGAATCTTTTCTAACTCAAACTGAGGACCTACGGACAGACCAGCTTGTACAGCCCCCCGAAACAAATGTACTTTGTGATTTTGGGTCATACAAATAAAAAGCCATCGATTGACAAAAACCACATCAATTTCCATTAAATTTTGTTAGCTTAACATGGTCGGTCAAAACTCTGTAGAGTGTAGATCTGCCTTCACTGACTGCATCCAAACAAACAACACAAAAATTAAAAGCAAAAATTGGGCAAACTTCATACAGGAAGACTATATATCTGTGCATGTACTAAAAACTATCCACTTATCCATGTTCTCGCTTTCACAAAGGTCACCTCACTAATCATCACCACCAGTGTCTCTAGGATCATGACTTCATGGGTCCATCGGTCAGCTGGCGTGTGGAGACTCTCCTGATCTTGGCTCCAGGTGACTCTAAAATTCACGTTAACTCAGCGACGGCACCGAGGCCATCACATTAGAAACCTAATTCAGCTAAAAACATATTGAAATATTTGACACCAAACCCAGCCCTAATTAACAGGCTCACCTAGAGGAAAAAAAATAACAAGACAAGTTGTCAGGAAAAGTAATGCTCTCTTCACCTGCCACTGCTCTGCTCTATGTGTGTGTGTGTGTGTGTGTGTGTGTGTGTGTGTGTGTGTGTGTGTGTGTGTGTGTGTGTGTGTGTGTGTGTGTGTGTGTGTGTGTGTGTGTGTGTTTGTGTGTGAGGGTAATGGTGAGCACCACCCATACCAGAGGAGATAACTATAGGGGGAGTGTAAAAGACAGAAACAAAATATTCTCTGAATGACTTTTCATTATGATGGAAAAACAAATAAAGACTCATAAATCACACACAATAAAAAATACATGATGTCTCTCAGACAGAATGAATTCTATTAAAAAGAACTTGTAATTTAAGGGATGCTGAGAAGAAATGATGCGGGTTTGACCGATGCTCTGAGGATCTCTTCATTCCACGATGGAAAACTGGAAACAGATTTTACATTTTACGCTGAAAAATATGTGACAACAACAAAATTAACTTTTAGAAAACACAGAGAAGGCTGAGATTAGCTGGTGCTACTAATATTGGTTCTGATATTCTCGTGATTTACTTGATTTAATTTTCCTACGTCACTCGTCATTTCCATAGAAAATGCTAACACATATTTCAGTCACTATACATCAGTCAGTAGACGACATTCTCTCATGTACCTGACACCATGTGAGTATGGAAATTTTAAATGATATCCCACGGACACAACTATCAAAAGGCCAGGCAGCCGTATTTTAGATTACAGACTGTCTGAAAGGCGTCTTCACTGACAGACACAAACACCGTCCTCCAAAGGAGCGGTCCCTTATCACTGGTGACAAACATGAAAAACAAACGGTGAGGAAGTTTTGGGGAAAATGCCACTCTGCAAGAGAAACATTTAAGATTCCAACTGCCAGCAAAGATTCCTTCCACTGCCCAATTACCCCCCACATAGTCTCTCCTTTCATTAGTGCAACTCAGAGAAATGTCAAGTAAGAAAACCCATTATCTTCCCTATGGACAAACACACACACACACACACACACACACACACACACACACACACACACACACACACACACACACACACACACACACACACACACACACACACACACACAGCAGGCTGCTTCAGATCCCTCTATATTACTCTCAAGTTGGATTCTATTGCACCATTTGCTACCAATCTTGCTTGTGGGCAAAAACTTGAACGTTGTGTTGAGGAGTGACTTCCTGTCTTTCCACTAGCAGGAAACCACCTACAAGATGAGACAGAGGTGAATTCAGCCTGTATGCCTGTGAGGGAGTGAAGAAACACTCAAATAAAAATAAATATTAAAGAAAATTCATTGACCCCAACGATGGAGAAAATGACTGAACTGTTTGGGTCAACTTCATGAGAATTTGTCTGGAAAACTTAAAACATACGTAGAGGTAGATGTAGAAAGATTTAAAGGGCACAACTATTCATCATGTTTAATCTTCATTAAATTATTATATTTATTGAGAACTTTTGAAGAAAGAATATATTTTCTTAGATATGCATTGAACAAATGAACAACCTTCAGACTCACTTCGAACCCACAGTTCCTTGGATAAAAAAAAACAAAAAAAACATATATAGATCAAATAATGTAGTCAATAATTTAAAAAGAACTAGTACTCCATGTATAACAATCCATTGTAAAGTTTATAGAAGTGGGAGAAAAAACTGTTTACCAGACATCGGCACAAATCTGTTTCTAACCACTTCACCTCACAACCTTGGAAAAGTCAAAAAGCACAACGTAACGGAAAACAAGGGTCAGTTTAAATGGAGGAGTTGAGATTGGAACACAGTCTGTAAAAACAAATATTACAGACTGATGGAGGCCAATACCCCCACCCATTACTCCTATACCCACAGAATAATAAAGAGAACTCTCTCTCTATCTCTTTAATAATTCAGTTTTAATCAACTGTATTAATCCCCATAAGGAAATAGGTAGTCCACTCTAGCACACTCTGGTAATTAGTTCTTTGTATATATACTATATACTGTGTGTATATTTTATATATATATATATATATATATATATATATATATATATATATATATATATATATATATATATATATATATATATATATATATATATATATATATATATATGGTGTGTACAGGTCTGTAACACACACACACACACACACACACACACACACACACACACACACATACACACACAAGGGGGGGGGGCTGTAGTGATGTAAGTGATGGGGAGGTCCTCTGTGCTCTGCCCTCAATGAGAAACTTCTAAAGGGGACGGTGCCTTGCTCAAGGCGCCTCTGCAGTAATCAGGGGTGAAGGGGCACCTCCCACTATCAGTTCACACTCAACACGGGTCTTGAACCAGCCCCCCCCCCCCCGGTGTCCAGCCCCAGACTTAGTGGACTGAACTCCTGCCACCCCCTCTTACCTTCTTTGTATAAATTGTGGACAGTGACACCGTGTTGCTAAGCGATCAGTCACAGATTAACGTGTGCAGCTAACATGTGAGACTTCTGAGTCTCTGTGAGTCTCTGTTAAATCAGTGACAATTCTTCATTGATCAAAAATCAAGAAAAAAATGACCTCCAACCTCAGAGGACTGTTACGTATAGTCAGGGTAAATGGAACCATCTGGCTGCTGGTTTTGTACCAGTAAAATGTTCTATTTTGTTTACAATTTTCACTTCTAGGAAGGGTTCATGGGGAGGTCTGGATATTCAGACAGAATATTAAGGAGGGATGTAGTGACGGTACGTGGATGAGGTGGGAACAGGACAAACGCTGGTGGATCCAGATTCCTCTGGATCACGATTAAAGAATGAGAGGAACTGGGAGCCTGAACGCGTTCCTGCCATGTTGGAGACTAGATATCAGAGCTCAGTGTGTGTGATTCACCACTGAATGCTCACATGGGAACACAGAGCTGACACAATTAGAACACATAACACATGCACACAAACACATACAGGTGTACGGAGCTCCTTGGCTTCCCTTCAAGTCTTATTTTATTCATGAAATCTTCTTCTGGGTACTGCATGATCAGATTTTGAAGAATAAGATGTTTACTGGAAGTAAACATCTGTTTTGTATGAAGGAAACTATTCATGTGAAGCAAACGTTGGAGGTGTGAACAGAGGGTTCAGAAAGACAACATCATGATGCACAAAATAAGATTAAGTTCACGTCTGACTCAGTATCACAAATAAATAATATTTACTCAGTTTACGAGAAGACCCAATAATTACAGTAAAATAGTAGCAATAGATAGCTTTTCAGCACAATATGATGTTTAATAGTCTCATATATTTTTTGTGGTTGGTTAATTAGGTGAAACAGTTGCAAAATGTTTTCCTGTAACACTTTGGGAATGAACCAGTGTTATTATATAACACATTTAAAAGTAAGGAAACCAAAACTAAATTCTTGCAAATACACAAGATGCAAATGGTTTATAATATACGTCTTACCAAGTAATACATTTCTCAAAACTGCACAATTTTTAAATGCATGTGTTGATTTTAGTCACCAGTTCAGGGGTGACATCAGTAGAAACAGACTGTGTTCATAAGCACCTGATTCATTTGGCAGATAAGACTCCATCATGTCTGCTGCTATGACCTCTTGACGTTGAGGTGGTGCAGTGGGTAGTGATGTGTCTCTTGATGAGGGCATTGAACCCAGAACCATCCAGTGTGTGTAGTTTACATGTTCTGGCGATGTCTGCGTGGGTTCTCTCTGGGTTGTTGGACTTCCTCTCATTTCCAAAAACATGCAGCTCAGGTGAATTTGTAAGAGCGGGTTATCTGTGTGTTAGTTTGTCCTTTGTGTGACTCCACGAGGAGTTGGAGTCGGTACCCCGATCCCAGTCGGCTGTGAGGCGGGACGGAGCCCAGCTCACAGCCGACTGTAGATCAGCGGCCGCAGACGAGACGATTGCAATCGTCTCGTCTGCAAGAAAATGGATGGATTGATGGAACTGAATGAATAATTCCCCAGTCAGACCCAAGACAGAGTTGGGTCTGACTGATTCAGGACGTATCTAGATATGCAGAAATGTAGACATGCAGGTGTGTAGTAAAAAAAAAACAAAACTCTGTTTCCTGTAGGCTGATAGACAATTTCCACACTAAATAAACATTTTCTGTTGATGAGACCCCGCGTTGCGTCTTACCTCTTGGTGAATGGTGCTTCCATATGACGTTTGCTTCGGGCCGCCCCACCGCCAGACACATGAGGTTGACGTTGCTTCCCTCGTTTACTGTGATGTCTTTCGATATGTTAGTGATCCTGGCGGGTACTGGGGACAGAAAAAAACAGTGATTGATGTTTTTAACGGGACACATGAGCAAAGGGCTCAACGTTCAGCATTGGCTTAGAAATAGCCACCAGGTCTCACAGTCTTTCTGAGACTTCAAACCAGACAATTTTAATTTTAGTTATTTACATTGACATACATTGTTCCACCATGAATGATCAAGCGTCCATACAGGCAGGGACCCACAGTTTGGGATGATAAGCTGTGGGTCCCTTTGTGCTTGAATGCCTTGAGGCAACGACCCCCTGAAAGAAATGCACGCCCACCCATAGGAAAAGCCAGCTAGGGTCCAGGACAGGAGAGTCTGCCAAGGGACTGGGGCAAGGCCCCTACAGGGAGCCCCAGAAGGAGGCTCCCTGTCCTGCCATTGGACCACATAATGACAGAGGACGGTGGGCACATCATCTGGCTCGAGGACAACCACACCCAGAGCCAACGAGGCCCGGGTCTTTCAGAGTCCGTGTACCAGAGACCAGCCCAGAACCCCGACAGGGGGCCCACCTCATATCCGAGAGGAGGAGGGACTACAGCAAACATAATCTAACAGTCTACAAAGCTGCAGACCTCATTATAATAATAAGAATACTAGGCTATTTTAATTTTTTAAATTATTTTTTATTTTAAGACATTCATAATAAAACACTACCACTCTAAACAAAAGTCGTTGAGTTTAATCTTGATCATCATAGGATTTGTTTATTTCTGAAGAACAGTCCGAGCAGTTGGACTAGTTTTGGTTTAAAATGAGATTTTAATGTATGTCAATGTAAATAACAAAGTAAAGTGTTAATGTGATTAAGAGTACTCATTTCCTAATGAAGCCCTGTGTCACTGTTTTAACATAATAACAATAATAATAATAATAATAATAATAGTAATAATAATAATGATAATGATAATGATAATGATAATAATAATAATAATAATAATAATAATAATAATAATAATAATAATAATAATAATAATAATACAGGGTATCATGTCAATACTGACACATCCAGGTTTATTTAAAGTAAGATCTTTTTTTTTCTAGTTTCAGTATAAAACAAAGTAATGATCTGGTCATTATGAGTGGTCTGCATTAGGAAATCTGAGCTAGACTGATATGCTACTCTCCATCATGCTGACCTTTAGATTTACCAGTTCAATTAGCATGCATGGCTAAATCCAGTCCAGTGGGTTGATTTAGAGCTCTGTGTAAGGTTCTCTTTTAAATGCCACTAAAAAAAATTGACATGAAGCCCAGTTTACATTATATTTATAGCAGTAGCACATCTTTTTTGTCCAATACCCTTTTACAAAAGTGCTTGCACTTATTTCACCATTGTTGTCTTTCCACATTAATGATTCACCTATTCTATAAATCATCACTACTAAATTTGCAAAAAATATTTTTTATCATTAGATAACACTTATTGAACATAAAATGTCTCAAAAATTTGCACATTTGATTTTTCAACTTTCAAAGGAAGCATTTTGGTCTTTTTTGCTGAACCCAATCTTCTTTTATTTTTATATTATACATGAGAAATTCAAACTGTCTTGTTATTGATACAGATTTTCCATGTACCGGTTGTGTAAAAAAGAAGAAAAGAGTAAAATCTGATGAATTTATTTGGTGGACAACTTGCACTGATTGTCTAAATTCCAATGTTTGAGTCACTCTAGGGAAAGATGTCAATTTACAAGTTGAAATGCTTGAGAACAGAAATGTGTGTAATCACTGGAAACACAAAAGCAGGGTTTTAGAAACGACTGAGGGTGTGGTTATAAACATGTAACCCCAGTGATAACACCACCACATACTGCACACCTCGTATCACTGCAACAAGGTGATAATTACTGTACTACCACTGGAAGTCAGCAGAACATGGTTTTCAGTAGTAATTGTATTAGATTACTGTCATAGGAATTTCTAAGTCTTCTTTTTTGGTCTACCATTTGAGGTAAATTCACTTAAGGATTGTAAGGCTTTTACTGACACCATAACCGCACAAGAAACAATTATTACAGCGCCAACCGAGGGCAAAAAGCCCCCCTGGTGTGCGTGAGTGTTCTGCCAAGAAAATAGCCCCTCAGTGTTCCATTGCTATCTGGATATATTTAAATTAGGAAATATGCATACGTTTTAACAGGAAACTGCTGCCCTTCCATGCAAATGAGTCCCGCTACAAAAAAAAATAAAAATAATAATATTCAGCTCACACATGCAGCACTAATCACCTCATGCAGTCTTCAGAGGGTTGGGGGTTACTCAAGTGTGATTATCAGGGGTGTCACAATGGGGTGTAATAGCCCAATACGTTTCACGTTCATCAGTGTTGTTTTGCATGCGTCAATAATAATTGTCCAGTCTTATTATGAGTCTATTCTAAATGTAATGAAGTGTGATCTAAATCAGGCCAGAAAGAACATCTATGATGGTATTTATTCTCCATCATTTACCCTCTGTCTCTTCTACTTTTTAAGATGATAAGATGGTTTTCAAACTTTTGCCATGATGTCTATCAGACAATCTTATTATTCATTATACGGATGAATGTGGACTAAAATGTGACTTGATACAATATTTGTAAGGTGACATTTGTTGTACCAGCATTCTATACACTTCCTCTGTTTTCAAGAGCAGATTAAGATATCACAATAATATAACAAAGAATATCTACAGAACTCTGAAGGATGGAGCATAACTGAACTGATTCATAGTTTATACATAAACCTCACTCTGATGTCAGTGTCTCTCCAGCCACCAACCTCACCACACGTCACCTGATCCAAGACAATTCCTGCTTCACAAATAAGAGCTTCTGTTTTTACAGCAATTAAACTAACAGTGTAGAGTTATGCAGCCATTCACCGAGGGTGAGACTTAACACGTGGCCTTTTTAAGAGGCTCTAAAGGAGAAAGGGATGAAGCACGTGATTGGAGACGCAGCGGGGTTGATGTTCTCCACCACGCCGATCTCCAGCTGAGAAGAAAGAGAGAACATCTGTGATAGGAGCGTGTGACGCGTCCTGCGGCGTGATAAAGCCGGTGGCCAGATGGTTAAAATCACAGCTTCCCATTATCGTGCTGAACGCGCTTGAGTCACAGGAAATACTAGAATATCAACTGAATGGCAAAACAACACAATGAATTCAACGCTATTTTTAAATCCATAATTCATGGACCCTGGAACGTAGATACAGTGTTCCCTCACAAATCAAAACTCGCAACTTCACCTCACTGCGGATTTTTGGTAGGCAGTCACATGATACCGTACGGACATTCTATTGGCTGACGGAATCCAGAAGTGTTCTACGTTCTGTGAGTCTCAATTAGTGAGAGACAAAAGTGTTTTAAACAGTCTATCAGAGTGTTTTAAAGGTGATACAGATAGAAGGTGGTTTAATATCAGTATGGGGGGGGGGGTCCCAAACGTTTAAATTACTGTAAATAATAAGATAAATACTTTATCGCTATATTGCGGAATTCGTTATTCGCGTGTGGTTCCTGGAACGTGTTAACGGCGAGGAACGAGGGATCAGTGTATATAAATATAAACATATGTGGGACTTAATAAAAATACATTCTTTTTTGGGCCAGAGTAAAATATTCCTGCAGCAGTTTGTTTGTCTCCATCACAATCCATTTCTTTAGGGTCAAGGTTTGTGGGGATGACACCAGCCAATCATTGTCTCTTTCTTTTTAAATAATTCTGTGTTGCTTTCGATGCATTGATTGTTCTTAAATATGTGCATGTTTGAAATAATAGAAATGTTTCCGATAATTTTACCTTATGGCTGCAATTCAGTTCGCTTTGTAAATCAGTTCTAATTTTAAAAGTAATCAGAACCCGGACGAGGACCTTGAAAGTCAAGACAAAGCATTATTAACATTTAGAGTTTGCAGTCTTGAGTGGGCTGATCTCCATTCTTCCCACTGATGACATGCATTTACATTACATCAGATTTCTATAAAAAATCACTCTTTGTTCATGCTTTACTTTTACGCCACATGAGATCCTTTACAGGGATTTTATCATTTTAAATCTACAACCAGCACGTTGTTAACGGCATTTTGTAGAGGAGCATGACCTCTGAAGCAAATCACAGTGAAGCTATTGATTTTATGCAATGCTCAAAATGCCATAAAAGCAGCCTATAGCAGCATTCATATCAAACAGAAATGAGATAAAGAATTAATAGAAACGTAGAAAAATCTATAAATAAATGAAAGAAAAAAGCTTTTTCAACAATTGTTTGAGGGTTATCATAAAAACCTTTGACATGTCTCAACATCACAGCTTGTGCCAAAACCAAGTCTATAAACTAAACCTTCTTTTATAACTAATTACAATGTCTCTAAAACATGAAAAGAATCACTGACAGCCTGTTTGAAAATCTGATTCATCTGGCAACAATAGTCATCCGTGAAAAAAAAAAAGTTGTGAGTATCATTAGTGTGTTCGTGTTGGTTCTTCTTTATCTTTATTCCAAAAACTATTCCAGCAAAAGGATCCACAGAAATCCAAACATCCCATCCTGGAAAGTGTGATAAACACATTGGGGACTGCTCATGCTTTGTGTTGTAGGAAAACAATAGTAAAAAAAAATAAAAAAACTAGGTCAGTTTTCCCACTGGCTGGTGGAATGAACACTGTGACACCTGCCTTCAAAACTTCCAAGCTTTCTCTATTCAAAGGCTTCCATACATCGGGGACCTATTGCATCTTGTGTTCCAGAATTTCAATCCAAAATAATGACAGCAGCACTAAAGTGGAACCAAATAACACAGCCTGATCCAGTCTGTAAATACAGTTTAATACCTAGAGATCAGAATGGGAAAACACCAGACAACAGGCTGCAAAGATAGATTTTAATTCCTTATGTGTAAAAATGCCAAAAGATCGTATTATTGACTCGCTGGTTATTTGGCCTTGGCAGAAGTATGCTCTCTGGAGTATGCTCTTCTATTTTTCTGACTAACAAAAAAAATATTTTTTCAAGATTACGTCACAAAACAGTTAATGCGTACTTGGCAATGACAGATTAAAGAAAAATAAAGTGGCCCATTTGAGTGGCAGCACGTTCTGATGGAGGAGTTAACATTTCATGTATAAATCGTACATTATACACTTTCCACCACAAAGGTGAGCACACGTGTATCCTTGTGTTGGAGAATGACAGTTGGTCAGGAAGTGAACATTTTCTACATCAGCTTGAGAGCCTTTTAAGAGCGTAGCGTCTGGTGCCAGCAGGAGTTGTGTGCCTTTAATAACTTCACGGATATCAGTGCATCCGCTGTAATAACGATAATGTATGGTTGTATAATGGCTGAGGAACGTAAGGACATTTCACAGCAGTGCAGAAGTATACCATAAAAGTGCTGTTCTCATAACGGTCTGATCTTCACACAGCTTCAAAGACTTTGCAAAGACTTCGGACAAAAGATTTTTTTTTTGCAGCCATGGTTAAAAAAAGAAAGAAAAAAAATCATAAACCAAGTGAAGCTATCTGCTTCCTTCTGCCTTTAAATAACTGGAGGTGAACTGTGAGAAAAGGAGGCCATTCTTCTCGTTAGGTGTTTGACATTATTAGAGTGTAAGGTGATGCCCTGGTTCTGCTCTCTTCCTGCTCATCTGAGCTTCATATCAAATCAGGCCCCACAAAGATCTACTCACAATCTCACACAGAAGGATGGAGCTGACGGGTCACACACACTGGAACACCAGACACTTACATCCATCCACAAGAAAAAGAACATCAGTGAACTCCTGAGGGCCACACACAGCGTCTGGTTTAACCCCATACGGGGTTTGGGTTCACGATTGTTCATGTTACATCCCACAGAGGGCAACTTAAAATACATTTTGTGTAATTCAATTCTCAACTCTTTATTACGATACACACACAAAAAAAAACCAATCTGGGTCCTGAATGCTCTGGGAATGCTCTATGTCATATGATATGACTTTTAAATCAAAAGCTCTAAATTAGAGGAGGTTCAGTTTTGCAAAACAATACAATTTTATTCCAACTTATCACACATGACTCATGGTAATGCCTTTGTGCATCACAATGGAACCCAATACACCCACTAGCATCGCTAGCATATCTAAAAAGTTTTTTTTTCCCCCTCAAAGACTTTCCATAATGGGCTCGACATGAAACATATTAAATGTTCAGGAATAAGATTCAGTCTCGTGGGTGATTTCACACCTAACATTCCGATTCAGTTTGGTTGAACGGTTTACTGAGGAAATTCAAATGGAGTCGGGTTCCATCCTGTGTGTTAGCTTAGACAAGTAAAACTGGTGATGTATTGTTAAACAAACCGTAAAACGTTCTGTATCTGCATCGACACTGTGTCCCATTACACAATTAACTATCCAGCGTCAGGTGTCATTCAGACTGTTGATGCCTCACTTACAGCTCGGTCAAATTCTGACGGTATAGTTCTCCATGAACTAGTGGAGGAATGTTAATTATAATACAGGGTACAGTAAGATAATATCCATCCATCCCTTTACATTAACAGCTGGTCGCACCGCAGAGCCACATGAAAGACAGACAAACACACACACACACACACACACACACACACACACACACACACACACGCACACACACCTCAAACAATTTGAGACTGGCCAGTTAACCTGTAGTGCATGTTTCTGGAGGGGGGAGGAAGCCGGAGAACCCTGAGTGAACCCACGCAGACACGGGGAGAACATGCAAACACCGCAGACAGGGATTCGAACCCGGAACCAGACTTGTCAAAGTGACCAACTTGTGCTTGACAAGTTCACTCCCTTCTGATATTCCTGGCTGATGTTAGTATGGAGTGAGCGCTGATGACACCAGACGTTAGCCACTTACACATTTGACCTTATTGAACTCAAGCGGAACAAAGATACACTTTAAACAGGAACATCAAAAATACAAACTTTGATATGAAGGTAAGAGTCGCATGAAACCAGGGAAAGAGTCAAATCTAACACAGCTCCAGGGCCTGATCGCATTCAGAACTGGCTTTCCATGTGTCCGACAACATTTAATTTACTGTTGAAATTCTTTGTTGGATATAAGAAAAGTTCCCCCTTGGTCTGTGAAAGTCACACAATACCTCTCCCAAAGCAAGGAGACTTGACACATTCAAGAAACCATTGCCTATCACATGGTTGAACACAGTGTACAAAAACCTTACAGGGTGTTTAACTACGACTGTGTCGTCTTTCTGCTCTTCCAGTGATACGATCATCCAGGACCAGAAAGGAGCTATGAAGGCACATGACAAGGATCAAGTGCTGGTCCAGAAAATGATACTTGAAGAGGCAAAAACCGTCTTTGCAGATGGTTTTTGCCTCTTCAAGTGACTTCAGTAACTACTTTTGTTACTGAAGTCTGAGCTGCTGGTCGACTCAATTTGACTCAAGGACAGGTTCCATTCCAATCAATAGAGGAATTTTTCAATGATATTTATTCATTTGGTCCTCTTTTATTCCACTGAGCTTTCTCCTCAACAGAGAGGAGGGTAACCTTCCAGAAGCTGCAGACCACAGATCCCCAACACCTCTCACTCGTCTCCTTTACATAGATGACATCCAACTCCTTTCAAAAGGAGAATCCAATTTGAAGAAACAAATTCTTCTTGTTGAATCATTCTCAGCAGACACTGGGATGACCTTTGGACTTGACAAATGCAATGCTCTTCATTTAAAATGTGTTAGGGTAATAAATTACAGATCAGTCAAGTTGCATGGGGAAGGAGTTATTGAGCATGTTGTGGACAGCCAAACTCGATACAGGCTTCAAAATACTCACATTAAAGACAAGTTATGGACGGAGTACAAATCTTGTTTGACAAAGATCTGAAATTCAAAAAAGTCAAAGTAACAAACACTTATACATGTCCTTCCTGTCTTAGTCTCTTGGCATCATTAACTAGACAACAGGAATATAGCAATTCTCCAAAATCCCACTTTCTAACCCACAAAAATAGTATGCTGCACCAAAACTGAACAGATACTTTACTAGAGATAGACCGTCTCCAATAGCAAACCATTATTTCTCAGCTTGGCGGTCTCTGATTGGATAAACAGACTTTGGTTGAGGCCTCGCAATGGACTGCCTTTCAGTCCAGAGGGGGTGCATTACTAACCTGCTTTACACCTCTAAAACAGATAATCTCCTTAGCAATGTGCCCCATCAGCTCTAGCAGGGTTTACAGGTCAAATTATACAGACTGACTATCCACCAATAATTGTGTCATTGTTAAATATTGACCCTTTTCATTTGATGAAAACATCTCATGCAAATCAACAGAAGTCATTAGGATGCTTAAACATCTCAAAATTAGGCCCTGCAGCTATAAAAAAACAACAACTTCAGAATGGGATTTAAAAATGTCTCTGAACAAAATAATTAACTGTGCAAACATCCATCCATCCATAATTTTGTAGATGAGACGACTGTAATCTGTTTTCAGAGGTGGGAGAACCCGGAGAGAACAAACAAACTGCACAGAAGAGACTCAAACCCATAACCTTCTTGTTGTGAGACTACCTACTGTGTCACCACGCCGCTGTACGTGTGCAAACTGTGGTTTTTAATAAAAACATCAGTGAATTTATTTGAATTAAACCAAATGGGCCCTGCATGTGTTCTACACGTGTAAGCAGCCATCCCATAACAAACTACTAACGCCTCCAGCAGCGTTGGGAAAGAGAAGCAGCTTCACAAGAAAAGCATATAGAGTAGGCCTTCCTTGGTTAACTTTAATATTGTGGAATATTTCACCTCATTATGTGTGTTTTGCAAGTAAAGAAAAAGTTTTTACTCTGTAATTACCTCTGGACCTCACTAGACTGTCAAATGAAATGAAAGGACCAATGCCCTTTCCCCTCTAACGGAGGAGAGCAACCCGGGCCTTAAATGGAAAACACAGCGGCTAATCATTACACGTGACACAACTATGAAGGGGAAACAGGAAATTGACGGTTACACCTGCACAAGAAAAGTGTTCAACCATACAGCGTATGGAGCCTTTTTCTACAGCCATCATTTCCTGTGTATGACTATGACAGCTTTATTATGAGGAAAGACAAAAATCAATCTTAAGGTTTCAATTACAGCTTTAAAAAACAAACAAAAAAACAACAACTTTTTTTTTTACTGGAATTATACTTTTGGGAGTATTGGGTGTTCATGTCCAATGACACATTTTCCATTATGTGCTTTGAAGCCATTTTACATAAGCTATTAGTGAAAGTATGCTTTTTAAATAGTGGATGAGACAATGTTCTCGTGGGCAATTACAGTTTGTCCATCGTGTGGTGAAAGTTATTCCATTTTAGGAGACAAGGGCTAACACGACCGTGGAATGTTTAGTCCACATTGAAAACTAAAACATCTCCGATATTATTGAAGTCTAAATTCTACTCTATTGTGGACTTCTGATAATCAGACAGAGGTTACATAAATGTCTTGAACTGAAAGTATAAAGAGGTTCACAAACAACTCAAGATGGTAAAAGAGACGGTGGAGTCTCAAAGTGAGCCCTTCGCAGGTTCGTTTGAGATCTCTGCAGAGGCGACACAAAGGCTGTTTCCCTGGAGTGTCTCAGTGGGCTGTGTTCCTTCACTGACCCACACTTTTGTGCACTGTCACCACTTCTTAACGGCCCCCATGACGGCGTTTCTTGTGAGAACAGCAATTGACAGAGCTAAGCCTGATGATAGTCTTTTTCCTGCAGCATCAAAACATTCAGTGTCCAGCAGAGCATTTGAGTATACTTTTCACCAAAGCGATTACTTCCCGTTAGCGGCTGGAACACAGCCCCCCCACACTGCTGTGACTGTTGAAGTTTGCCACACATCTTTTTTTTGCCGTTAACCATGGGAAGAGATACTGTTCAATGACAGGAGTCAGGATGTGAACTGGGTGTTCTTGTGTTCCTGAATCTTTTATTATCTAGTTTGCAAATACTTTTACATTCCCTGACACGTTCCCTGAAAATGACAGACAGTTATTATGTTTCCCTTTCAATGATACTTTTGTAAAATATTTATGGCAAGATATTATTTCTAGGAGTTGTGTCTAAGGATGTCTGGATACCTTTGACAGGATGCTGACAGCATCACTGCCTGATTTACCAGTCGCATCATTATGGTCTGTCTGTTTGCACAGTATTACATTTCATTTTGCTCCAACAAAATGTCTTTATAGCTTTCTATTTTGACTTCACTATAATCGCCTTGGATATGACAATAAGCAACCTTCACTACATAGATGTGTCCTGGATAGTAATGACATTTCATGATATATTAATGAGCATACTGTTAGTATAAATAAAACTCTTTGGTTAAGGAATCATTCAGGTTGGTTAAGGTGATGTTAGATAAAGAAACTGTCAAGACCATGAAGTGTAAGATCAGACTGTGAGGGAATGCATTCTATAAATTCTATGGCTGGTAAATTAACATTTCTCTTTCAACAGCAATTAAATACTGATGTCGCTCTGTTCCCAGGTTTTAAATAATCAATTAGTGGAAGACAGCAATACTGACGATTTTATGTTCACGTCTAAACCATATGAGAATGGATGCAGGAACTAGTTTTAATGTTTGCCTTGAAAGCAAAACAAAACAAAGAAAAAAATGTAGGAAATAAAACTTTTTAGTATTGGTTTATTTATTTTATTGCTAAAGCTGTACTCAGTGCACATTCCAAGCAAAGTGCATGGACTACACTACAAAACACAACAGAGGTCTGGTAGATAACACCTGAAACTTAACTGAATTCCCTGGTACCATTTGTGATCATTTTCTGTCTGGGGCATGTTTTACTCAATGTTATAAATGATAGAATTATTAAAATTTACACACATTTATCATGATAACTAAATCTGAATTGCCTTAATTTGAATTTTATAAAACATTGATTTGTTGTTGTTTGCCTGTAATTCAGTTCTGTAGGATGTTTGAGATCCAACCTACAACATTTATGCTCTAAGTTGGACCTTGAAGTTGACATTAAGTCACTCCTCATTTGCTTTAATGGCTGAACTTCATTGCTATTGACGTGATACTTGGTGAGCTGGTCAATGAAAATTGTTTTCTAAACTCTTCATTCAGGTTTCATCCTTGGCCCCAGTGTGCACAGGTTCATACAGATTATTTGTCATACTTGCTATTATTATGGGCTGCTGCCGTACAATCATCAAATTCCTGGTAACGGTGTCTGCTCTCAAACCTCTCCCCATCTCTTTCTGTGTTGGACTGAGCCTTTTGTAGACGCTATTTTCATTTCAATCAAGACAAAGTGGAATGGAATGGTCCAATCTGGTGTTTTTGTGCATTCTTGGCAGCTACGGCTCAGATATATACTGGTCATTCATTAATCAGAAGGTAAGTGGTTCGATACTCAGCCCCTGAAGTCTGCATTTTAGAGTTTCCACAGGGAAGACAAAATTAAATTTGGTTTAAGAGTGGCCTATGAATAGCTGCTGCTGCTAATGAGCAACTGATGCCTGGCGTGGTATGAATAAATAAAGCATATAAATGTACAGATAGTTTAAACTGCAAAATATTTTAAAACGTACTGCCGATATATTCAGAACATGTTTTGTAATGTTTTGAAGAGTCACAATTGATTTTGGACTAAATGGATAGCTGTCCATTTTAAATCCCTATGAGTTCAGTTTTCTGTCATTGTTATGATTACCATTATTTGACTTCTGCAGGAAACAAAAGCCGTGAACACAATGCAAGCCCTTAGGAAAATACTCAGTACCCAAGAGTTGTACTAGCAGCTATGACCAAGAGGCAAAAGGCACAGCAGGAGGAGGAATAGCAATATGTTTGTGTATAAAATGAGCACCTGAGGGCATACAGTCTCCCATGAAAGATAAGGTAAGTCCTGTTCGCTTGAATAAACCAAACACTTCAAAAAAACCGAAGGACGCATTGGGGCGGGTCCAACAGGTCACTCTAATGGTCATTACAGTCTCTGAACGTGATTGACATCCTCAGTATATTCCATAAATCATTAAGAGATGAAGACAAACAGCTGAATTAGGGGAAAAGGGTTCAAAAGTCTTATTATTAAAATATAATCCAGTTTCACTAGATCAGTGATAAAATTAGTCAGTGACACCCAGGAACACTCTGCTCCAGTATCCAGCTTTATTCCACCATAATGTTTCTCTTAGTTTTGTTCTATAAAACCTTAAATACATTCAATTTCACTCTTTCGAAATTGAGAACTTTGGAGAAACCACTGAGCTGTCAGGACTCCAACAACGAAGGACAAACCGTCTGTCTGTTAATTCCTTCAGTTCCATCGCGCTCCAAGGTTGTTCCAGCAGAGAGTTGCCTGGTGACTGCACAGGTGAGTGCAATTCTTTATTTTTTTACTCCCTGTTTTGTTTCTCCCTGTCAAATTTGAACATAAGAGCATATTGTAATACTCTGTGAATGGCAGTTATGGCAGATAAAACATTATAAACGGCCATCTAATATTGCCAAATATGCAAGATAGTGTGATAAAAGGCTCTCTCGTTGAAGTGTCCTCTGGAGTGTCCTTCCAGTCAAGAAAATGGGATGCGGTGCTTGAAAATTAATTGGCCTCCATGTGGCTCTAAATTGTAAAAGAGTTGATAACCCTACATGGATTGACCATTTAGAGTACATTCTGTTTTTATTACGGAGGTCTAATAGATAACACCTAAGCAACAGATTACACGTTTTGTAATCTCAGCCAACCTTTTCTCTATAAAAATACCTTGACTTTGTGTACTCTGGTGGCCCACTAATATACAGTACTACCTTGAGATACGAGTTGAATTTGTTCTGTGACTGAGCTAGTAAGTCAAACAACTCATAACTCAAACATTTCCCCATTCAAAATAAATAAAATAATTTTAATCCATTCCTGCCTTGCAAATAAGTCCCAAACCCCTCTACACAAACAGTAGAGGGGTTTGGGACTGAATTTAGTTAAAGTTATCAATTAGTAATTAGTTATGAATTGCCTCCTACTTCTACATCTATATATGAAATTTGATTTTGTCATCAACTTATTTACCGTTACCTGCAAGTGTTGGAAAAAAAACAAAAACAATCAAGATTTAGCGTTCAAAGATTAAGATTAAAGATCCCTTTATTAGTGTAAGACACACCAGGGGCGTATACACATGCAGGTGTATCAAGTAAAGGGAGCAGTTTTTGCGGGGATCCATTTTTTGCTCATAGACACCCCAACAATGTCCAGATACCTCTCCATCCAGTAATCAACACTCCGTAGTTTGGCGATCAATAGACGACAATTTGGGGTTGCATACAAGATGAAGCCCATTACCACACTGTCTCCAACAGTTACAGGACCTTCAACTACTGTTTAAATGAAGGCAGTGATTCCATCCCATTAGGTTTGTGGGAAATAAATCACAGTTTAAGGTCTGGAAGTCCTGCTAATGATATTCAGGTAATTCCCCCGTCTGTGTTCAGGGCCAGGCTGCTCTCAAACACATCTGACCTGTCTCAGCTGATTGATACGGAATGAAAAGCAAGGCCAAGATGTGCACCAGTGACAGTGTGTCCCACATGGGGGGGGGGGGTCCTTACCAAACACAACAGTAGGAGTTCTGCAACAAAAAAGGTGGTAGTATTGAGTCAAGTAGAAATGGTCAAATATGTGTGTTAACATGCTTTTGGTGGGGAAACAAAGAACAGACAGACAGGCAGACAGGCAGACAGGCAGACAGACAGACAGACAGACAGGCAGACAGACGCATTTGAACGGTGTTACCAATAATCAGCTTACAGAGTGAGGGTAGTGGTGATGGACTAATGATCCTTCTTTTTGAATCGCCATACAAAAATGTAATTTTTCTCAGAAAAAGTATCTGAATAACAGACAAAACGACTTTTTCCACTCGATGCACATTCTTTCATTTAAACACAAAGTCTGTACGACCAGTTCAGTTTCTGAAGACGGTTCAAAGGTGAGCAGTTGTTCATTAAGTTCTAAGAACACAGAAGATTTGACCTTATTCTCATTAGAATTTAACCTGAGGCCACATTTTGACAAGAAAAACTTCAGCAGTGTTCAAAACCTTAGGTGGAATCTATGCCCATTATTGTTTGTTTTTGAAAGGACTTCATTTAAATATGAATAAAAGTATTTTTCTGATAACTGGATGGTTGCATAAGACCCATTTGCATTTCTGTCTGGGTTGGGGTTCTTTTGAAATGGTTTCCCAGGAGCTCTAGAGGAGAAATTCATGTTTCCTGTTTCTACAATTCACACTATGCTTTAATAGTTTTTATTTTATTAAAGTTTCCAGCATTTTTCTATGTCTTGGGAATCATTTGACTTCCTGGACAGATTGTTTTATTAGAGGAAGTCACGGCCTCCTGATACAGACTGCAGTGAACTTTTAGCTTAATTTTGCTTCTCTCTCTTCATACAAACTATTTTCCTGAGCATGCAAATGATCCAAACAAAAGAGATAGCCCCAAGCATACAAAAGCTAGAGTGGTGTGTTTCACAATACAGGAGCAGTAACTTTAAATAGTTTGTGCAGCACAAATGAAGAGCAAACAAAGATATTTACTGATTTCATTTCTCAGAAAGAATTCCCTAAACATTTCATGGTGAATAAAATGTGTTTATGCTAGTGTCTCAGTTCCATAGTGTAGGATGCTAGAAATATTAAAACATTTACATGTTGAGCTGGACATGTTAATGATGACCATCTATCCCATGACTGGATGGTAGATTGACTTCTATAACTGTAACCAAACAACATTAAAGCCTATAGCATTACTACATACAATATTCCTTCAATAATGTGGCAAACAACATACACTTAACCGATGAAAATAATTTTGGATTTAATAATTGTGTTCCGCTAAGCATTCGGACCAAAATGAGTGTAAAGATTTTATTGACCTTTGTAAACACTCTTGATTTACCTTTTTCTTTTCTTTTTTTGTAACCATTGTCACTCTGTTCTATATTTGGCTGTTTTGTTTCGTGTGTTGGACCAGGAATATACCATTTACTAGTGGATTATTATGTGTCTACACCTGCTCCATCACATGTCTATTGATGGAATATCACGTTAAAAGGTCCTTTAGTTCCATCAGGTCTATCTGACCCCCGGATGAAGGCTTGATGTCAAAACACATGAGATATTTGTTATGTAAGGTTTCATGTGACTAATGCAGTGAAAATGATTTTTATTTTTCTCAAAAGAGAGGTTCTGGGACTTAATAATTATACATGTATTTCTACATGTGTCCCTATCTGAATAGTACCTCCAACAAAATCACCTGGAACACATTTTGTGATGCCTGTCCAAATGGTGCCTCCAACAAAATCAATATGTGAGTCCACAAAGTGTTCTAAGTTTGGTCGGTACACCAGTTGTGTTGTTTGGTTATTTGTTCATGACAACACCGCATGGGGATTATTTTAAATTATTAGTAGTTAATAGTTACTCTAGAACAGATAAAGATAAATGTCCATCAGGAAGCTGTTTACATAAAGATATCTCAGACTAATTAGAAGTCACTGGAGGAAACAGAAATATTACACAGAGCAGAATCCCATCAGAGCAGAAGCAAATTATGCTCTGAAAGTCATGTTGTATAATATTGCTCTCAGTTTCTACACTGAGTTACACTGTTAAATTATTTTTATAACCACAGTTTACCCTTTCAGCCTGATTTTAGAAAAAAAAAAAATTCAGGAAAGCACCTCCTGAAACAATGTTTTTTAGAACTAAACTGCATGCATGACACCGTCATTGCCTGAGGGCTGAATGAATACTTAGGGAGATTGTGAGGCATGATGCCTGGAGAAGTAGCTGCAAAGGAGCAGCCCTCTCAGTAACAGCTTGTAAATTGTTTTACAAGAACAAAGGTCTGGCACAATATACTGGATAATGAAGCAACGTTAAACCAGTGGCTATTTTTATTTTATGGTCATTTTCTCAAAAGAATTTCAGTGATAAACAATAAGAACTGTTTCCTTGCCTGGGGCGAGCACAACTTCACCTCCGGCTAGTAAACCTAGCAACTCACCGCTAACAAAATCATTTAACACTGATGATGAAATTGCCTAAGGAGTGAAACACTTTCTTTATATGTTTATTTAATTATGACATAATCTGTTAAGGGGAACATTTAATTACATGTAATGTAATCTATAAGTGTTTACTGTTCAAGTATCATGAACAAAACAATCATTTTCACATTTGATATTGTCTTCTCCTATAATGAATCACGCTCATGTTATTCAATTAAAATTTAAATTTTATACACATTGAAAAAATTCATTATGTGTCACTAGAAAGAAGCTTCGAATATAACTAAAAAAAATGAACACAAACGCTTTATAATTACCTATTTGAGTAATGCCCAGTTTGCAGAAAATTTGCCAGTGAACTGAAATTTGTGAAAATGTGTCTGCATTGATCGTACCTGGCTGAAGACAGATGAAATAAACGACTTGCAATTCATTTTATATCACCTTTTTAAATGTATAGTGTAAATGGAGCTCCTGGTTTTGATCGTTCTGTGGGCTATAGGCACCCTTTAATATTCAAAATACAAAGCTTCTCCTCCCTACCTGACCAGCATGTGATCAGAATGTGAGACATCAAGTCAAACAATGGCCCTTTTCTGCTCTCAGTGTAGACTATTATAATGTTATACTGTTAGAATGGTAGACTGTTAGACTACCGGGTTCCTGTAGCATCTCTGCAGGCAGCGCCCCGTCAGAGATGTGGTCAAAGAAAAGCAGCATCAAACAATTTTAAAACGGTAAACCAAAGTTGGGAGGAATCTACAACTGGAGGTAAAAGACTGAATTGTCCTCCAGTGGCCTCTTCACTTCCTTAATATGAAAGGCATTACAGTTCAATGGATGGAACAGAGAGATGAACTCGATTCCACTGGATCAGTGCTGTCGGTTTGTTGCAGTGGGATTCACTAAACAGAGGGGGACAAGTTCATTTTTTTTACAGACGGGGCCACAATAAAAAGACACCAAAAGATTAGTTTGTTCGGTTGTGGAAGTTGTTGGCCTGCTAGTGACACCTTGAGAGATTCTAACAAGTTATTTCTAGCAATGATTTTCACAATAACAAGGTTTATGTTATCTGCTCCAGTGTCACAGCAACAGACTAGAATGTACTTTTAGCTGGGAAGATTTATGGCCTAAAATCATGATTTGAAATAGAAAAGAATTCTTTTAAAAACAGATTACAACAGTTGACTTTTTATTCTATGTTATAACTATTTTATCAAATGATGGTGTATTGTCAAATAGGCAACACACATATATACAGTGAAATTATGTGCTGAACACAAATTTAAGATAAAGTAAAATTAAAATTTGGCTAGCCTAACAAAGAAGCAGGTGATATTCACCAATACAATAACTTTATAAAGACTCCACATGAAGTCACTGATCAATCAATTTTCTGTCAAGGTTCCCAACATCAGATCAGACAGATCAATGTTTAAGTAATAAAAGATAGTAAACAGTAGGTCTGTTTGATTAAGCAGGCTTATAACAGGTTAAACAGCATAAGCCTGATTTATGGAAACTGGAGCTCACTTATTGACAGGCTGAGCCTGTGATGTGCTGGCTGTTATATTAGCTGACTTTAACTAACACAAACATTTGAATTTGCAGGAAAAACTATCATACAAACAAATTAAATGATACACACCCGCATTGTAAATGAATGGTATGTGTTATCAAACCTTTAATCATATATGACAATAACTATGCATCAATCAAATTTCATCAGTATGACAGCAGCTACATTATTATTTAAAAGCACAATGTCAAATATGTATTTCCCAGAATGAGTAATATATCTTATTTAGATATTCAAAAATAGAAAAGCAGATCCCAATGAAAAAAAAAAAAAGTAAGTATCACAACATACAGGGTAATGAAATATCTATTTATAAAGTTTATACCTGTCACTCTTGACAGTCTTCTTCTTCTCCTTTCGGCTTTTCCCTTCAGGGGTCTCCACAGCCAATCAGTGTCCTCCATCTAACCCTGTCTTCTCATCCTCTTCTCTCACACCAACTACCTTCATGTCCTCTTTCACTACATCCATAAACCTCCTCTTTGGTCTTCCTCTAGGCCTCCTGCCTGGCAGTTCAGAACTCAGCATCCTTCTACCAATATATTCACTATCTCTCCTCTGGACATGTCCAAACCATCTCAGTCTGGCCTCTCTGACTTTATCTCCAGAACCTCTAACATGTGCTGTCCCTCTGATGTACTCATTCCTGATCCTATCCATCCTGGTCACTCCCAGAGAGAACCTCAGCATCTTCATCTCTGCTACCTCCAGCTCTGTCTCCTGTCTTTTCCTCAGGGACACTGTCTCTAGACCAAACAACATCGCTGGTCTCACCACAGTTTTGTACACCTTTCCTTTCATTTTAGCTGAAACTCTTCTATCACACATCACACCTGACACTTTCCTCCACCCGTTCCATCCTGCCTGGACACGCTTCTTCACCTCTTTTCCACACTCTCCATTGCTCTGGACTGTTGACCCTAAGTACTTCAAATCCTCCACCTTCTTGATCTCTTCTCCCTGTAACCTCACTCTTCCACTTGGGTCCCTCTCATTCACACACATGTACTCTGTCTTACTGCGGCTAACCTGTCACTTTTGTCAATGCTTGAGAATATTATTCTATTTACTCATGCATGAGACAGGATATGATGTCAGGTGAAGAGAGGAGGCACGTGTGAAAGAACGTGACTAGACTGAGTCCAGTCAGCCATTTGTCTTTTTTCAGCCAATTCTATGTACGGTATCATTGTTTAAATACATCTGAGGGATCATGTAATGAACACAAACCAGAGAGTTCTGCTTTGTAATCCAGCTTTATCACTTCTGAAGAAGGCCCAAGACATATTTAACTGTCTTAAAATATCCTTAATCAGATGCAAAATTACCATTAACTTAACATTTTATACAATAAATCAATAATAATCAACATTAATATTCAAAGGAGATAAAACCACATTTTTTATTTGATAAATGATAGTAAGGAAAGTGGACAAAGAATAGTGTGTATAAAAAAACTGCTCATTGATCCAGGCTAGAGCAGCAAAACCCTTGTTTGTACTGACTTTTAAAAATGTTTAACCATCATATTACTCTAAGAAATCTTTTTTAATTATTTTCTTCCAAACCTTGGAAGAAGACTGTTATATACTGCGATCAAAACTAAGAATATAAAAAAATTAAAATTGTTGCATGAATTCAAAAACGGTATTGATGGATGAACAAGTATGTATTTTGATGTTATTTCAAGTTGTCCTCACGGTACCTAGGATAGTCTGAAGTGGTGTTTCAATAAGAGGGAATCTACTTCACTATTTACAATACGTATTAAATAAACTGACATTAAGTCCTAAATGCTGGGATTTGACTGTAACTGTCATTGGATGTTTAATCAGGATGTGGCTGTTTCTCACCCACGTGTACAGTAATCCTTGGAATTTCTTACACTACGCATTAAAATACAATAGAAGTTGTTTTTTTTTAGGGTAGCTTGACTGCAGTTAGTCTGTTCGATGTGTGCAGTCACCGTGGTAGCAGATGCCCCATATTCCTGAGGGTATCAACTGACAAGGTCACTGAGCTGATTGATGTCGGCCTCCAGAGTCCCTCCGTGTGTGTAGCTTCTACACAAATCTCCATTTCTGTGGCGTTAGAAAGGTGGTGCCTGTGGGGAGGAGAGGCACCATTGACACCCCCCACGGACATCCTGATCTGTCTTTGCCACATAGATGCCTGTACAATGCTGTATTCATTCATTTGTGGCTCCAGGGTGTGACATAAATCTGTGTCCCTTCCTGGAAAGTCTTCCCAAAACACAAAACTCTCCTCACTGAGGTGCTGAAATTGCTTTTATCATTTCAGCGTTCCACTTTTGCGTAATCATGCCAAATAAAAATGACATCTCTACAACTGTTCCTCTACCCATTATAAAAGTTGGATTAATACCAATGTAACTCACTGCATGGGAAATATTATTGAGGATCATACTCAAATACAGAAGACACAGCACAAAAAAACAAAAAAAACTTTCCCTCTGTTTTAAAACAGCCACTCTAATATATCTTCAAATAAATTTCCCACCTGAAGACACACAATCTCACAATCAATCCTGTATTCTCAGGAAATGTAGCAGCAATGGAATTAAATGGGCCCAACCGCATTCTAACTGCTACCTGCTAGCACATTGTGTCCAGGTGGTAAAGGATGTGATGCTGGTGTGAAATGCATTCAATCTTTCAAGGCATATTAAGTGAGACAATAAATTCAATCAATTCTTGTCTGAAACACTGAGTTTACAAACCAGACTTGAGATCATCACCTGTAGAAGGTGACGACGCATCAGGTAGGAGATACTGACACTGAGAACAAACTAAGTACCTAAGTACAGTATAGATAAAAACCAGAATAAATCCTCCAGCCAACAACATGATGTTCGTCAAGTCTGACATTTCTTTCAAAATAGCTGCCGCTCTGGGTCTGTTATATTGGGTAAAGCCAATGATTAGAGGTTTTATCAAACTTGAACTGGACTTGTAGTCTTCAAACTGGACATTGTACAAAATATATACGACAACAGGGAGTGCGGTTCAGTGAAAACCCTGAATTTGTTAAACCACAGTTGAGGGAAGCTGCATTTTTTATTTTAAAAATCAATATGTCTCTGCCGGCTGGTGCTCTTCAACAAACCTGGAGTTCTTCTCTGATTCCTTCACTTGGTGAACATGAGGAGAAGCTGTCAGACATGGCAGCTGGATTTTTCTCTTTGACTGATGTACAGTATACTGAGGCGGCAGCAGGTAGAACTGAACCTCACAGCGCCAAGGTTCTGAGTTGTACGTTCTCTCCGTGTGTGTGTGTGTGTGTGTGTGTGTGTGTGTGTGTGTGTGTGTGTGTGTGTGTGTGTAGGTTCTCCCTGGGTTCCTTCCACCACCAAAAACGTCATGAGGGATGCACTGGCGATGTGTCCGGGGTGTAACCCACCTCTCACCCATAGGTATATGCTGTAATAATTAACGTAGCTTCATATAATTAGATGAATACACACAACTTGAATGTCTTCTAAATACCAAATTAATTAATGACGTAAAATAAGTCATGAAACTATAGGATTGAGTCAAACTCTGACCTGTTTAAACTGTGTCTACACACACAGAAGGCTCAGCGCCCAGGTTAATGATTCCATGTTAGTCAGCCAATAATGGAGATAATTCTTTCACCTGACAGCTGTACCAAGATTTTGATTAATCACTGCAATTTGAACAGTTGTAGGTTGGATGGTCACCATGGAAAAATAAATAGAGCATAACCCCTATCATAGCAGGAGAACAGGAGGATGAGAGAAAAATCCCCAAGTTCAAATATCCCCTCAAATAAAACTGAAGAAACCAGCTATGAAAAGCATGAGGTTACCCCAACCCTAACCTAAACCCTAAACGTAACCCTAACACTAACCCGAACCCGAACCCCTAATACTGACCCTAACCTTAACCCAAACCCTAACCCTAAACGTAACCCTAACCCTAACCTTAACCCAAACCCTAACCCGAACCTTAACCCTAACCTGAACCCGAACCCTAAACCTAACCTAAACCCTAACCCGAACCTAAACCCTAACCCTAACCCTAACCTAAACCCTAACCCGAACCTAAACCCTAACCCGAACCCGAACCTAAACCCTAACCCTAACCTAAACCCTAACCCGAACCTAAACCCTAACCCTAACCTAAACCCTAACCCGAACCCTAACCTAAACCCTAACCCGAACCTAAACCCTAACCCGAACCTAAACCCTAACCCGAGCCCGTCGGCTCTAATAAACACGTATGGAGGGAAACTCATGGAATCCGGTCCACTAATGAGATGTGGATGGACCAGCTCCCAGTTACGTGTCGTTGGACCGACACGCGTGACTCGATCCACTTCCTTTGTTGGACGCACATGGAGAACGATAAGATAAGACAACATCTCTCCTCCCAGTTGGAGTGAGAGCTGGTGGGGGGGCTGGTCCCATTAGCTCCACAGACCATGCCCAGCTTGTTTGTCTAACATTTGCTGAACATTGTCAGAGGACACTCATATTAGTGCATTTATTCACTATGGTTCTGTCACTAAATAACTTATGGATTTGCATGAAGCAGGATTGATGGACAGCAGCTGTGAGTTAAGATATTATCATGAAGGAATCTCCAGTCATCACTTTGTTGAAAATCTTGTTTGTTGCCCTCAAATCTCCGTGGCTGTCAGTCTCTGGTGGGTAATGAGTGGCTGCAGGTGCTTCCCTGCCTTTCCAGCACCATAAAGCATTCACACACACACACATGTTCACACACACACACACATACTGGGGTTCACACACACACTGGGGCTCTGCTTTATCAAAGCTAAGCTTTGCTCATGCTCCAGTTTCTGGGAAAGCTTTAGTTTCACATGTGAGGCTGCAACATTTATGTGATTTACTGAAGGTCAGGGAAAAGGACAGATGAAGTTAGTGGGGAAATATAATTGCTGATATGGATGAGGGGAATATGATTGTCTATTGTTTGATTAAAACCACAGCCTGATGCTTCTGTGCCTCTAAAGAGATACCATCATGAATTATGTAATGTGAAATAATAACCACGCTTAATTATGATTTCATTAAAAAAAAAAAAAAGTTATGAAAACGATTTATTCTGAGGGGTTTCAGATTTTCTTTTTTTCTTTGTTAGTGTTATTTTATTTTATTTTATTTTATTTTATTTTATTTTATTCCCCAGTGTTCCATCCACTGGAGTTGCCAGCAGTCATAATGCATGTGTACATCGTTTGAAACAACCACTTCAATTAAGTTTTAATTACATGACAATTTAATCCAGCTGCAAGATCCAAACCTTAAATACTGGCAGTCATGTTAATTTTGTCACCGAGAAGAAAAAATAGATTTGATCACCAGATATTCTCTGTGCAGACGGTTGATTCTGGAGTGCTTTGAAAAGAAAGTAGGCCAGAACATTTTACAATGTACTTTGTCCCTAAATCAATATCTATCAGCAAACTGAAATTATATCAAGATTGAATCAAGGTTTCATTACCAGGTCTAATGCTCGTCGAATACCATTCACCCAAAAATAGAGGAGGAAATATTTCTTTCTATTGACTGATGTCTCCCACCGGCCACATCCACATGAAACCGCCTCTGTTTTAGAGTTCCACACTCACGCCACACGTCCTCCACCATGCGGCACGACTTCAGCACTGATTGTGCTTGAATACACCTGCAGCTGGGCGGGGCAGCTCTTACCTTGAACGATGAGATGGACTTTGGTGGACGTTGGTTTCTTGTTAGTGAGGATGGAACAGATGTAGGGTCCTTCGTCTTGGATGTCCACGTTCTGGATCTTGATGCTGTACTCTGTGACGGCTGTATTCTCCATGAGGATGACACGAGGGTCTAGGGACCATTTCTCACTTCCCGCAAAGAGAATGGTCGTGCGGTTGAGCCACGCCACTCGTGACACTTTGTTGTCCACACTGCATCTGGAGGGAAAAACAAAGGAAACAAGAAACATATTAGAGGACGCCTCACGCGGCAGAAGCTCAGTCCACTTTGAGATTCGTGTGGGCCAAAACGTTTGGAGTATGAACTGGTGGTAGGCACTGCCGAGGTGCCCTTGAGCAAGGCACCTTTCGCCATACAAGATGCTCATTTGGCGCACCACAAGGAGCTGCTCTACCTCCACTCATTTATATGCCTACATATGTGTGTGTGTGTCTGTGTGTGTGTGTGTGTATATATATATTATATAAACCATTTGGGTGTTGTGTGTCATAAGCGTGGGGCAAAGTTTAGTAAATAATGGACGGAAATGAAAATAAAAACATTAAAAAACATCTTTCCCTATTGCATAAATGTGATGTAATTCATGATAAGGAGACTGTTTCCTCAGCCTGTCAGTGTTTTTTGGTCGAAGGTCTTTGAGTAACTTGTTAGTGCTGCTACATGACTGCTTCGTTAACGACATGCTCAAGTTTCCCACTGCTTCTTTCATATTCATAGACACTCCTCTGCTTGCTACTCTAATGCTCAGTACACAATTCTGGGAAAAGTGCCTGAATTAAACATGGAAAAAAGGAGACTACCTTCTGCAAGTCACCAACCAGAGCTTTGCTGTGTTCATCTCCAACACTTTGGTCCTGGACTAAGGTGTTATGTTACTCAGCAGAGGGCCAAACTAAACACACAATGAGTTGCTTCTATAAATACCATCCCCAACAAATACTCAACGGTTTTCATGTCATCCTCTCATTCATTCACCCGCATCTTTTTGATTTCTGCCATTGTTGTCTGGGCCTGTCCACTGAAATATCCATCCGTCCATCCGTCCATCCGTCCGTCCGTCCATCCATCCACCCATCCGTACAGACGTTTCCTGTTACCTCGCGATCACCACCTTCATTGCTAGCCTATCGTCTGGCTGCTGTCTTTTCAAACACGATTCTCTTTGTACCTCTAGCTTTTTCGTGCTGCTCTTTTGCGTACCCTCCACCTACCCATCATTGACTTGTCTTTGCAGATTCACCAACTTCATCATTTGATCAATTGTTTCAGTCTGAACTCCACAGAGGAATTTATCTTGTTGCAGCTCGGGACAGAAGCCCGATCACTATCTCCCCTAAGAGTCTGAGAATCAAAGACTTTCTGACAGACTAATTATCACACATCACCTGGTGCAATAAACAATTATCTTTACTTCATTCATTTGGATGTCCTGATTGAGATGTTTAACGAACTGAACTGAAAGAGAGGAGGAAAACCTACAAGGCATCACTGGACTCTCCATACCATCAGCTTTTGCACTTAATACGCATCACCGACTGCTGTTTCTGGCACACTTCTGCACTCACTATAAATTATGTATACACACACACACACACACACACACACACACACACACACACACACACACACACACACATACATACACACACACACAGTGTGTATATATATATATATATATATATATATATATATATATATATATATATATATATATATATATAATGTTTTATTTTACTATTAGTGTCTATACTGTACATATATTACTATAGTGTTTTCATATCCAGTTATTTTTCTGGTCTGCACTGAACATCTTTACATTTACTTTCTTGTTCTTAGTATTTTTGAATGTGTAATGATGATAGTTACATATATTTAAATTTGATGCTGGATTTTGATGAGAGACAAAATAATAACATGAGGAAATTGATCCAACAAGCAACTAAATGAAGGTTATGCAGCTTTTTCCATCCATCTTTTTTTGTTTTTTCATTTGTCCAGGATCGAGTCAAGGTGGTCATGGAAAATTAATTGTATTCCAAAAGTCACTATTGTGGGCATTATAGTGATTTTTTTTCTAAGGGATGAAAAGACCAGGTTTGATATTTGATATGTAAGTGAGTTCTGGGTTGTTCTCTGACACTGAATTTCATTGTGTGTCCTCATTATGGTCCATTTTCCCATCACTTATGAAGAGAAGACGGTCCTCATTTCTGGCAGAGACCCATGCTCTCAGACCTGAGGTGTCATCTCTTATAACAGATGCCACACACTCATCTGCAAACCACTGCAAAGGATACTCTAGTTTGTGGACTGATGCAGGAAACAGAATCACGTCATCAGCAAAGAGCAGATGCATGAACACTCACTGAGACTTTCTGCAGCACTGTTCAAGGTACTGGATGCAATTTCAGTGGAAATGCATCAATGTAAATATGAGCCCATCTGAGACAAGCAAACAAAGTGAGTTCATGTGAAAGCAAACACAATTTACTCATCTTTTCCTGAACTTAAATGATTTAAGAGTAGTGCTGTTTCATATTGCAGAAAGATCTAGCACATATATAACTAAAGCCAAAGGGCATAGCCTTTTACTGATGATGACAATATTTTTAACGACTACATAAAGGTCTCTAATTTGATCCATACAACCAGGTTGAAACAACAGCAACCAAGGCACCAGCTGTATTTTTCCAATCTCAAAATAAGGTGGTTTTCCTGTAGAGGAGCAGCAGAAGAGACTATTATTGAAGCTTAAAATAAAACCAGACTCAAAGCACTGGGGTATTTACGCCACTTTTTAAAGCAGGATTTGGCTGAACATTTATTGACAGCATCAGTAAAAGAATGAAACATTTCAGCTCTGTTTGCCAATTTTTTTTTCAATTGATGTTATAAATTTGGCACGAGTTTGTACGGACCGTGAAAACAAATCCAAACACACCCTGAAGACTAAGCAGGCTCACATTTGTGGGCAGATGAATTCAGAGCGAAAGGCATCAGCGGCTGATTGTTCTGCAGGTCTGACACACAGACCAAATACATGTAATACATCAACCAGGTGCTTTACAAACCCAGCTGTTTGTTTCACCCTCAGTCATACACAACTCCCACAGTGACTGAAAGTGTGCAGCGAATCTGAGAGAATGGAGCTGGAAATGGAAGGTGCCATCGAGTTATCGCAGTGTTGTGATCAATGTGTTGGACAGTCACAATGCAAAGTGTCACTACTGTAGTTTAACCAGCACTTTCAATTATGTAGGTAGTATTACACTTTTGAAATAATCAAGTAACAGATAAATTGAATAAAGTAATACGGTAGAGATCTGAAATGTGAAAAAACATAAACACAAAATAAAATAATATATTTTTGAAAATTAAGATGAATACTTTACTAATCCCAAGGGGAACTTATTTACCTCTGCTCAGTACAAATACAGTCATACAATATACATTACACAAGAATAAAGTTATAGACAGACAACACAGCATTCACAATAAATAAACACAACATGCAGGGATATATAGTATAGGGTTTATACAGGTTTTTGTTGTGATCTTAAATAAACCAATGAGGATCAGAGGCACAACAGTACTACAGACGGATACATGTGGCCCAATTGAAAATCTTCTTTTTAAGCCTACTTGTGAAATTCCAGTTCTCCTTACTCTTCCAAAGAGAGTAATGATGGGTAGCGGTAGAAATCTATAACTAGGAAACGGGACTTCACTTGTCATGTCATCAGTGGATCGGCTCCATTCTGGCTCAGATAATTAACTAAAACATTTCTACAGCAGTCAGGTCACTCATTACCACAGAAGTTTGGCAGAAGATTTCTTTCCTGCTGGGATTTGAATTAGATTCTGCTCCTTTGCTCAGACCTCTCTTGAAAACAATCAATTAAGACTTTATAGCAAAAAGCTGTCATTGGAAATGAAATCCTCATGTGACGCTTCAAAAAGTAGTCTTAAAAATGTAGTGATATATATGAAATAAATGCAAATATAATAAATAGAACAAAGTGATGAAATGTAAACCACTACCTCCTGATTCCCTAAAGACAGGGACAGACTGCTATACACTGGAGTTCACAGAACAGAGGGGTGTGGGTAGACCGGTATGAGGATTGGGTCTATGTGCAGACTTTTTTATGACAGTGACATCATAAACGAATCTGATTATGTCTCTGTCACGAGGAAACAGAGAAGCTGAGGAGCTGGAACAGTAACGGTGAACGGTGCTTTCAAAGATATCCTCACTAATCAGATTGTGTGAGGCTCCAGAGCAGAACTCCTGACTCTGAGTTACGTTTCACATAAAACTAGGATACATAAATCATAGCACGGACAAATATTAATCTTTTCCTCTAACTCAAGACGGTGATGTTAAAAAAAACAAAAGTACTCAGTTTATATGTGCAAAAAAACTTCACATAAAATGAAATAAAATGAATTCTAAGGTCTGTGTTTCATTATTTAGTGGCACTTTCTTTAGAGGCAATTTTTTAAAGGCCACTAAAACTAAAATATATATGTATGGCGCCATATTTTTCCTTTTTCTGCTTTGTTTTCTATGCAATTTTTTAAATCTTTGCCAAAAGTCACTCTCACTGTTTTATTCTAATATACAAGTCTGGTTTTGAAATTGCTCCTTGTCTTTTGGATGTGAAGTGTTTGCTAATTTGCTTAGAATCAAATACCCAATCCAGAGTGGAGCAGTATTGGATCAGCATTCACTTTCATATCACTGCTGACAGAGAGCATTTCCTTTTGCTAATCTATCAGATCAAATATTTGCGTCAGAAGGATTTGGGGGGGGGGGGTATCTATCGACGGATGTAGCTGCTAAAGATGTGACATAATCTCAAGTGAATGAAACTGAAATTCTACACCATGTGACATGTGTTCATTACACAGTGCATTGCAGTGTTCCTTTAGTGAGTCCATGTGTGTACAACATAAACGAAGCAAGAGAGGATGTGCTGGTTTCTCTTGGGCAGGGTATTACACAATGCTTTTTATGTCTATCTCCACTTTTCCTTGAAGAAAGATACAACCAATTTTCCACAGGGGTTATTTATACTCGAGAGAGAAATACTTCAGAAGCAATTCCTGGCAACAAACATAAAAATATTAAGTAAATGTTAAAGCGAGTACAGCATACTGGAAAGAATAAAAACCCTGCAAAATGAAAAAAAAAAGAAAAAGAAAACCAACCATAAAACAGCAAAATACAGCTCTCACCAACACAAGTCTTTGGTACATAAATAAAATACATCATAAATTGTAAATACAACAGGTTATCTCCCTCTGCTGCTATTTCTCTGGCAGGAGCAGTGGAGGCATTGAAGGATTAAGGTGAATGCATGCATAAGCAGAAGATGCAACAAAAGCAGGAGGGTTTTTATTCATATATATATATATATATATATATATATATATATATGTATATATATATATATATATATATATATATATATATACACATATATAATATTGAACAGCTAGCAGACTCTACTTCCAGTAGCTACAAAGACTTTCCTGGGGAGTTAACCATGAACTCCAGAGCAAACAGCCCCCCCTCCAGACTGTTCAAGTTAGCTGATGGTCTATCAATCGTAACTTGCATGCATGTTCTCACTCAAGCATGCATAATGGCCTTTCCCGTGACAGCAGCTTTGGGATTGTGGCAGGAGCCCAGCATGGATGAGAAGACAGAGACTTAGAATCAGTACTCATTTAAATCCCACTCTGTCCAAATCACAAGATGACAAAAAAGGTACAAGTTTAAATCTTGACTACGGCTCCATGTCAAAATTAAAGAAATATTATCATCTTTAAATTTCAGGTATTTACTCCTCTGAACATGATTCTGTGGTCTCTACTGATCTTCAAGGACAAGGAGAGAGAAACATGTAATTTCAGATATGTGATTTTTACAATTTCACATATTTCCTTTCACACCTTCTGTCTAGTTTGCTGTATCTGCAACACTTAAACTGTATTAATATTAAAAGTGTATTCATCACGTGTTCAATATTGTTTTGAACAAAAAAAAACAAAAAACTAAGGACAAGTTCTCCATCCAGCATGATAATTCATTTCCAAACTGGAAGAGTGGCTCCAGCAGATTCCTGGAATAACATCTGAAGCCTCAGTCCAGAAGAGCGCAGTCCTAGGAACAGCTAAGATACTGACAGAACCCTCAGACTCCCAGGCCTCTGGTAGAGGACCCCAGCTTGAGGATGACACACAGATACCACCCCACATTATATATATATATATATATATATATATATATATATATATATATATATATATATATATATATATATATATATATATATATATATATATATATATATATATATATATATATATAATGTATATATATATATATATATATATATATATTTTAGTGAGACTTTTAGAACATTTTCAAGGAAGACCAACTGTTATTAAAATTGCTGGCGCTACATCTTCACTTCTCCTCTGTCTTTAATAGAGATACTTCAGTTTGCGCCACATGTTAGTATCACATCGTGAACACGTGCACTATTGGATAACTTTCATCAGGAGTTAAATGTGTTTGCTTTTTGTAACTGACACCACTTTAAACCAGTCCTTTCTTTTTCTCACCTCAATCAGAAGGGACAATACTTACAGCATAATGATTGCATGTGCTGCCCATTATCTACCTGTCACTGTGCACTTTGGTTTGTCTCTGCTCACACCCACCATTAAATGATGAAGAATCCTTGACACAAGCTCCAAGGCTGCCAACCAATTATCTGTTTCTCATGATTAATTATGACAAGGTACCAGCATCCATTTGGAGTACATAACAGCCACTCTGCCTGACCTTCAGTGGGAGAATGCTGAGTGAATAATTATGAATATTTTATGCTAATAATTAGTTGTATTATTGAATGCTAGGGTATGTAGCTGTTCTGGCGGTTCTGGCGAGTGGTTTAATCAAACAAAGTTTTCCAGGAAGGGGAAGGAAGATTAAAAAGGTCAGCTGTAATCTACGCACATACGTGTGACATTACAGAAGTGCTTCAGTACATTCATTCATTCATTTTCATGTACCGCCGCTGTATCCGCCGTAGCGGGTCACGGGGAGCTGGAGCCTATCCAATGCTGGCATAGGGCGTGAGGTGGGGGACACTCCAGGCACGACGCCAGTGCACTGCGGAGCCACATACAAAGACATACAAACACGCACACACACACTCACTCCTACGGGCAATTTGGGACCGGCCAATCAACCTGAGAGCAATGCTTTTGGAGGTGGGAGGGACCCAGAGAACCCGGAGAGAACCCGCACAGACACGGGGAGAGCATGCAAGCTCCACACAGTGTGGGGAAACATGAGGTCCCGGGCCTATGTCTGTTGTCAGTATTCTGCCTTCTTGGGGTCCTTCATGGGACCCCTGTAGGGGACTCCATTGTTCTCCTGGGGGACTTCAATGCACACATCAGCAAAGACGAAGACACCTGGAGGGGCGTGATTGGGAGGAATGCTCTACTGTCTGTTCTAATGCCTGTGTTGTACTGCCTGTTGTACTGCCTGTGTAGTACTGCCTGTGTTGTTCTGCCTGTGTTGTACTGCCTGTGTTATACTGCCTGTGTTATACTGCCTGTGTTGTACTGCCTGTGTTGTACTGCCTGTGTTGTACTGCCTGTGTTGTACTGCCTGTGTTGTACTGCCTGTGTTGTACTGCCTGTGTTATACTGCCTGTGTTGTACTGCCTGTGTTGTACTGCCTGTGTTATACTGCCTATTCTATTGCCTGTTCTACTGCCTGTGTTGTACTTTCTGTGTTGTACTTTCTGTGTTGTACTGCCTGTTGTACTGCCTGTCTACCGTGGGTCAGAGAGGACTGTAATTTCATCTGTGCTGTATGTTGTGTATATGTGGTACACTTGTCAATAAAGCTGACTTTGACTTTGACTGTGAATGGCCTCCCTGATCTAAACCTGAGCAGTGTAATGTTGTTGGACTTTCGTACTAGTCATGGATTGTTCATAACCAACACCATGTTCGAACACAAGGATGCTCATAAGTGTACCTGGTACCAGAGTATCCTGTTGGACACAGAATACCTTCAGGAACTGAGCTTACAGTACATATGCCCTGAGCTGAACAGCTGATTACCAGAAATACAATCATCAGTATGATCGTCATACACAGGAATACACGTGAGTTGTGGGCAGGAATGTTTCATGTATGCAAGAATTGTTTCTCCACAACACATTCTATCTTTGCAAACAGAACATAGTAGACAGGACACAGTAAATGAGCTTCTACAAGTCTCCCATGCTTGTGGTTGATTGGACACCGGTCTGCACCTACAGAGCTGTATTCAACATGTTGACAATGAAGCCATTCCCACATTTTGCAGCACGGTGGTGCTTTTATAAGATATGTGGACAGAACAGCATCACCTCTGTCAGACAAGATTGTTTCCTTGAACAATAATGATCTCCACGGAGGGAAGAGATGTTGAAAATAGAGAGGCTGTTACCGGCTATTCAAATTCAAGTGGTTACAAATAATAACACTGACCTAAATCATGTCTTCTACATGCAGGGGAAAGGTCTGAACCATGGCAAGATCTTCAAGGACTCTTTGAGAACAAAAATGATTCCCCAGGATAACCAAGTTATAAAAATTAACTGAATCATTCTCATACATTTAAAAACAAGTTCCATGTGCTGTACAACAGTTTTTTTTCCAGCTAAATCAGGAATTCTTGCTTGTTAACTTCATTGAAGTCACGTCTAAAAGCCAACCAATGTGAAAATGTTTTTTATTAACTCTAGCTCTCAATTCTGTCATATTTACTTCCCTATTGGAATTGTTGGCGTCACCAAATCCCTTTATTGTTGTTCCATTTTGGACTGCTATAACTCACAGATTCGTCTACATTAATCATGAAAAACAGATATTTTCCTTCTGTATTCAGTTTTTGAAATATAAAGCATTAAAAAAATATTTTTTTAAAATATGAAATATCAGTATGAACTTCCTATTTTTATTAGCATTTTCTTTTTAATTCTTAAGACAATCAGCATTTTGTTCTCTGGCTTGATATTTATGATTTATCATATATTAAATATCCGTCCCTCCCTGATTCCTCCCTGAATTAAAACCATTTTGAAAGCTGCCCATTCTTGTGAGGGAGCAACTTACATGTGAAATATGTCTTGTTTCAAAATGTATTTTTAAGTGTGTGTCTGTAGCTGTCAAAGAAAAACTAGCTGTGAAAAAAGCCACAAGGTCATAACAGCTTTTCGGCAGTGAATACTTAAAATGTCTGTCACACTTGTCCTATGGGGAGTATTTCTCCACTATCTTTGATTCATGTCCCCACTTTGATGGAGCACAGTGATAGAACTGGATTCCCATATGACTGTCTCCTCTGACCCTGCAGTGATAGTAGAAAATGACAGTATGAGTAATGCTATTCATCCAGTGTGGTCCACTGGTCTGAAGGCCAGTCATTGTGAGCTGAGAAAACAATAATCTGTCTTTAATATGAATCTGTTGTCAACTGTTCAGTCCCAGAAGAGGAGCCGTCTTCAGCCGCTCTTCTCAGACATGTACAACAAAGAGTTCTGAAAGAATGAAAAATATATGCAGACCTGGGACTTTGTGTGGTTTTGTGGATGAATACATTTTGTACAGGTTTTTGTCATGGAGGTCATTATTGAGTTTACGTTCCGGTTTTTTTTCTATTTACAGCTTTTGTACTTGTGTTTTGTACACTATTCAGTGTAATTCTGAATACTACACAAATATATGCATTTGTGTATATGCAAATATATACATATGTGTGTGTATATATATATTATACACACACACACACACACACACACAGTATATTAGTGTGTGTGTATGTGTGTCCGTGCATGCATGCATGTGTAATATGTTGAGTGACAAAAATAGTTAAATTTTAGTTTATAAAAGAGACAAATTTGAAAAAAAAAGAAGTATTGATTAAGTTTTGCCAGGGGTCCACAATGGACCATGACTGTTTTTTTTTCTTCACTGTGCATATTCATTTTTAATTAAACTTTCCAATATTTTTTTTCAGAGGTTATGTTCTACACACAGCAGATCAAATTGATTTGTCCAGTACCGCGGTGATGTGAGTCCTGGGACACAACTTTTCTAGTTCTTGATTACTAATTATGCCACTTTATTATGACCCTAAATAAGGGTGAAGACTGAATGAATAACTCACATGACAACACTTGTAACACATAATGTTATGTATTGCATTCTTTATATAAAGCTAATTACTTCATTATTACAATCATGTACAATGGGTATCGAAGGATTTCACAACTTTTTTTGTTGTTGTGCTGTTGTCCATGAAATCGGCATCTATCTGCTTGGAAACTATAAGGTGACACAAATTATAAATAACATGCATAGGTAATAATCATGTTTTATATATAGTGTTCAGTAGCAGTATCTATATTTAACAATATTGACGTGTAAGAGGTTAAAATGTCTATGGAGAGTCTCAGTCATTCAGGTCATTGTAGGTAAACCTTTGAGACGTTTCAGAACTGAAGGAGTCTCTTGAATGAGAGGTTTAATGTTTTCACTTTTCAGTCCAGTCGACCTCATTCAACACAGCGATGGACAAGAGATTACGTTTTTCTAGCAGAAACCATTTGTCCAGGGTTAAAACTGGGCATATAGTATATAGTATTGTATTTTCAAAGACATGAAGAAGCAAAACCTACTGTGCATCAACATTAACAGAAATAGATTAAGAGGCCCTGAAGTTTCTACAAAAGGGGTTTTCCAGATGGGAGGTTCAACAAATACAGATTTTCTAGAATGGCTGATTTGAATTGGTTTAATCAACTATGTTCACCTTGAGAAAAAATCCATGCGTGATCACAATAAAAGCCTACATTGATAGAATTCTGATACCTGAATTCACAATGGCAACTACTCATAAAAAGTCAGCCCACTCAAAAGGCATGCATTTAAGTCTAGGGCATATATGAACATTTATTTCACATGAAAAGCAATGAGTGATATGGCGGAAAAATCACAAAATACTTTAATGTGTAACTTTGAATGCACTATTCAATTGAGATATCATATCTTTATTAAAATCATAGCATGCAGATGAAAAAATGGATAAAAGTAAAATCTGGTCTTCATGTAAGTACAACACCACAGACAGAAATTGACTTGGAAGCAATTGAAAATGTAACATAAAAACATTATTCAGAAAGGATAGGCGCCTTTTGCCGGGTTGTCAGTTACTCAACAAAGAATCTATTCACTCAGTGGTCATTATCAATTTGATTTAAATCCCTAAAAAAGTGCTTTATTAAAAATGCCGTCTTGCCTAAGAGTAGCACATTTGATCTTGACATAAACTCACACAATGAACATTCTATTTACATTCTTTATGAGACAAAGAATTGCCTGCACCTGTTCATGAGAGCAACAAGGCTTCATCTCAAAGCTCTGCTACACAAACATGCAAAAGGAAACACATATTTTCAAAAATGGCTTCTTTGGTGGAAACTTTTAAAAACTAATGGAGACAGGTCATGTCCTCCCAGTCTGATAAACAACAAGTTTAATTTAGAAAAAATAATTCTTCTCCTCCTTTGGGCTTTTCCCTTCAGGGTCTCCACAGCCAATCAGTGTCCTCCATCTAACCCTGTCTTCTGCATCCTCTTCTCTCACACCAACTACCTTCATGTCCTCTTTCACCACATCCATTAACTTAATTTAAAAAAATGAAGAAATGAATACAAGTTGTGTGCAGAGATTATTCTTTTGAGCTAGTTTTACACTGAACCACAGCGGGTCTGAAACGTCATCTTTGATAGTGCAGGACAATAAAGAGTCTTGAAATAAAGAGTCGTTGGAGCAGATGTGGTGTGTTCATCATTTAGAGTATCACAGCAACAGCGGGTTTGTTGTGGTAAAAGGGCGGGAAGGTCCAAGGACGGCGCTCAGCTCAAGGGCACCTCGGCAGTGCTTGCTTCAGACCGTGAGCTGACACCTCCCACTGTCAGCTCACACTCCAGGTATCTGGGTGGGAACGGGAATTGAACCCCAAATCCTGTGATCATTGGACGACCCGCTCTACCACCTGAGCCTCTGCTACTCCCATAAGACACCACATTAATACATGAAGTGTGTTTATAATATTTCTTATATAAAATATTTATTTTCCTTTTAACTTTCAATTACAGTGTATTCCGCACTGTAAAATGCACTGGATTATAAGGCGCACCTCCAATGAATGGTCTTTTTAAAAAAAAAAAAAAAGCATACATAAGGCGCAATGGATTATGAAATACATCTGAGAACTCATCTTCAATGAATGGTCTATTTTAAAACTTTTTTTCATATATAAGGCACATTGGATTATAAGAAATTGAAAAAAATTAAAGGCTTTTAGGTGCTTTATAGTGCTGAAAATACTGGAATCAGGACTAATCACTGTGATTGTCTTGATTACAATTTTTCCTGCAGCAATACTGTTATAGAGCTCTTTTTTTTACAGAAGATGTGGGAAGAGTCACTTTATGATTGTAGCAAAAAATGAAAAAGTTAAAAACCATTCCTTCTTGGCCCATCAAGGTATAAAACACCAATACATTTTCGGAAAATCAATTCTTATTAGCAGAGCAGACAACTACAGTGATAACAATCACACCACACTGAAACATTAATCAACTTGAACCAACTCTATCCTAAAAAAACATCTTGTTACTCGGTACTAAAGTAGTACATACATGAACAAAGTTAACTTTTTAAGGTAAGGAAAATGAGTCATGAGCGAGCAGCTATATATTAGTGTCCCCACTGATTATAATTATAATTCAAACAAGAATCAGTCCTGCAAACTGCAATAATCCACAAACAAGTGTATCAAATCTATCGATTCACTGACACAGTAGTGAAAATGACTGTGACGTGACCGTATCAGTCATTACACGCTTAACCCTCACAAAATTCATTGCATTTTCTGCTGTAAATATGAAGCATCCTTCATGTGTTTTTTAATGGAATGCCTCATAAGACATGCAGGTTAAATTTCCTACAAAAATATCGACAAGCTGACATGCTGACACAATGATAATGATGTGTTTGAGAGGTTGTGAGCACAATGCCCTCGTAAAATCACTAAACGTAATCAATTTTCTCCTCAGAACGCTGAATATTGGAAATGACTGCGATGCCTTACATCACAGCCCAGAGCTGCATCATCACAGTAAAGCATTGCTTTCCATTACCAGCTGTCCCCGGAACATAAAACAATAGCGCGCTGTTGCAATATTAAGCAGCCACTTTCCTTTAAGTGCGCTCCAGTCATGCGTTGCAGAGCAGCTGGCCTGTGAAGGTGAGAGCAAACGGGGGGTGTCCCTCCTCCAACAACACGCCATCTTTATAAATCTTTGTTTTTTGATAAGTGCCCAGCTCACTGGTGAGATTTCCAACCATAAAAAGACATTCCATCTTCAGATTTGATCTGTGATCTTCTGACAGCTCTCAGTTTAAAACACCAGTGATACTTTAATGTTAATGAGGCAGCATGTAAGTTATTTTACTCCACTATCCACTGTTTAAAGAGCGGAGCAGCAGCAGGATGGTGACTCAGATTGTCCTCAGTGCACCAGTGTGTGATGATCAGCTGGTCACAGTCGTGTCTGCTGGGGTTCACTATTTCACCATCATTAGCCTCTGGATGACAGAAATATATTTCTCTATGAGGTGTCTTCATTCAATGAACACTTGCTCACAATCACGTACCTTTATAGAAGATTAAATACACATAGTGCGTATCCTTTATTATTTATTTATTTATTTATTTTCTGTTTTTAATCAGTTTTTACTTAAAATTATCAGTTGAGTTTCTCATTCTGTACTATGCAGCAACTGAAACGTTAATCAGTGACTTGATAGTATTTGAGTTTAACAGTCTTAAAAATAAATTACCTGCGCTACATTAGTGCTTTTTAAATTGATTTATTTATTTATGTTTTCAGATCACTTTTGAAAAGCAACAACACTATTTTTAAAGTTGCACTTTACTTATCAATTATTTATTAATTGTCAAAACTTAAAAACTAACATTTTCTATAAATATTCTATTTTTATATAGTATACCAATTTAGTTTTCTAAATAAAATCTAATACTGAGATATTCTTTATTTATTGATCAAATTACAATGAGGCTTGTTTGCTTCCCTGTGTCACTATCATACATCATTTTGAATATATTCTATTCACGGACTGATTTCAACATTTTATGAATTAAACGGGGTTAATTTCTTTAGTTTCTAGTGTGTCTCGTTCAAGACAAAATATGCCAACAGTAGTGAGATTTAATGTCCACTATGTCACCACTTGTTAACGTTGGTGTCTTTGTCTAACTATGGACAGATGTCATTGTGATGACATAACTGTGTGAGGTGTACATTATAGGAGATCAAAATGCAGGGTGCAGTGTAAGTTATGAGTGCTATAGTAACAGCTGATGTTCCCTCAAGAGGCACAGTCAGATGGATGGAGAGTCACTTCTGCACAAACTTTTTTGTCACCAATTAGGTAGAAGAATCCAGTCCAGAAAGGTTTTGATTCCTCTCTGGAAGCAGCTGAGAGCTGTTTCTTCAGCCATGAAAATATTGACATTTAATGGGGTCTATGAAGAATTTGGCCTAATTTCTACAGTACTAAAGTAATATACAGCATGTTTCTACTGAGGTGTCATCAAACTTGGTTTCCCCAAAGGTTCAGGCCTTTAAGGCATTCTTTATCTTTGAAGTTAAAAAATAGATGTTATAAGGAGCTTTAACATATGTGGTACTTCACAAAAACCTTTTAATGATGCCTGAAGCCTAGTGAGAGAAGTGAACGTTACCGTAGTTCTGTTATTCACGAGTTATTATTCTCAGGTTTTAGTATTTCTCAGGAGGAATAAAAATGTCCACTTATAGCGTCTTAAAACGGCCTCGCTGCCGTGTGATTGGTCAGGAAACACACCTGATAAGTGGAATGTGAAAATACAAATTAGCCTGTGAGCAAGTTCAGGCAGACTACCTGTGCTGCTCGACACACACAACTCTCATTACATTCCTCGTTTCTCATTTCACCCTCTCAATCTGGCAGAATATTTAAACTGCAATAAATTAACCCTCGGCCTGCCAGTACTCTTGCTGCTCCACATGTGGATTGCTGCCTGGCTTTCAGCCCCACTTCCACTCCAGTATTAATCTGCAGGCTAAGTTTTAGGGGGGCTATAAGATGTTTGCTCATCATTCCTGAAAGCTTACTTGTAAACATGTCTGTGGAGTATGATTAATAAAAAAGAAAAAAAATACACCTAAACATTAAACTTGACCCTTTACTGAGGTGATCAATACATCAATCGTGATTGACCGGTCGATCCCAACGCTAGTTTGGGATGTCTTGAATATAGATCACCGCATGTGTTTGTTTTTTCCTTAGGTATAGCATAAAGGTATATAAATCCTTAGGTATAGTATAAAAGTATATAAATCCTTAGGTATAGTATAAAAGTATATATATCCTTAGGTACAGTATAAAGGTATATAAATCCTAAGGTATAGTATAAAGGTATATAAATCCTTAGGTATAGTATAAAGGTATATAAATCCTAAGGTATAGTATAAAGGTATATAAATCCTTAGGTATAGTATAAAAGGTATATAAATCAGCAGGGGAGCCTGAACAAGTGAGAAAACAGAAACTTAACACTTTCATATGGAATGTCTTCGAAATGATAATTTCAAAGTCTGCTTGTCTCATATGTTAGTCCATCATCTCAATACTGGAGAAGGGAAACACAGAGTGGCATTTCTGGACTGTTCATAGAAACTACAACTTTTTGCTGAAAAGTGAACTGCGAAAGAAAGAGGTGAAGGAAGTAAAAAAACCAACAGGCTGAGCTCAATTCCAAAAATGTGATGCTTCTCAATAGCATGTGGGCTATTGTTTTAATGTTCACTGAGTTTTGGATATTAGAGGGTTAATTTACTTTCGCAATTTTTACACAGCCTACAGTTTAATCAGCACAATCAATGCTGATTGATCCAGTCATCAATTAGAAGTATTAATCAACATGAAACAGGGATTACAATTAGCCCCATTGTTGAATAAACACTTTCTTCTTCAGTATTCTGGGAGAACATTTGATCATGATAGACCGACTCACTGCTGTTTGCTGAGGTCCAGAGAACTTCCTGTCTCACGTATGATCTTTGGAAACCTGGTTGTGGATCTAGAGAGTTGCTAAATGTGGACCACAAAGACTGGTCGGTACAGGATGTAAAATGGTAACTGGATTGAAAATCTCACTATTATGAGTTGTGCCTTTTGGTTCTGAGTACCTAAATAAATTAAAACTATTTTACTGGAATTTCAAATTTTTGATCAATGCTTACAAAGCAGAAAATTTCAAATAAAAATAAAAAGTCTAAACCTTTCTGATGTTAACTAGCGGCGGTTTCCTGAAGCATGGTTCGTATGTCGGATTTTACTCGTATGTCAAAAAAAAAAAATGTACAGACCAGCGGCTTGTGTCTCATAGAATTCACATGTTGCTCGTATCTCAAAGTACTAGTGTGTGTGTGTGTGTGTGTGTGTGTGTGTGTGTGTGTGTGTGTGTGTGTGCGTGCTTGAGTGAATGACGTGTGAAGTCGGTGCAGGAATGAGATGAACGACCACACCTTCCCTCACTCTGTCACTGATGAGATCAACAAAGACTTGAACATGTGTTGACAAATGATTGTAATGCGTCCTTTGTCAAAGGGGAGGATTTGCCACATTACAGAACATCCAGCAATTTGATTGAGACCTCCGCAAGATAATTGTCTGCACAGGTCACAATGGCTGCCAGTCAAACCGCTGAGGAGGAGATTGTAGGTAGGCGTGTGGAACAGCTGCCGCTTTATTCTGCAGCGCGTGGAAGTGTGTGTACTGTCACTGTGTGGAGGATGGTGTGTTTTGAAGGAAAAGAAAAATGTGTCCTTTTCAGCACCTCAGCTCAGCCTTTTGAAATGCATATGACAATAACATATTGAGAAACTGGTCTGCTGGGACTACAAGGCATCACGAGGAGCTCAAACCGTCTTTTAGTTCAAGAATCTTGGAGGAAAACTTTTGCATAATGCATGAAGGGGAAAAAAAACCATCATTATGCAGTCTTAGAATACTCTCTCCTTATGTAGGACTGCATTGTTTCGCATCATGAGTTTTTCTTGCTCAACACATAATTATTTAATTCATCATTCATAAATCAGGTGTCATTACTGCTGACAAAACCTGAGCCTGCAGATTTTTACACTTTGCATTACATTCAAATCAAAAATGACTATTACCCTGTGATCCAATTTTATGGAGAAGTCAAAATCTTATGTTTTCAATTCAGCTGATCACTTGTGTTATGAGTGTTTCTCTATGCTTCAGTCAGTTTAAATAAGCTTTATGGTTATTATCTGGTTTGTTGGTTTCAATAATTCTGCAGCATTCTGTATCTATTCTCTGGAGGCCTCCATGCCCAGCCAGGAAAGATTTTACACCATGCCATGCATTCGACATCAAATAGAATACACATTAAGTATACAAAGAACGTGTAGAAGCTGCTGTTTTTATCCCCTCCTGCGTCGACGAGCTTTAAGATGCAAAAATATTTATTTACAGAACCAAGGTCATAATCAATAGCCCATGGGGAGTGTAATAGCATGATGTAGTAACTGTACCATCAAACTGAGCGACGGTTTGGAGTTAACACATCGATAAATACAGCTGAAACATGTGGCGGCGCAGAAGGCCGGAATGAAAACCAAGCTTCTTTGGGTTCAACATTTCTGAATTGGAAACTAACTGCCGATAGTTTGGCCTCGGTGCATCATGGGCAGTATGAAGTACCTAATAACACACTCCTCGGGGCGGTGTCAAGGGAGAGATGGAGGAGCAGAGTTTCACATGTGCTACAGGGCACGATCGCAGAATATAATCTGCCACAATCTGAACCAGCCTAGAGGCCTCCTTTGCAAGGTTTAACACCTCAAATGTGAAGACAAACTGAGAAAAGGAGGGCAAGAGATGCCCGGAAGCATCGGTGTTAGCTGTCCCTGCTTACGTAACGGGAAAAGTGTTGTTCAAAAGAATGGAACTAATTAAGGACAAAAGTAAATGGGAAGTAACTTTGGAATGATTCCAGCTGGATGGGATCAAGATCCTCTCCAATCAGTTACAGAAGGGAACAAACTCTTCATGTGAATACTTTAGTACTTACTTTAATGGACACTTCTACGCTGTAGTCGTCTGTGAGAAGTCTTTGTGTGACGATGTGAATCAGAACGTTACAACACAACTGATAAACTAACAAACAGAATCAGCTGTAGCTCCATTATAAGGACGTTGTGAGGATTATTAGCAGGATTTATGTTCGACTTCATGATACACACAGAATCAGTTAAGTCAGCCTTGATGAGTGACACACCTGTGACCGCAAAAGTGGAAATAATGGTTAAGGAGATACATGAATGAACGGCTGGCCGATAGCAGGAGGGGACGTGTTATACAGAAACGTAATGTTTGCACAGTGTGGAATCAATACGATTTATGAACTGAACTCAGTATTCTATATGTTCTCATTCTGTGTAGGTTTATAACTCTACATCTACGACCAGCACAGCATAGGTCCAACATATTCCATGTGTAATTTACCTGTTTTATTAATTTTACTAGACGTAAATGAATCTCAAAATACCAAGTGTTTCACTGTGTGAGCCGTAGACCTGTTACTCTGACTTTCTGGGCTGAAACAATTAAACTTTCTGCTGCTGTTCCGGATGAAATACTGCAGCATTGCAGTGAATATGGATAAGGTAGCATTTCCTAAACTGAACTCTGTTACTGCAGCTTCCGTCTCTGTAAACCAAGGTAGCATTTCCTAAACTGAACTCTGTTACTGCAGCTTCCGTCTCTGTAAACCACCTTAGTGTCAGGTGGTTGTCTCTGGATATTGTTGTGATGAATGATTTTGCGAAACTGACGTTCTTCTAAAAGCTATACTTGATGGCTGCTGTGCAGACAGTATTAAAGTAAATCCATCCATACATCCACATACCTGGGGGTTACGGTCTGCTCAAGTCTATCCCAGCGTAAAAACTCTGCACAGAAAGGAATTGAAGCTGGAGCCTTCTCACTGTGAGGCGATACCCATTTTAATTATTTAAAAAAATGTTTTGTATTATTATGTGTCCTGTTGCCGGTGTTCAGTTTCGCATTTCAGATGTTTAGATTTAGATTGCTACATTCCCACTGTGTATTCTACACAAAAAATATGCAATAAAACACACAACACATGCAACAGCTGCTGATGTATCCTGGATGCATATCCAATTAAAAAAATGCTTGATACTAGTTATACAGCTTGTTATATATTACTTAACGTATCCTGTGAATTCTGCAAATTTCTTTTCCAGTTTGCAGTTTTTTCATAAGCATAAAGTGGAGCAAACATCCCTGCAGTTCAACTTTAGTATTGTTATTTGGTCTGGTAATTTCCACATCATTTCACACATATTCTCTCCTGCATGGGGGAGCGCTGGGACTTTCAGCTCTCTGTTGACGTCTCACTAACACGTGTGACGGAGGCACAATAACTATCTGAGTCTGAAATAGAACTTGTTTTGTGCACCCAATTGTCAATTTGGCAGGGTTGGAGATAGCCAGATTAATCTGTGATACAGCTGTCCATCATCCCATACAATCAGTTTTCTTTATCTCTTATCAATCTGAATTACTACGGACAGCTTTTACTTGCAGCAAATCTCAACCCGAAGCCACCACAGCTGAAACTCTGGCTTCTGCCACAATTTCCATTCCTACAATCAGCATGGAGAGAGTGGCGGAAGGGAAAAGGTTTTGTCCAGGCGGATCCATTGTCTACAAGATCACCAAGATCCATCATGACAACGTTGATCGGTTCATCTTGCTGTAGCTCGGACCATATATCCAGTCTGTAAGTGCTTGTTTCCTCAGACCAGATGCTCCTATCTTCACCCTGAACAGTCATTAGGTGAGAGCAAATATATTTATATGTCTCACCTTCAATGACACCTTGAGAGGTGATAATGGAACCTGTCTCTATCACCAAGAGCCATGAGCAGGAACACCATTAATTAATTTGAAATTAGCAGGAGAGAGCTGTGCGGGTCCGGGGAGAGGTTTGCAGTCTGAGCAGAGGAGAGGCGTCGACAGTCTCCACTCAGCTGGAGGCTCTCTCCTCTCATTCATTTGCTTTCTCATGCTGTTTAAAGTCTGATTTTCAGTAAATCCTTGTTTCAAAAAGAACAGGATGTTAACACATGACTAGATTCTTCCTGAAGCCACGACCTCTACATGGCTCCCCTCACCCCTTATTGTGATGAATCACTTGTCTTCACAACAGGAATGTAAGAAAAGTGGTTCAAGGTTTTCAACATCCTGACTGATCAGCTCCTAAGAAACATATTGCAATGACCATGTTTGTATCTACAAAGGTGAAAATGCATTTTTGTTATCTTTTATTTCTTCTTCTGGTTTATGGTTAGTACAACTCCCCATGAGCAGAAAGAAATGCTGTATATATTTAGAATATCAAGAGACATGTATTGTGATTTATATGGTAGATTTGTGACCAGAGATTAAAGATACGCCTTCCATTATATGGAAATCAGCATTGCATTGCATTTTCCTTACAGTACATCAAACAGCTACATTTATATTTCTGTGCAACAGGGAGAGACGTAATAAGATACTGAAGATGTGCATATGCAGACGCATGCACAACAGGGGATGAAAGGCAGACAGCTAATAACCCATTAAAAGCATCACGGCGCTGAAGCGCAGACCATGGGCTCCAGGCTCCGGGCTGAGACGTCCTGACACTTCACAACATGACCTCCATTTTACTGACAAATCAATCTATGAGCGACGGGCTAATTGCCAGGAAGCTCGCAGCATGACCCATTAGGCCCCCTGTTTTACCCGTGCACACACAAAATGACATGACAGACAGTGATAGATGTAGAGGGCGTGGATAAAAAAAATTATATATATATATATATATATATATATATATATATATATATATATATATATATATATATATAAATTTAATTGGTGGTACTGAGAGAAAAAAATATACAGTATATATAAAAAATACATCAGAGGCAGTGCTCAAATGACACTGGGTGATCTAACCCCAATTTTGGTCTGTTTTTTTCTGGTGGATCAGTGTCCCTGTCTCATAATCCTTGGATGAAATTATTTCTTAAAACTTAAGCTCATTATTACTGCAAAAATTGGTGATTAAACAATTTCTTGGTGACAATTTCTAATAATACAGCACATTTCATCTTAATATTTAGACGTTTAGAAGTTAATTGCTTGATAACAGGATGTAACCTCATGAATAACAGCTAACCATATGTTTCATTCCCTTCATTTAAAGTTTGTCAAGGAGAATGAGCTTTGATGTCAGCTCACTTCCTGTGCTGTTAGATGAGGAAAGACGGCTTCGAAGGAACGCCAGAAGCCTGACAACTCCCTCTTTTATAATGAAAAGACGGATCCAGACGACAGCTGCATATTCCCACATTGAGCAATACCGCTGTCAAGCACCTTCTCATTTTCCACGCTGTTATCCATCCTACTTTACACACTTACATGCAACAAGCTCACTGCAAGCAGCACCCCATGTATACAGCATGACAGTTAACAAATACTTGCTGAGGACCTATCAAACTATTTCTTGATCAAACAAAGCTCTGAGACGATCAGACCTTCCAGGCTGAAAATTTCCAATGTGAATCTATCCAAAGAACAAACACGGCTATGCAGATACAAATCAATAAATACAAATCAATAAACCCTTACCCTGTTCATTTTAATCAGCACTTATTAGCAATTGAATCTAGAGAGCATCACTGATGATGTACTACTGTTCAAACATGAATCTTATCCTTAAAATAATCCGGAATTCATGTGTTTCTGAGGAATCATGCATAGTGTTACAACTTCAAGATCTCCTCAGTGAGAGTTCTTCATTAGATAGATAGATAGATAGATAGATAGATAGATAGATAGATAGATAGATAGATAGATAGATAGATAGATAGATAGATAGATAGATAGATAGATAGATAGATAGATAGATAGATAGATAGATAGATACTTTAATAATTCCGGAGGGAAAAAAATTAAAATATAAACAGTATAAAATTAAATTAAATCCAATCAACCCCGTGCTGATCTCACCACCTCCCCCCCGCTCCTCCTGAGAGAGTCATTGTACCCCCTGATGGCACGGGGCACGAAGGAGGACCTCAGCCTCTCTGTGGAGGTGCTGTGTGACAGCAGTCTGTCGCTGAAGGTGCTCCTCTGCTGGGAGAAGGTGGTGTGTAGGGGGGGGCTGGTGTTGTTCATGATGGCCCTGAATTTAGACATGGTCCTGCTCTCCAGAACTGTCTCCACAGAGTCCAGGCTCAGACCAACCACTGAGCCCGCTCTGTGGATGAGTCTGTTCAGACGGTCCATATCTCTTTTCCTCTTTTCTTCCACGGAGCTTCAGCTGTTCCTGGGGGTCATCAACTTCTATCAACTGTTCATCAGGAACTACAGTTGAGTGGTCACCCCACTCACTACACTCAAATCCCAGACTATCTCTTCCATGTGGTCCCTGACAGAGGAAAAAGTCTTATGTGAGTAAAAGACTCCGTCAACCGCTGCTTCATCACCCATGGTCCCTGATATCTCTGTCATGGTGCTGCCTGTCTCAGAAGGTAACACGGTCATTCTCACTGTGATAGTCAGTCTCTAGCTCACCCCCTACCACTACCTAAACTGTCCTCAGCCAAAGAAACTGCTGAAGTCATTCTAATTTATGTTTTCCGAAAGTATGGACTCCTCAGTGGTGTGATTTCCCACCGGGGGCCACAGTTTACCTCTCATTTCTGGTCTGTTTTGTAGTCTTTTTTGGAGCCCTGATCAGTCTAACATCTGGATTTCACCCGCAACCTAATGGACAACACATTTGCTCTTTCCAACTGCTTGTTGGAGACAGCAAATGTGTTGGCACTGCATTGCCTTACTTCTCACAGACCATTCTCCTGGTCCAAACAGCTCCCGTGGGTCACGTATGACCGTAACACCGTTCCCAGCTCAGCCATTGGACTCTCACCCTGCTGGTGTTCCTCAGATTAACAACCAAAGCTCTTTCCAGAACAACAACGTGAAACCAGCATCGTTTTGGTCAAGGCCTTCATCCTGAGATGGGGTGCACCGGGATGCAGATCTGGTTCACCCTCTTGCTCACCTTAGACCGCTACAAATGGTCTGCTAACCATTATCACACACTTGCTCCCCTTTATACCCCAGGGCAATGTGTCTGGTTATCGACAAGGGACCTAACCCCTCAGAATGGAAAGATGTTGGCTCCTCTTTTTGGGCCCAGATCAAGGACTGTTGGTCTGCAGCTGTCTCGATAAGTGACATTTCTCCCATTAAATAAATGGAGGAAATGTCATCTATCAAGGCCTTTTAGAGTTTTTTAGAGATGTTGAGGAAGTATTGAACATTTAGATGATTTTTATTGTAACAGTGTTACTTGTTCTGACAGAAAGAGATCAACATGACTGAATAAAGGACAGCAGTAGCTCAGTCCACTAAGTCTTGGACTGGGGACCAGAAGTGGTGGGTTCAAGATCCGGGTGGGACAAAAAAATTGGATTGTGAGCTGGCGATGGGAGGTGTCAGCTCACCTCCCCAGAACTGTCAAGGTGGCCTTTAGCAGGGAACGCCCCCCCTACAAGCTGTTCATTTCAGGGTGATACCCATCACTCTGCAACCAACTGTGTATTAACTTGCATGCTGACAATCCCCTGGTGTGTGTGTGCGTTTGTATCAGGGGCCAGCACAAACATTAAAATGCATGTTTAAAAAATAAACTCATTAAGAGTGAGAAGATAATTTCCCCAAGAGGGACAATAAAATGTGTTTCTTTCTTTCTTTTCTTTTCTTTCTAAAGACTGACCTCAATGCTTTGTTCCAAATAACTCACACTTCACAGCCATCTTACAAGACTGACAATTCTATCAGGTCCAGAGAATATGCTTTGATTTTTTTTATTTTTATAATTACTAATTTTCAGACACCTCAGAAACAAAGAACTGCTTTGAATAGAATATCCTCATCTTCCTTTCTGTATGATTTTTCCTCTATAACCAGGACATTTGCTGTGTTTGATCTTGACAAGCCGGAGCTCCAGGGCCATCAGCCGAGGCTAAAACACTCAACGCTGCTGTCTGGGAAAATGTTCTGAAATGATATGCACAATGGAGAATGGGTTCCTGATACGTTTTCTGACATCGTGTCATGTTATGTCACTTTTTGGTCACGTCAATTCTTTCTTCATTTTACTACAGCTGCTGACAATTATATTGTATCTCTGATACACACTGATCAACATTCATCTCTCTCTCACTCAGACACACACACACACACACACACACACACACACACACACACACACACACACACACACACACACACACACACTGACCAACTCTGGAAATGGTCATCTTAGGTCATTTCACCCAGCCTGAATTTGAAACCCAGTGTCCTGTTTGCCTTTAATTACAAGTCAGACCATTATGGGGAAGGAGCACTATTTACTCCTTCCCAGGGGCAATCAGCAGGGCTACAAATTGAAGATGATTCCTAGACATGGCCTAGATTCTCCCTGAAGTCAATTTCCCCTCTGCCCTGTATAACAGCCTATTATTGTGCAATAACAATGTCAGAGAAAACAGCGCACCTGACATTCGAACCCCCCCTCCCCAAAGGTGGTTATCATGGTGACTTCACTGTCACACAGCAAAGACAAACATCAGGCCTGTTTATGAATCCAGCCTGACTTTAGGCAGAATGTTTTGACTGACTGTTATTCACAGTCAAGACTTGCAGACTGACGTTCAGCGGCGATTTGATAGTAAGAAAGTCTTATTTTCTAATAGAATAACAGGACATTTGTGGAAACCACTGGCTCTATAGAACAGACTGTTCTGTTCTGCTGTGGACCTCTGGCAGCAGCTCCTCCTATGGGCTCGGTGAGGGTTTGGATTAGTGGCTGCTGCGTTCACCATGTGTGAGCCTCAGTCTGTTAAGCAGCTGCCTGGAGATTTGTCAGTCACTGGGATTTTAATACCAATGCTCCTTGGGTCAGGAAAAAATAATTAAAAATAAATAAAACCTATTTATTTACCACATATTTATCCAACCCAAGTCGGACCCAAATAACCCAAGAGCCACTGCTGCCGCCGGCACTAAGGGATGTCCAGTGAGTGTCTGCACACTGTAGGATCAGAGGTTCAGCATCGCAGAGCCACAAGTACACAGACAACCACTCATACTCACACCTACGGACAAATTGTTGTGACGGATTCACCGAAATTGCATGTTTTTGGGGTGGGAGGTAGCTGGAGAACCCAGGAGAACCCATAGAGAACCCAAACCCACACACAAGGAGAAGATACTCAGCAAGAAATTGAACCCAGAACCCAGTACTACCCACTGCACCGTTATGCTGCACATATCTCTCTACCATGAGATGTTGATACTTCTGCTTTAATCTGAAGGTTTCCTAAAATTGATAAAATGCAGATACTCACCTTCACACTGTCATTACTCTGCACATCCATTAATATGTCAGAATTATTCATAAGACATCCATCCATTTTCTTGTAGACAGGATGATTACGATCTTATCATCTCCATGGCAATGAATGAATGAAATGGATTAATGGATGAATCCTAGGAAAACACTTTCACTGTAAACCTGGACAGTTTCTGACTGTTTCGAACAGAAAATATCAATCAAAATTTCAATCAGGTGGGACAAACATAAGATAATGGTTTATTGTAGTAGATATATCACATTTTTTAAAGAAAGTCTTAGGTACAAACATAAACGGAAATAGACAGGACAAAAATTAAATATACAGCATGAAGCTGTGGTGTTGTGTAGGGAGTGTAGAGGGGAACACTGTGGCTTCACAGGAAGAAGACCCCGGGTCCAAATCGACCATTAGGTGGAGCTTCATAAGATCCTGTGAATGTGACAGGAGACGTAAATCATGACTTAAGTTAAGTCGCTGTGCCTCATGCAGAAACGACACAGGTGGATACACACTTATCATTTTTGCATCTATGGGATAGCTGCAGATCCCAATGTAATATCAATCATTTCTCAAAACCAGCTCATCAACAGGCCACAATCGTCACATGGCATCGTCTAATCCCCTCCCGCTCCCCTTTTTAATTAAATATCACTTCATTTGTCACATGCATGGATGGACAGACGGTAAATACCAGTGGAAAGGGCTCCATCATCCTTCAACCACATGCCTGTCACTTAGAGGCGAGTGGGGGCAATGTGCACTGGGTGCAGGCACACCTGGCTTTTGTAAGAGAGTACATACTATGGGATTGCAGTAATTAGTTTGATTCCTGTTACATAGGAGACACATCCACAGAAGCTGAAGACAGTTACTTTTGCATCTTGAGTCTTGTCTTCCCTGATTGTGCAGCATTTTAGTGAAATAGAGTGGGACTCGCCTCAAATGAACCTGAACAATGGCCTGACAAACAGACACCTGAATCACAGATACAGGCAAAAGTAAGATGAAAGCACCTCTTAACTGTATAGTAAGCTGTCAGCAGATATGAAGAAAAACAACATCAGAAAAAAAAAGTGACGGGGGGGGGGGGGGTACAGCTGGAAAGGTAGTGGAGCTGAAGGCAGAAGGCCATCATTATACTTGTCTGTGTACTCGGCCACCTCCCTGACCTCTGGTCAGTCAAAGACCCATTCAACCTTTGAGTATAAGTTAATACCAAACCTGAAATGTCAGCTTTTGCAATCACACAGGTAAGACTGAGAATTGCTTGAAGAAGCTGTTTATTCCATCAAACAGTGGACATCAGGCCTGCTGTTGTGTTTCAGCTGTCAGATGCTTCAGCCTCAGATCAGACACAGCTGGCCCCCGAAACGCCTCCTACAGTAAGATTGATGAGGGGAACTCTGACAGGCTGAGGTCAATACGTGTTAACCTTTGGCTTGTTGGTACGTCTAAATAATTCTCTTTCATTTCAATGGGATGTCAATAACAGCAGATTACACACACTTGTTCAAATGAAAGTGAATGAGTGTAACAATTAATTACAAATGGTTGTACGTTATTATTGTGATGCCTGCCTGCTATTGCAGATCAACATGATGATGTAGTCATTAATTTAAATCATGCTTTATATCGTAGCATAGAACTTGTTAGTCAGTTACTGTCATGTTACATATATCCTAAAGTGGATAACATCTGAAGTAAAAATCTGTATATACATGTGGCTGTAACCTTATGGAATGATGTTTCCATGATAGCATTCTAAAAGCTTTGTCACGGTGCCTGCCATCTTTTTTTTTTTACGAGACAGTGTGGAAACTATTCACTTTTCAATTTCCTTCAACTGATTTTTCTCACTATGAAAAAAAAAAAAAAATCAAGCATGAATGAACTCTCTGCAGCTCCTTTCTAACATTTACCAACATTCAGTCATTTACAGCGCAGCCATTAGTAATTTGGCCATTGACACTCATTTATAAGTGGTGGCAGGGACTAGTGTTGTTGTGCTACTAGAGTTATGACCAGCAGCTGTTGTAAAGATGTGACCAATTAACTGGTGCAGTAAGATGTGTAACTTCCTACGAGCATTTTATTGTGTTCAAAAAGACCTTCCTGCTTTAAATTATATAACGTCTTTTTTTATACAAGCACACAATGTAATCCACGGAATTTCAGTAGAAAATATACACAAATGATTAACACCGCTAGTAATAAAACAAGCTTGTTTGCTCGCCTGAAGATAATTCCTCTATTGTTCTGTAATATAAATAGTATCAGAAAATGAGCATTAGTCAGGCATAATGACACATTCAAAATATTTCCCTTTTCTTTCCCTGTTTTCATTCTCTATGATACGATCATATCGTACTGTATCGTACCTCCCTCACTCCCTTGCTCTCTCTCTCTCTCTTCTTCTCTGTATATGTATATCTTTTGGACAAATCAGGATCCTGTGCTCTGGGTGAAAGGTGTTCTGAAACACGTTTGCGTCAAAGTGTTTTGGTCTCATTGGTAACTGTAACTGTAGCACCCGTAACAGCATAGCATTATGTAGCTGTAATTAAAATAAAACATTTTATGGGGCTATTTATACAGAGAACACTGAAAATTGTTCTGGACATTTCAACTCACTATACTGTATTTGCACTGTTGATTAGCAATCAAATCACAATGTATTATTAATTATCACAAGCAACAAGAGAAAACATATTTGACTTTATTATGTTAAATCTGCCTCAGGTAAATTCATTTAATATAGATCACCACCTATTACAAACTAAAACAGCCTACAGGTAGAACAGCTGGTTTCAGAGGAACCGCAGGATTTAGACTGCTGTTTGTTTCTTTGTTTGTTTCTTTGTTTGTTTTTTGGGTTGTGTGTTTTGTTCATTTGTAAGCTGTTTTTTTTTTCCACAGATAGATTATTTACATCGCTGAACAGAACTTACATTTCTTCCATCCATCTATTTTCATGTACGTGAGACACTAGCAATCGTCTCATTAGCCTACCCCAGTAGCTACAGCCGAGAGGCGGGGTACACCTGTACTAAATGTCAGCACATCCCACACTGAAGGAAAAGTACCTAATGCAGATAGGGTATCTAGATAGGGTATCTAGATAGGGTATCTAGAACAAAAATACAGGTTTTCCTCTCAGAACCCTGATTCTCCCCAAAAAGGATGATGTGTTGAACATGATATAAAACAGATATTTTGTCAATCCTTTTTTTACATAATGAACTTATATTCATTGCTGTCCTTCATTAACATAATGGATTCCCTGATTTGAACATCAATGATTTGTCAATATATACTTTTTCAGCATGTGATACCAGCAACACAAGTCCAACAGGAAGAGCAAAAGGACTGAGAAGGTCACAGAATACTCAAAAACAGCTCATTTATATATTCTTAAATGCTTATATTCATTTATTACACATAATTGTCACATTTCAGATCAGCAGTTGTGAGATCTGTCTGCTTTAACTTTTTGTAAATGAACAGGTATCTCACATTGGAGCTGAGGAATGGAGTGTCTGAGACACATTGTATCTTTTTTGTGTACAATTCACTGGATTTAATGAAAAAGTGGTTTTAAGTTAGTTTGCTGAATCTACATGACATGTGTGGGTGTTCATTAAGCATAAAGATAAAATAAGTATCTGGATGTCTTTCCCCACAAATGTGCAGATACTTGTGTTTTTCTTGTTGTTCTCTTGTCGACTGTCAGCCGAGGGGAAATTAAAGCCACGGCAATCTACTTTAAAAGTTTTTTTATACTGTAGCTTTACTGCCTATGTTTTTATCTCCTCCCCTCGTGCTTTTTGCCTAAATCATAATTACAGCTACTAAAATATCAGTACAACTAAATCCCCGGCAGACCACTTGCAGGCAAGACATAAGCACCACTCTTCCCCAACTCTTCTCTCACTATTCCTATTTCTGTGTATGGGTACCAATAATAGCTTTTAATATTAGCACAAGCTGCAGGATAAGAAAGATGCCGCCTAACCGGGTCCCATATGGCTTTACAAAGTAAGACACCCTCTTCCAGTTAAGACACCAGGGTAAAGACAGTGAGATGACGCATTGATTTTCTTTGTATTCCTGTCCTCCATCATCAATTAAGTTTGATGCAGCCACATTTCGCAGTCCTGTGACCGTATATCTCTATTCGTGTCAGTTTGTTTCTGGGCCCACTGCTCAGCAGACTTTAACGGAAGCTGACTCAAATTGTCCTGAAGGTAGTTAATCCAGAGGATCTAGTGTTTGTAGGGGGAGAATCTTTCCATGATCTATCCAACAGCACAAACACCAAATAACAAATACAGAACTCTGACTTCAACATTCGTATTATTGGTACCAAAACAAAGTTTCACATTGTTTTGACATGTGAAACTATGGAAATCTAAGTCTATGTTTTGGAATTCAGTCTCATCTGACTGACATACAAATATGTAAATACTGAATGTTAAACATACTTAATAATAAATATGCTTATATTGCATGCAGAAACATGCTGCATTGAGAATATCAATCCATCCTCATGTAAGTAGGCATATATGATAAGGGTATTGTCATAATATGAGAAATCATCATAAGATTAAATGCTCTGAAAAAAGATTAAAAAGAGCCCCTCGAGCCATCTGACAGCAGACGTCTTTGATCAGTTACAAAAAAAATATGTAAAAAATAAATTAAAAACTGAAAGCTGTGAAAGCTGTTGTCCTGTTTTTTCATTTTCAACATCCAGTCTAATGATGGGAGCTGCAGTGTTTGTTACAATATGTCTAAGCTTATCAGCACATGCATATGTTAATCTCAGTAAGTAATAGAAGGACAGTTTTTAGTATATTTATAAGTCATGTTATACATGTTGTACATTAGTAGCAGTTACTCCTGTTCACCTGAATTGGTACATTAGGGTAAACCTGCTAAACATCAAAACGTTAGCATTATAGCTCTGGCATTTATACATCATATGACCCCCCCAGCGTGACTGTAGTGTCAGTCTTTAACACTGGCCACGCTTAGATAAAAGGTTGCTTTAAAATTAGGTCTGATATAAAATCCGTATCACAACATGAATACACTTTATCTGCTTCTTACTATACCATTGTTTATTTTATTTATGTTCTTTCCCCTTATTTGTGTCCATATATAAATAAAACTTGATTGATTGATTGATTCCTCCCAGAATCTGACCTTTAATCACACAAACAGGAGTTCCACTCTTCTGGTTTAAGCACACAATAGTGTAAGATTTAGTCTGTTTATTCTTTCGGTAGCGAGAACATTTCCTAATAATTCTGAGTCCTTTGGACAAGCAGCTTATGGTTTTTGCAAGATAAGCAATAGTATTTAAAGATCAATCAAGCACATACAATCACAGTTTAAACTCAGAAAAAATGCTGATGACTAAAATCATTTAGCAAACTATGTAGCACGCCTTTTTAAATGGGATTCAAATAAAATGTTGAGATATATGCAGTGCAAAAATGAAAAAGAAAAAAGTTGTGACTTCTATTTTGTTTGCATCTCATGCTAAGCTGCGTTAAATCTACCAATGCAATGTAACTAAAAAATAAATACAAATGAAAACAAATGAGAGGATTCAATGACTCATTCAATATCCAACATGGTCAAATAGTTATTCCGTATCTAAGAGGGCAAGTTGCCGCTTTACAGATTGAATAATTAAAAAAAAATATTATTATAAATATAAGTAATGATAATAAAAAGAAGAGTACAGAAATAAAGTCAGGAAAGTCAGTACTGCAGATCCACATTGAGCCACATCAAACACCAGTGGATATTTGGAGCAACAGTGAACCTTTTCAGAAGTGGCCAACCTTCCAACCTTCCAAAGGACCTTAAAGACTTTACAGGAAGTGACAAAAAACAAACAAAAACAAAAAAATCCAAGAAACTGCAAACCCCTCTGACAGCAGGAAATGTCAGCGTTCATGTCTCCACGACGCCGGGCTAAAATGGCATCATGGGATTTATTTCAGTAAAACGGAGGCACAACTGGATATAACATTTAAAAGGTTTATCCAATGCCTTTCCACACCAGCACGTTTGCTTTTAACCTTATCAAACAAAATAATGACATACAATTGCATTTTGTTTACCCAGATTTTTTTTTTTGTTAACTTAAGAGGCAGTTTGATCCAAAATAAACATTATCATCAACAATTTTCCACAGCACTGTATAAAATCAGACCAATTCACCAGACACACGCAGACTGATGGAAATAAAGGAGAAGAGTTCAAGAGGCCGTGGCAACACTAAAAATAAACTATAAATTACTTTGTTTGTCATAAATAAAGTATAATCTACTGTTAAATATATGCTTAATGTACATGTTTGATGTGAAGTAGACCTCCTGGATTGGTTGATTGTGGTAAAACTCATATAAACATCATCTATGTACCACCAGCAACAGCAACACAACTAATATTACAAAGGACATGCCGGGTTACTTTACGTCATAATTTTAATTAGTTTTGTTAAGAGTTGGAAAAATACTTTGGCTGGTGAATTGTTTTTAGCTTAGCATCCACTAGCAGATGGACCAAAACGTAAATTTTTAATCCTGGCTATGAAGCATCTGTCACATTTTAAAGTCTGTACACAGAGATTGATGATGTTTAGATAGATAGATAGATAGATACTTTATTAATCCCGGAGGAAATTGCATCATGTTACTATAAAACTGCCTTCAGACCTGCCTCATAACCGGCTCGTAAATTGAAATCTGCACCAAGCAAAGCTGAGAAAGCATGATTCCAGTGGTGGGGGTTTTGGTGGTGGTGGGTGGTGGGTGGATATAGCTCTGCTATGGTCTGAAATTGAGGCATCTTTTACAAAGCACATCTATTCCTACTGCGAAAAAGGTTTTTCAAAGGAACCAACACAGGAGCTGAGCATGAACTCCCCCGACTGCAGGGACATTAAAAATAAATGCAGAAGAAGGAATTCACATGTTCAATCCACACCCCACAGATTAATTCTGGTCATAAACGGCAGAAAAAGTGTGTCAAATGGTGCACTAGCTGCTGCAGACACATTGACTCACAAAAATTCCATCCTGAATTTATTTGGGCAAATTTTAATCAGTTACTGAACGGATTCCTCTCAACCTACGCAGCACAGAGCCCCATGTTTAATCTGCACCATTCAACAGATAAAGCCCTAATTTTACTTGCAACGAATCACTGTTGATTACTTTACAACCCCGCATTAGATAAGAACCACACTTGCTGTCTCAAAATATACATACTATAAATCAAGTCCTTCCCTGCTGCTCTTATCTGTCTTATTAATCAAATCTTTATCTTTATCTCTTCTTATCCTTGCCTTTTATAAACTAACATTATTATACAAATCAATTAAGTTTTTTAGAGGATGCCGTCGTGCAAGAATTACTCGAAATTGGTAAAGGACGAATCAAGGCTGCATTTACCTCCCGATCAATGTCATCTTTAAACGTCTGAACGGATGCTAAAAGATATTTTCAGTTAACAGACAGGTGATACTAATAATGATGGATGTTTAGATGGTCGTTTGTGTATAAATAGTGGTGTGTAATGGAGATTTGCTGCCACTTAAAATGAATGATTTTAACACATTCTCTGTAATTATTAAAATACTAGAAGTAACTTCTCCTCTGCTCTCGCTCATGCTGATGACGAGTCAGACGAGGCTTCACACAACGATACAACTTTATCATAAAACATCACAAAGAGGGCGACTTGTTTTTATTAGAGGAATAACGATCAAGACAAATGAATGCTCACGTGGTTTAATCCAAGTCTCAAGAGGTATCCCACAATAATCACAAACATTACATTATTTTGTAAACTGAGGAAATATTGACTTTTCAAGTCAGTTTGTGATACTCTGGAGACTCTCAGGATGCAATATTGTTATGCTGTGATGCTCCTGAAATATTTTTCAGTTTAAGGAACTTTTCCTAACTCACTACAGGCATGAGGAGGAGGTGAGAACATAAGGACCCCATTTCCACTTCTGGCTCTAATGTGGGACTTGGATCACATTTATTTTGCATCAGCAGCTGATTCAAATACAAGGTACTGTATTTGGAGTCCAGGACTACATGTTAAATCTACAACCTACTGTCATTACTGTATATTTACAGGATGTTATTTTACTCTATATCATGTGTGCTTTATTTATGTGTCGTAATTATAATTTAGATGTTGTAACTGGAATACTATGACCAGAATGGTGACTGATTTGTTCACAGATCACCTTTCTAGTCTTTACAACACCAGCAGCATCCTCAGTCTCAGGATGGAAGATACCAGCTGCTCCTCTGGAGCCAGGATCGCTCACTGATGAACAAATGGAACGCAGAAGAATCAGACCTTCAACTCTTTACCTCCTGAGATTCTGCCCCAGAAAAACTAGCAAACAATGTACTCTACCCAATGATAGTACTGCACACAGAGTAGACATGGGTCATTCCCTAACATTTGACTGCATTGTTTCCACAAAACACTGAGGACCACAATGCAAACACAGAGAGCAAAGACCGTTCAGTCAATAACTGGATACACAATAGAGACGGAAAACAGCGTCCACAAAGGGACACGAAGAAATGATACGATGAAACCCAATCTAAATAGAAAAAAAAGGTCTAATCCAAATAGAAATAACACACAGAGAAGACTTACGCGGGGTACTAAGGTACAGAACGCAAACATTATAGAATAATGCTGAGAATCCACAAAGACATGGATTCAAATGGACAAACACCCAAAGAAAGTCAGAAACACACAGACTGGAGGAGGGGGGCAGGTGTGTGACAGTCACCCCATTAGGAGCAGGGAGTGAACACACACACACTCACACACACACACACACACACACTCACACACACACACACACACACACACACACACACACACGGAGGGACAGGATAATGAAACATGCACAAGAAGGGAGGGAAGAACAAATCACACACACACACACAGAAGACTAGATGGGAACCAAAGATCCACACAGATAACAGGACCAGATGTGTGACACACAGGACGGAACACGGAGGACAAACGTGTCAAAATAACAGAAATGTTACCAAAATACTGATATTGGTGCTTCAGCTGGAACACATCTGTCCAAGGACACGGATGAACCCCAAAAAACTGGTGTGATGGAGGAGAACACATCTGGAGCCTCTGAAATGTCCTTGAATTGTGTCAATGACTTTATTTTTTAAAAGAACGGTTAAGTTTACAGGAAATTCCTGTAAGTAATATAGTGACCTTCTGTTACCACATATTATTTCTCCGGGATTGCATTGAAATTTGCAGCTTGAGATTAATACAGAACAGATTTCGATATGAGCTCCCATCAGTGCCTTGTAGTCTAATAAAAGCACCGCTGCTAACGTCTCCTTTTAAAGCCGTTATTGGAAATGTTGAATAAGTGCATTAAGTCCTGCAAACAACTGCCCTACCTTCAGATTTCCAGTTGACTCTGAGGCTTTCAGCTTATCAAAAAATTACCCGTCCTCTGCTGGATGAAATGCATTCTTGATAAAGACATTATGTTTATTGCATCACATTGTCTGCCTGTAAAACCGATGAGTCTCGATTCTGCTCTTAATCGAGACTGAATGTCCTTGTATATCACTCGTGTGTGTGTGTGTGGGGGGGGGGGGTCAGGACGAGAGACCCCACAGGATTTAAACATGTCCGACTCTCCGTTACAGTAATTTTACATAATATACATGAAATGGGGCGGCAGTAGCTCAGTCCACTAAGTCTGTATATATAGTGTGAAGAACATATTTTGAATATGATTTACAACATGGACCAACACTGGAGTGGACAAATGATTCATCTTCAGGAATGAATAAAGTTGATTTAGTCTTAATCTTGAAAATACAGAGATATAAAAATAAATACAGCGAGTAAAAAGATACAGAATGCAAACATGATAGAATTGGAGGGAAAATTAAGAATAAGCTTTATTTTACTTTATGTATTTATTAAATATATATACAAATAAATAAATAGTAGCTGCATGAAGCAGCAAATCAAGCAGCCTTGTGATCAAAATGTTTAAAAAAACAGAAATCTCTGTCTCCGTAATATTAATATGAAAGTTTTGAAGCTCTGCAAACTTTCTGAAGTGGTTGTGTGAATACTTTCTAACTCGAGGCTAAAAGCGTTACAACAATTCAAAATGGTACGGCCCATTTCACTCAAGACAAGCACATCCATTTAGAGCGGGGCACAAAGCTTACGGAAAATTTCAAAAAAAAAAAAAAAAAAGTAAATAAAACGTCCTTCTGGAAAATAGACTCCACGTCCAGGGTCACACACACCGCACACGTTTTAACAGATGCAACACTACGCTGGTGCTGCAGACCTGTTGTATTTTATTTGCTGAGCCGCTGTGCCTGAGGCGGACGACCACAGCAAAGCGTTTGTGGAGAACAGGATCACCGACCCCCGTGTCCCACACACTTAACTAATTACAGCACCTCTGTGCCCAATAATGTTTTAATCTATGGGGACAACTTGTCACCTTGTATGTCATGTCAGGAAAACACCACACCATTAATGACTCTGTACAACTTTGAAAATATACCTTCAAAATGTGTTTCTGAATGACTTTTTAATGTATTTCTGTGTACAGGAGAATGAAACGTTATTTGTTCTTGCTCTGCCTGTTTGGGCTGGATTTCTGTAAGGCAGGAAATAACATTTGGTGATTGTTCACGATGACACAAAATGATGCTGGGCTGCTCAGGCGACCGCTTCAACAAAGAAACACTTTAATTTCTGCCACATTTTCATCCAAAACATGCAGGTTTACATCAACACATATGGTGGTACAGTTCAAAATGGAGAGGGCATTTATCTATTATTTGATATAATACAATTTATCACATCTGTATGAACGTCTTTTCTGCCTTAAAAGCAATGTTGTCTCTCGTTGGGACGTACTGCATCACAGCTTGGGGGACAGTCTGAAATAATCCAGTAAGTGCTGGGTAATGACTCATTCACTTCAGAACCATCTTTAAGCAATTAGCATTTTCATCCAGCATGAAGCACATTTACAAACCCTCAGGAAGCCTTTCTCTGGTCCCACATCACCTACACTTCTGTAAAATGAGAACGCTGTTTACAAAAAGCCTGACATGTGACCCTTAACCCTTTGTTTTTCTCCTCTGTCTGACCCTGACTCCGTGTTTTTAACGGTCTTATGAAACCTTATCCAAACGCCCAATATACGATTATTAAATCACTCTAGGGTCCAGAATTAAAGAAAACTGTTTTGACCTGACAGATGAACTCACAGGAGCTGGGAAACATTCAAATGCATTTATTTTCAGACAGAACAGTTATCTGTGTGGGGAAAAAAATGCTTGAAAGGTTTATATCTTGTTGAGTATGATCTACAAGAAGCAACATGTTGTGTTTTTAGAGAGATGAATGTTGGAAAACTAAATATCACAATAAAAAAAAGGAAGCCTCAGCGCTGCAGCACCGATATGATTTTGATAAGTTAAATAGTTAATCTAAATTCATGCAGGGTCCTCTATTTGATGACCACGAATGAATGGAGGCACTCTGGGTAATACAGAGGCATTCTAAACGATATAGAGGTTTGCTGTCAGAACTTCCAGGTTTGGTGGTTCAGATGAGCTGAAGATGACGGAGCTGAAGCCCCAAAAATAATAAATGTCTACTGGAGAAACATATTTCTGTCAGTGTCGTGTTAGCATATTTTGATGTGGCTGAAGAGCAGCTCTTTTCTCCACTGCATCTTTCATTACAGTGACACTTTGCACAGATGTAGATGTACAGTAATAAATATAAATCCCTCTCCAGTCACTGTGCTGCATGCAGCCGTCCTGCAGATGCTCTTGACCGTCACTGTGATCTGTGATATTGCATGTACTCACCGCTTTCCAGCCGTGTAATTAAAGCTTTATGGCCATGATATGTTTGACCCCCATAGAAGCTAAGACTGATGTCTCCACTTGACAGGTATAAATTTAGTGCAGAGTCAAGGGGTCACTGCCAACAGTCTGTCTTTCATGGTTCTCATTATTCTCAATAGCAGCTGAGGAACACAAGGAAGCCTGCAGAAGGTTATATATATACGTAACTACAGTATTAATTACATTGAGCCCCCCCCCCCCCCCCCCATATTCACATCAGACTCATCAATGCTGTTATATCTTTGCATGATTGAGGAGAAAGCCTTTCAGCTGCTGCAGCACAAAGAACCTGCTGTTTTATTCTGAATGTTTAACACAATGTTGTGTGAGATAAGTGGGCCATGTGTCATCATTATCCCCTCCCAGCGAGGGTAATATCATAGGCATATGCATTGGATTTTGCTCCTGAAAGAAACAAATAAAGAGAAATTATGATATTGAAGTTCATTGCTAATTGTGTTTTGTCTATCCGACGGGCCCATTAAGTGTAACTGGGAGGCTCAGCCTGTTTCTGAGATGAAGGAGCTATAGGTTAAAAGCAGAACACACTTAGTTTCTTTAAACATTTGTTTCATGGTCGGGATGTTGGTTTGATTCATCTTTGCCTCTTTAAACGTGTGCAGAAGGACTGTTTCCTCAGGTGTCTCGACAGATGGAAACAGCTAATTACAGTGCTTTCATCACTGATTCTTTGCATCTAGATATAAAAAATAAATATAGAAAATAAATAAATAAATATATGTATAAAGTACATGCAAAACAGGAGTGAATGCATTCATTAGATAAACAGTAGTTAGTTTAAATAAATTTATGAATAAGCATGTATCTGCAGCAACAAAATGTACAACTGACCAATTTTGATAACATGGTTATCATGGCTTTGATGAACATGGCCTTGTTGTCATGGATACGTAAAAGAAAAGCAAAAATTGGATTTAAATTTGAAGAAAATTAATTCCAGTGAAAATACGTTTTTTTAGTTGCCTGTGTGAATGTGTATTCAAGCCTTGGGTGAAAAGGGGAGTACATTGTCTAGTTAGCCCTGTGGGTAACAAACAACCTGCCTTCTGCCCCCCCTCCCCCCCAACCCAATCCTTACCTCAACAGTTAGAGGTTCTTCTGATGCTATGAAGCAAACCATAGAAACAAAAAAATCACACATTCTGTTAAACTCAAATGGAGCAAAAGTGGATGTTAAGGAAGTATATATAAACCTGTAATTTCTAAAACTTAATTATAAACTATTATAAACATGCATTGCTTGTATGTTTCATTAGACAACCAGTCCAGAAGACCCATTTCTCCTCTCAGCTTTCTGATTCCACTGTTTTCTTTATTATCTCAGTAAAATGGTGAAGATTCTGGTTATGTGTCAAATAATGTCCCCCGCATACACTCACACACACTGTAGTCCTGGACACACTCACGTGATCCCTGAAGGTCTGGAAGACATGGTGTGAGTTGTAGGCTGAATGGAGAATACCTTAACTTGCTATAAATCACAACATTTGTTTGCCTAACCTTGTTCTAAATCAAAACTTGTAAAGTGTCAGGAGTGTTACCGCCTCACTTGTTTACCGAGAGAAAACAGGAAACTCAAGACGGATGTTGAACTCTGATCTGAAAGTAATTACAGTCTGAGGTTCTGGACTGGAGCCACCTGGTGACAGCAAATCACATCAGAGCATCCCATAATTGTCCAAGCAAAGATAGAAACTTCCATATACCCAACATTATTTACCCATCCTCTACTCCTGTCAGTTACAATTTGAAAAAGATGTTTCCTGCAAATTGTGTCCTGACTGAGTCGCCCAATATCGTCCAATAACATGACGTTCCTGTTCAGACTGTCGTCTCATTTGTCAAGTCGTTTTATGTCATTTGCAGTAGATACAACATGGGATGCATCATTTGGTGAATGTGATTGGTCAAACATCTACGCAAAAGCTGAAAAAAACAAATATATATATATATATATATATATATATATATATATATATATATATATATATATATATATATATATATATATATATATATATATATATATATATACAGACAGACAGACAGACAGACGGATGAATAGCTCTACTTGGAGCTGAAAGCCACACAATGTGAACAGTTAAACGAGTTCTATTAGATGAAGAGAAAAGAGATCAAAAGGGGTCGTGATGGATCGCTGTGAGCTTTTTTTTAATACTCAAAAGCATCTTCTCGTCTGTTTCCTCATTAAACTTGAATCAACGCTCTGCTCTGATATGGATATTGGTTTTCTACTTCCTGAATCAACAATCAATCCACTGCTTCCTAAGCAGCGTGACTGAGACGTACTTCCTGTCTGACGTCAGAACCTTCTAGACACTACAGACTGAACCAGATCTGAAACCTTCACTTATTTGATAATTGAAAATCTTACCACAGAAACTTGCTGTGCTTGTTGGGATGTGGGAAGTGTTTGAAGGTTCCAGTCTTATCTCATGATTTATGTTTAGTGCAGTGGGTGGTCTTTTTTCTCCTTTTTCATCTTTTTTTCAGGAATTTAGGGTAAGTACACACAAGTTTATTTCTCATGCCTGTTGCCTGCATCCGTTCAATTCTTGTTTTGTTGTCCTCTCTGGAATATTGTTCTCCTGTTTAGGGACACTGGGAAATGTCTATCCCTCCTCACAGGTGGGAACAAATATCCCTGTTCTGTGTTATATACCGTGTTTTGTCTTTTGTTTTTGTCTGCTTACTAGTGTTGTTGCTTGTCATTTTGTCTTACTGTATTGCTGAGTGTTCTAAAACATTTTAAAAAAAATATATAAGGCTTTAATTCTTGGGTTATTTCCAGTACCAGTTCACACAGCATGTCTTGTTCTGGAGGGGCATCTGCTATCTTGAAAAGTACGCCTAGGGAATAGATGTTCAGAGGCGATGTGAAGGACCCTGCTGGGACAATGCTGGTGAAGACACAAGTTAATCCAGGTGTCAAACCGGAATACTTGAATGAAAAAAAAAACAAAAATAGATTGATTTTCCTCCAGTCATGAGACGACTATTTCTAAAAGCCACTTTGAGACTCACTACAAAACCTGGAACTGCATTTACTGATTAAAAATGATGCTGAGAGAAAAAGGTCATGAAAGGGAAAGATGTTTTATTTTTTTTAAAGACCTTGAAAGACTGCTAGGGAGTGATTCATTTGATTAAAATCAGATCAGGCTTTGTGCACGTCCCCTGGAGTCCACAGTAGGAGGCTGATAAGCTGGAGGGTACATGCACATCAGAAAGGCATTGGCTGCTTTGGCTTTCTGGTTTTATGTTCAACAAAACACTTTGTATTTGAAGCATGTTGTTTGTTCATATATGAACACGGTCCCTTCAGTGAGCGCCGTGTGATCAGTTGATCAATGTTAATGAACATGACAAGATAAATATTTCACAAGCGATACAAAGTAAGTGGATTTATCTCATCCGCCTTTATTCTGTGCGGATGCTTGATATTTTAAATCACAGTCATTAATTTGATGAGCCAAGTGATTATTTGTATATCTAATTATTTCTAATATTCTACAATTGAAAGGCCTTTTTAAAACAGTCACCATTGTGACCTACTTGTGTTTTATCATAGTGGGGTGAAAAGTGTGACTTTTATAGCTTGTCTTAAACCCGCAACTTACTATTTTTCACAGTGATCATTATGGTCTGTATCCTCCTTATGGGTTGCTGCACTTAAAGCCGACCATTAGACTGCGGTCTGACTGCCAAGGCAGTACAAGTGTGAACGGTAAAGGTTATAAAGAAGCTTAGTCCAAATAATTAATTAGATCCTGTCAGGCTTCTGGACATTATTTAGACCAGGTTATTGTCCTGCCATTGCTGGAAAACTACAAAAGGTTAATTACATCAAGGAACATGAGGATGAGCTGTTACTCAGAGGCAGTGAGGAGGATAACAACCACAGGTATCAGTGTTCCGCTAAAAACAAGCTCAGATATCCTCCCAGACACCAAGACTCAATTTAATTTTTAGCAGCAAAATAGTGAGAAAAGACTTTTTTTGGTCATCAATCAGGAAACAGAATTCACATCTATCCAGCATTACATTTGAGAATGCGTTAAAAAAAAAGTATTTATGGAAATACCAAAAACAACTTGATCACATTTCTTCATTACTAAGAAATGAAAAGTATATCAATGAACAATATAAGTAGGATATCTTTAATAATGCATTGCAGCTGAGGGATAAACAGGAGAGTGAAGCTCTTGACTGCTGTACTGAATCACATACAGTAGCTCCATAAAATGTAGCCTGTAAAATCAAGTTATGGCTTTTTTACCCTCCACCGAAGAATAAATAAAAGACAAACTTCCACACTGGACATCTAAATCATACAAATACACTCAAAATGTTCCACGTCTCTCACATACACCTCATCAACTATCAAGAATCAGATCCTCCTGTCATTACAGTTCAGTGGTTGACCTGGACTTTGTCCTGGTGGCTGTTCTGTGAACAACTTGTTGGTTTATGAATCTATTGTTGTCCTCACATCATACAGGAATGTATTTATTGTTTGGGCTCAATGATGGAGAGTAGTTATATAACAGGAATAATAGTCTACTAAATAGAGAAATTGGGGAAATAAAATAGCTAAAACAAACTTCCAGCCAAATTTTTTTTTATTTGCCAAAAGACACATTTTCCAATAGTTTTTTTTAAAATCTTTTTTTATTTTTGTATTGCTTCTCTTGAAACTCCATTTTTTAAAAAGTAATAATAAAATATTATTTCTCACTGTGAAAGGCAGTACCAGTCCTCTGGGGTTTCAGAAGGTGTCTCCTTGGATCATTCAGAGTCACTTTAACAACCTTGACTTTGTGGATTAGTTGTACAATAGATGTGTCTCTTCAGTATCCTTCAATCTAACAAGCCTATTTGAGGTCTGATAATGATTACATGTACTCTGCCAAAAGACTGTCTAGAACAGTGATTAATGCACTGCATTCATCAATTCATCGATCTTTTCTTAATAGGCTTCTTCAAAATCCTTCAGATATTACTACATGATCTGAAGGAGGACCAGTGGAATGAACTTTGACCTGATCCACCAGAGCTCCATAGTAGTGAGCAGTGGAAGGTGTCTCCACACACAACAGCTCCAGAGCGTGAACACGATTAACTGTCACATTAGAAGGTCTTGTGGAGATAGTTTTTGTTGGAGATGTGAACATGTTTTCAGTCTGGATAATGAACTTCAGAGTTTTCCCTGAAGTTTTCCCTGCCATTATCATTTCTGTCTTGTAAAGTCATCTGGGGCAAAAGAAGGGGGTCGCTTGGTGCAATAACTGAAAATAATACAATTTAAATAAAATATACTGATTAATGACCACCAGAAGTACAAAGAGCATGAAAAAAAAGAGTGAACAATGAAGGAAAAGTGCTTTCAGTCATACTCCCTAAAATGACGGTCATGTCATTCAAACCACTGGAATGAAAACTTTTAATTAATCAAATTTAAAATGAATGGGAACATAAAGAAAATAATTTTTTTTGCATTAAAATGCATCCTTTCATCCAGTGTTTGCTAACACCCTTGAGCCCCTGAGTCACATGACATTTGCTAAAACTGTAATTATGGTGTTTTCAAATCTCTAAAATAAGTTAGTTATATCCAGTGATCAAAAAATGTGTGCTTTAATCTACTTGTTCAAATATTGTGAAATCAGTATGACAGTATTGGAATGAAAGTTTGTTCCAAATTGCACCTAAAGTTACTGTGGAAGAGGAAAGAGGAACTCCTCTCAGGAACACTGGTGATTTTGATGTGGTTTGCGGAGTCCCAGAGGACCCTAGAAGACAACACCTTCAGCCGCGCCACAGGCTGGTCACTCTGCTGCCATCTGCTCAGACACACAGGCTTCTGCCGTTACACTGCTGGCATACAGAGCAGCTGCTCTCTGCCAGCTCTGAGCTCATTCTCTCCATTACATGGGACAGAGTTGGTGGTGGCTTCACCAGCAAAGTAATGCATGTTCTACAGTTTATTACTGTATTATTACAGTAATAAACAATATTACATTTTGTTTATTATTTGATGTTTACATCATAAGAGGAAAAAAGTTATTATTCAATTTCACTTCTTTTCCAGTGTAGTTATTTTGTATCTGGAGCGCAATGCAAAACTATCCCTTATGGCTATTAACATTTCATTTTATTTATTTTACTTATCAGTGAAAAATAATTGGATCAAGGCAAATATTTGGATTTCTTGTGAAATTATTTCAGAATACTATATTTAGAATAGAATTTGAAAATCTCAGTTTTGATATCAATGTTTTTATTTTCACAGGATTTCATCAGTTACCTTTTTGCAGACATTTTAAAAGCTTTTGTTTAGATTCTTTAAAACATGAAACTAATACATTGAATTATACACAAGTAAAACTAATAAATGAATTAAGGTCCAATCACTTTCAAACATACACAAACTAAGACTATGAACAAATGCGATTAACAGCGGGCAGGGGGAACAGAGATCAATGTGAAGCAAATCAATTTATTACAGTTGGAGGTTTCAGCCACTTATTTGTCTAATGTGGTATGACATTCTTCCCAGATGACTTGTAGTCAGTTTTATCCATATTAATGGGCGCCATCAGCGGGCAGACTGAGACAAATTCCCTCCTTCCTCGCTCGTCTCCAGACAGCAAAATCTGGTTGTGATAATAAATCAAGGACACTTGTAAATTTCAACGTGCTTGAACCGTACACACCAATTCCACGTGCATTAAAATGTGAAACCCGTCAAAGAGACAGTCAATGCGGAACGATGCAATTCCAGAATTTAGTATTTCCCCCGATGGATGCCTTTTGATTTTTAAATGGCATTCATTCATTTTGAAAATTAACGTTTCACAGATGATAGACATCTGATTTTCAAGTCTTAGCCGCATCCAAAGACTAATCAAAATGTCTTTTACAAGCTGTCCTGTTTCCAGTATGCCTGTCAGGTTATCTGAAGAATAAAACATCAGTTCCAGGCAGATTTTAAATAATGTCTGATTAATGCTGGGGTCACATGCGGCAACACAATTGGCTTCAGTGGGCAATTGACTATAAACACGGTTACTAATCTAAAAATAATCACCTCGATGTTACTGTCTGGTTCATGTTCATGGGAAAGCATTCACATTCAGCTCTTAAGACCGGCATCCAAATCCCATTTAACAGCCATTTTTAATGCATTCTGTTACCGATTGACGACCAAAGCTGCTTGGTTCTTGTTGAAACTGCTCCACCAGGATTAGCTGAGTCTCATCACCCATCTGCCCTTATGCAGCATTTTGCAATAGATAAAAGAGCAACAAAATTATGTGTATTGTTTGCTTGATTCTAAGTATAGCCTAAATGCAGAATCCTTGAAATGGTATTGGCCAGGCAACAGAATCAATGGAGGCACTTTATTCTGCCATATCCCTTCATTAGGGGGGGCTCTGTTTCGTTAGAGAACCTACGGCTGGTATCTGGGATGCAAGGAGAGGCAGGAGGATTAGGGATGATTTGTCTGCCCCTGGGAGTCCAGCACTTTACATTGACAGATGGTCAGAGACATCTCATTTTGGAAATGAGGGAGATTTGGAGTGGAACGATCGAAGAGCATATCATAGGAGATCTCAGGAGCGGCTCTAATGCCCACCAACGGCGAATCAACGCGTATGATGACAGCGCTTGGATTTGGAAGCCTGCTATGATTAAAGTGTTCTTCCCTCATTGCCAAGGTTTTGCAACAAGTAGCGTGGCAAAAGAAATGGAACCTATGGAGCTGGTACTCCCCTACCGGTGGAAAAGAGAGAGCAATCCGTCTCAAAGCATCACATTCAACTCTACTTTATCATCATCTGATAGTCATGTTCGTGAAATAGCAACAGCTGTGACAGCAAATTGACAAAATAATAATTACGAAAAAAGAACAGTACAAACGCTCCCTAATGTCCCCCATAATCACTGTGATATATTAAACACCCCCATTTAGAAAGGGGAGGTCAGTAATTAAGCTAAGCTACACATTAATTAACAGATATAAACACACTAATCTTTACACATCACCAGGGACATATTAAAGTTAACTTCCAGTTCCACAGCCAGACGGACGCCCGCTATGACGGATTCATGGATTTGGAAGTAAAATGTGTCATTGCACTTGTATATGGATTGGAATAGTGGTTTTAATTCTACATGATCATATTGAGACGTGTGAAGTGAGAGGACAGAGTCATCAGTCTAAAAGCAAACAAAGAAATGTGACTGTTAGATTTTTATTTCATGAATCTCAACAGATGTTTAACTGACTTAACAATAGCATCTTGAATTTTTGCTGACAATCTGTTTGGTTTTGAGGGGACTCTGGGATACCCCGTCTCTGGATGGCTGAGTTTCAACACCTGGGTACCACAGATTGACCTTGGTGTGGACAAATACAGGCCTTTGCGGTGGGATAATGGAACGATCCAAATATTTCTCTCGATTGGAATGTTACCTCTACAGAAATATTTCCTATTTCCAATGACCTTCTCCACTCGTCTCATGTGTATTTTACCTCTGGTTGCAACAATACTTCCCACAGATGTACAAAATAGCTGGATTGGTGACCTGAAACTGAACTAATATGATGAATAAAGTCTAGAATTATGTAAAAAACAACACAAAAACAAACAAGTGTTAAAAATGCATGCACTTAGAAAGGTATTTTATGCAATTATTTGATTCAATAAAATAAAGTTAATTAATTATTAAGCCCCATGTATGTATTTGGCACATTGACGTGCTCGTTCTTCTCTGTTGGTAAAGGGTTCCATGCAGGGCACCACCTGTTCATTAATAACTATTAACTAACAGTTAACCGGTAAAGCAGATGGCGACACACTAGAGCCGGGGTTTCCTCCACCTGAAAGCTAAGCAGTTCCTCACCACTGAGTCCAAGTGTTTGTTCACTGAGGAATGCTGGGATGGCATTTTCTGTGTTTTCCTGCACAGTGATATAATCAACTCGACATATTTTCGTTCGGAGACATGACAGTTACCAGTGTTACTTTTTTACAATTAGTTAGGGCATTTGTTAATTTACATATTTAAGCTATGAAAAGAGAAGAGTAATGGTCTTGTGAACCTCATGGAATCCCAGACAGATTTTTACTTGTTGTGGTACAAAGACACCTGTCAAGGCATTTCCTTCTTATTCTAAGCTGCTATTTACGTTAAAAAAGACAAAAATACAGACAAGAAATATCACATTTAGATGACAAAGGGACTGTGACTCTTGTAGAATGATCTGTGGGTGACTGGATTCTCATTTCCTCTGTGTGAATAATTCTGACATCAGCATTTGAAAAAAAAAAGAAAAATCCCATGTTCATCAGAGCACCAAGCAGTCAAAACAGAAAGTCAACTATTATTCCTCTGAACTGTTTAACATCTTATGAATTAGCTCCTCACTGCTGCCATCTGGACAATAACGACACAGAAAAAATAAAAAAAAGACAGACATAAAGCGACAATAAACATACTCTGGCCTTCTTGGTCTCATTAGTGATGGCATCCAAAATGTAACTATAATCATCCCCATGACCATAATGTGTGATCTGAGCCTTAGGTATGGTTCAGGATACATAATGTGGATGAGAACTTGTTAGGAGCAAAGTTGGATGAATAGTGAGAGTGGTGCAGTTTATACTACAAGGAAAAAAGTGGCAGAAATATAAACCTGCTGGTGAGCGTTAATTCCTCAGAAAAGTGCCGCCCAACACGCCGTGAGGATTGATGTGGTGGATCTCAGAGAGGAGGATCTAGTTGGTCTATAGCACGGTGCATGGGTTCTCAGCTATTAAAAATTAATGACCATCTCTGTGATTTACGGCGGTACAAAGATGCTGAAATTCCACCTGCACAAGATGGATGTGTAGGGAATACCTGAAAGAGACTGATGCAGCCCTCCTGGACTAATGGAGGACAGGACGTTCAGACACAAACACACACCTCAGGTATAGTCAGTGGGTCTCTGATGGAGTGAGCTACTTTGCTGCTTTAGTACTATTGACCTTACTCAGTAACATCATTTGTACTTGAACATAGTGTGACGGCGAGGCTGCAGCAGTGAAGAACAGCTGCCTCACTCACTGTTACATTATCTTTCATTCAAGAGTCTATCACATTTAACCACAGAACTCCATGGCGATAAAAGAGATATGAATGATACAAATTATGTGGAAAATACTCTGCAAGTAGGATACAGGTAGTCCTCAACCTATGAACACAACTGGTTCTGAGAGGTTGTTCCTAAGATAAATTCTAAGTCATTATTTGTTCAATTTCAATCTGTAATCACCAGTTGGAGTCATTTAAATGTCATTATTACTTTAGTTAAATACTAAAGTTCTTCTCCGTGAGACTGACCAGACACAATTACAGGACATTAAAATAACACATAATAAACAAAATCCTCTGCCGAATGAATTTTCTCCTGGGGGGTATAGAGGCTAAGCCCAGATTTAATCCACTGAGGTGTTCCACCACACTGACGTGGATGACGTGCTGATGTCACTTCCTGGTCATCAAAAGTCAGACACGCCCCTTTATGTTTGATGTCTGTTTGATTTCATGAAGTTTCTCAGATAACTCCATCAGTAGTTAAAGCAGCAACGTAGACGATAGACTACCTGTAAGAGAACTGTCCCCACCTGCTGTTAGCTCATATTTATTAATTACTGACAGAGTCGTCCTCCTGTAGGAACTAAATGATGTAGGAACCAATGTTAGCCGGGTCAGGTTTCTGTCAGGAACCATTAACTGACGCTAACGCTGAACTCTGTTTTGCTATTTGATGTTAACTATTGGTGGATTAACTGAGAAACTTAATGAAATGAAATGAAGTCATCAAACATAAAGGGGCGTGTCTGACTTTTGATGAGCAGGAAGTGACATCATGGTTTGTTCACAGAGATGTGGAGAAAAGGAGGAGGAAAGGATGCAACAGGAAAGAAGAAAGGACCACAGGAAGTGACATCAGAGCAAAATGTTCACTCATTCTGACATTTGTTGAATTATTTTAACATGACGCAAAATCTGAATCTATGGGATGTTAATGTTACGCTGCTCGGGGAGGGTTGTGGCAGAAAGGAGAACTACAGCAGTTGGATATGGTGGAAATATCTATGAATGTTGTACGACTACCTGTATTTGTTTCCTGTCCTGAAATGGATTTTTCAGGGATTTTAAAGCAAAACAAACTTTCAGTTGTATTAAAAACAGAAGGTTCAAATTACAGTTGAATTAAAAATAATAAATGCGTTTTTTACAATCAAGCATTTCATGCCTAGGCCCTCTCAATCTACAGGAAAACACATTATCATCAGTGACAGCTAAATACCTCACCAAATGTTTGGATGTGTGTGTGGATCCTAAAGAATAACTTCATTACTCATCGAGGATGAGTAGAGGATCCTATTCAGACGACAGAATTACCTCAGGTCGGGTGACGAGGAAGCACACAACAATACCGCAGAGGAAACCGCAGCAGGAGCGCTCCTATCACATGTGAGACAATGTCGCTAATGAGCTTAGCAAATTTTATCATCACTTTGACTCTTTACCCCGGCTTGTGCTGCCAAGTCTATACTGCCTTTGGAAAACAACCACCACTGGAATCCACAGCGGAGGGGAAGGAAAAGATTGCTTCGAGTGTAACATGAGTGAAGCAGCTCGACCTTGCTGGCCATCCGTCAAGGAGCTGTCATTACTGACGTGTTAATAAAACACCATCACAAAACACCAGCAAACAACTAAATCACAACCTGGATGTTGACTTTGGAAAAAGCGAAACCTCTTTCTGCATAGCTGGAGCTGAGCTGGACCGTGTGGATGGATTATCCTTGGATTAAGCATCACATAGAACAGCCAAGTAACATCACACAGGTCCACTGGTAGAAAACTGTTATTTTAGTAAAATAAAACAAAAAAAAATATGGAGCCAATGCTTGTGTTTTTAATCAGACTGATTTCTGTTCCTTCCTTCTCCTCAATTCAGCTGCCAGATTCCATCGAAAAATGTGTTTCTGGAAAGTATTTTTTTCCAAATAGAACATCACTGAACCATCAGCAGACTGTGAGGCCGTGCTCACAGCGAGCGTTCCCTCCGCTGTTCCATTAGGCTTCCTTTTACATGATGCAGTTGTCTGCCCATGACCATGATTCCATTTTTCATTGCAGCTAACTTATCAGTGCAGTCTGAATGTTTCACGTCAATTTCTGAGACACGCTTGAACAAAAGACACAGCAGCTTGTAGCTTGGATTCATTATGTCTGAGACAAAACAGGAAACATGCACAAAAACGGAAGTACCGTATCAATAGAAATGTTTTTCACCCAACTTCCAAGCCCTAATTCTGCACAATTTAACTGATTCTTTTGAAATCTCTGCTCGCTGCTCCTGAGAAGGCACGTCTATTTGAAGCACTGAAATTCTACAGTCTGGATACACAAGCCTGAGTGAAAATAGTGGCTTCCTTTGTCACAAAGTTATTCAGAAACTTTCATCTTTTTAACCAAAAAATAATGCTGAAATTAACAAAGTAAAAACGGGTGTTTCAGTCTGAAAGAAGGCTAAAGCATAAGATAAAGAAATACATCCCAACATTTCATAATTATTTCCGCGCCTCATTTCTTCTCCCTGGACCACTTTGAATGTTGTTAAAAGCAGAACGTTTCATTGGTTTGATGATAGTGAAAGCATCACACATTTAATAATAACACCCTTAACCGAGGATTAGCACTTTCGTTCCACACAGATTTCAGATAAGGCTAAAATTGAGGCCAGGCCTTTGTTTAAAGTTGATCGTACTGAACCAACAATTAAATCAGGATACTGGGTGCTAAGAGAACATAATAAAAATGTGAGCTGGAAATAAAACAGACATGAAAACCAACAAAAGCTTAAAGCCCCTGACTGCTACATACGTCCGGCAACATATAAATGAATCCATACAGTACGTTACAACAGAAGAACCTTATCATTAGAAATAAAAAATGATTCACAATAAATACGCATTTAAATGTGAAACAATAATACACATAACATACATTTAGCCCGGCCCTCCATCCGTTTGGTTCTCTGCTGAGAGCAGCAGCTGGACCTGAGGTGCAGCGCTGACATCCTGGACGGGTCTCTAGGCAACAACAACAGCAGGAGACGCTCGGCCACCCTGAGGCGGCTTCAAGTCGCCGTCCTGATCCTCCGTCCTCTGGTCTTCAGTTAGCCCCCAGCCAACACGTCTCCAGGAGCCGCCTTTTAGGCTTTTACATGATTTTAATATGTATTCAGTAACAGAATACATCAGTCCAAGTACTGTTCTTTAATACAAACTCCAATACTGAGCTTCTTTAATTGCAATAATTAAGAAATGTTTAGGGAGAACATTTTAAAACGAGAAAAAAACAAGCATAACATCGCATTTTTTGCAGGCTGTATATCATATTTAGTATTTACTTAGTTTAGTATTTAGTTTTCTAAAACTTGATGACGAGTTAGTATTATTGTTTAGCATGTTTTTAAATTTTATTTTTCAGCAAATAGTTAATCTTTTCACTCAGAAAGTGTAATAATATATTTTAATTAAAAGACAAAGATGTTGAGTTTATAATGACATAAAAATAGGAATGACAAAATCTGTTGATTACTTGAGTCATAGCGTCACTGACAGTGTGAGAAACCAGAATTAAATGATTGATCCAACAAACCCTGAAAATGAAGACAGAGCTGGAAGACGAAACGATGAAGAAACAAATGCTTCACTGCAGCTCACTTTCCCATTTCCTGAAGCAAAGGAAATGAAGAAGTTCACACACCTTCCCAATCGTTTTTCCAGAAGAAGGTCATAACTGTGGTATGACAAACGTCCACCGTTACTTTCTGCTCCCTGTGCTTTGGCTGCTGACACCAGACACGTGCTGTGACACGGGTCGCCTCTGCCATCGCTGGTGCTAATCTGGGCAAAACGCCACGGGGAGCCAAATTATAAAGGACTGTCATTGACGAGGCGATGGAGTCAGGAACACTGAAGCCCGTGACCCTCGTTCGATTTTTTTTGCGACAGAACAAAAGTAGCAGCACAGCCTGGATAGCAGGTCTTGATCTCCTTTAAGACAGCAGTGGAGGGAAACCAGGATTTAGTGCTTGCTCAGCAGTTCATTCACTGTCAACACAAATAACAATGGAGAGGTGGTATAACCAAAAACCAAAAACCTCAATTTTATCAGCTTACTCAGCAATTATTTTTGGGATATTGTGTTCCTGTCCCGTGTAACATAAATACATTACAGGTGAAAAGTTTATTCAAATAATTTTAGAACCTCAGTTACTAAAAAGAACGTGATTCACACGTGTGCCTGTTTTTTGTGTCACGCTGTGCTATTTCCACCTGTTGCTGTGCTGTCGCATGGTCACATATTTTACTGCGCTGTTATGAGGCTACAAATGTCATAGTGAGAGAAAGAAGAAAATCCTGAAGTGCACAGAGAACAAGCATCAGAGAGGAAAGACAGAACGTTTCCAGTGTGGAAAAAACACAGCGTCACACAGAATGAACAGTTATCGTGTGCTTCATCGATGCAGTAAGACCTGAACCAAAGGCTTTCAATAGAGCTGCATCGTGACTGGACACAAGGTGACATAAATTATTGTGTTTCTACATAAGCTTAAAGGTAATCAATATTGATTATGGCAATATTTTAAGCTGATCAGAAACAGAAATCAGTGTTGTGACCTTTTTTTTTTTTTACACAAAACTTATTTTCTTTAAAATATCAAAATAAATATTTCTTTCAGATGAGAATCAATTATTTTTACAGTAAGGAGTTTAATTTTCTTTTCCATAATAATCAATTAATAATCTATAAAAAAACGAATTACTAAAATAATAAATTACTGTATTTCTAGAAAACACCTCTATTGGGACAAGTGGTCAAGATTGAAAATCACCACGGATCGCTGCGCTTTTCATCAGTCATATGATTGGTTTGCAAAAGGTTAGTCTGACAACACCCCACCTCACCCCCCAGGGGGAAACACATGCAGGAATCACAAATGTGTTTGTCCATAGGTGTCTACACATCAGTTAGACAGAGTCAGCAACGGAAGGGCACAACCCCAGTGTAGCCCTCCAACGCCATGTTATATGCTGATGATGTCAGCTTTTATGGTAGCATGTTTTCCTCACTGGCTGTTGTAGATATGATCCCATATCATCAACACGTATTCAGATAGACCACAAAGTCTTAAAGGATCAGTCCTCACTGCTGCTCGAATATTTGGTATGAGTGTACAACTGGAGATTGCTTATTATAGCTAAAAATCGATGGGAGGCACACAGGGTGAGTTCCGCCTCCACTGTACATGTGTCTGTGGGCAGCGACACAGGAAGGAGAAGACACACCTGTAGTGAACCTGCTGAATGTTCGTGCCTCCCACCATTCAGCTAAGTAGAAACAGATATTTATTACAACTCCCACATTGATATAAATACTGGAAACATTCCACCCAATTAGAATCAATTATTCACAAAGCAGAATGGTTTGGATGTAAATTAAATTACCAGCACCTGGAAAAGTGGCATCGACTTGTTCCGCAATTATGTATCGCAGAAGCGTTTTATCTTCCCTGGTGATCTCCATTTCAAAAAAGACTCTACTAAATAGATAAAAAATAAAACATCATTCTGCTACTGGAGCTTAATGATGCTAATATTTTCACTGTGCTGATCTGCTTCAGATCCTGTTGGCAGCGGCTGTTTTTATGTGAGAATAATACAGCCTTTAGTTGACCTCAGCTGTCGTCACAACACAACCCTGACTAGAAATAGACAAAAACCAGAGGAGTGGTGCCAGCTCTGGGAAATTAGTGAGATTAAGCAATCTTTCATTCTGATTCTACTAACATTGTCCTTTCCAGAGTCTAAAAAAAGCACTTAACCCTTGACAAACATTTGAGGACTGACTCACTCGTAATGAGATTGAATGGTTGGTGTGTGTTGGCTTTGTAATAAACAGATGACTTGTCCAGGGTGTACCCTCGTCTGCTGGGATATACTCACGTCTATGGCAAAGTGGTTAGAAAAAAAAACATGTTTTATTTCACATATCGTTTGTTTTTTGGGTGTTTAGTCTTGAACAAAATTCACCTGCACAGCTTCCTATCCTTCCTCAGAAGGATATGTTCATGAAGTCAGCCAAAAAGACAACACTTGATGTAAAATGATCCAACCATAACCAAGGCGGTAACAAAATAATACAAAGCAAACAGCAAAGAAAGTAGAGTTGGACTAAACAGCAGCAGTCTCACACCCATCAGTGCGTCTAAAGGAGGGACGAAGAGCAGACGTGTTTCTGTCCTGTGGTGGGATTTTTAGATCGGAGAATAAAACAAAAGCAGATTGACCCACAGACGTGTGGAGAACATACAAACTCCACCCGGAAAGGACACAAACCCACAGACTTCTTGCTGTGAGGCAGCAGTGCTACCCACTGCACCCCCTCACTACCCAAGGCAGATTGTTCACCAGGTAATTAATGAAGATAGAGACTAACAAAGTGAAATAACTCAAATCTGGGTCACCAGTGCTAACTTATGTGGAAGTCAGTACAAAATGTGAGACGCTCGTTCAAGTAAAGTCCAAGGAATGGAGACAGAGAGAGAAACAGCAGGCAAAATTGTCAATAATCAAAAACTTGATAGACCCATGTGACAGCCCATATTGATACTGTGGCAGTCCACCAAAAATAATCAATCAAACTGATAAAGATATTGACACAAGGTAACTTCATTACAAAGGAATTTCACAACCATGACAATGTCTTCCAACTGGCACAAATCCGTGTCGTGTGTGTGTGTGTGTGTGTGTGTGTGTGTGTGTGTGTGTGTGTGTGTGTGTGTGTGTGTGTGTGTCTGTCTGTCTGTCTGTCAAAATAACGTTTCAAACTTGTTGAGTATGCTGATAAAATTAGTTGCGTTTCCAAACCAAAACGCAGCAGTGTGTGCCGTCTTCACGTCTAGTCTCACCATTATCCAGATCAAATCAGAGGTCAATGGCACAGCTGCCCTCCTCTCCAGTCTGCGCTCGGGGGCTCCCTGCAGCTGCCCCCCCCTCCCTGAGCTCCAACCTCGACAGCCAGCTGCTGTCGAGGCAGTGATGCCTCTACATCACTACCTATTGGCTGGTTAGGGAGTCAGAGAGGCTCCTCTTAAGCACGGCCTTAGGTCTTCAGTGTCGACCTCAGGGCAGTCTTGGCTGAACTAGTTAGCAGTGAAATGTGCAGACAATGTGAATCAAACTCCAGCTCCACAGGCCGTATTCCCACCTGCAGATTCTGGAAAGCAAGATGAGGATGATGTCCTTTGATTTCTCTGGTGCTTTATTAAGGACCATCCAAGCCCTGGTGCTCAGGGAGATGCTCAAGGCCAGGCTAGGAGATAGAAAGGTGTCCTTACCAGTGAGCATCACAGCTGGAAGTCATTATTCAAGCTCCATTGAATACTGGATTTGTTGGAAAAATGTTCATTACTGGATCACATGAGAACTGGAGGAACAATTTAATTTTTGCTCACAATACCACAAAATGCAACTCACCATCTGTGAGGAAGGTGAAGTTAAGTTAGCACCAGACGTAACCAAAGGACAATGATCACCAGCAGATCTCAAACTCCATCTTGAATCCCATTTTTAGGGGTTGCAGCTAATAAAACTGGGAACATCGAAGAACTGGAGGCCCGTTTTCATAGAAAATGGATTAAGTTTCCTTGGAAATGCTGCCAGAAATCCAGTAGGTGTCTGGAAATGCTTCCTCTTTATTGAAGAATTGAAGCATTTTGAGACTGCAGTAGTCAGCAAAAGAAGCATTTTGTTTAATATTCAGGAAAATACTCACAATATACTGTACTGAGATATTTAACCTTTTTTGATTGGGTTATTGCAAAGCATTGATTAACAGCATTTTTGCCAACAAAAGTAATAGACAATGGAGGATGATAAGTTTGCTTGGAGCAGCAGATAAATAAAATTGACCTGTGTTAGACCGTGGGCTGACCGGCTCGCTGACAGACAGCGGGTCATCTTCCTCCGGGCGGCGCATCGGATCCACTGCAGAGCAGCACACAGACGCCCTGGGAAACTGTATTGTCAGCTTTCCAGTTCACTCTCTACACTTCTCCTTTTAAGATTCAAGTCAGGGTCATGGCAGTTCCACAAGTTAATTGATGACTCCTCTATTGTCGGGGCACAGGTCAGTGCCAGAAAAGAGGAACATGAGTCTGCCAGAAGAATTGTGCCGAGTGCATCAGTGTGACAAAGGGGCGCAAAGGGAATTCTAGCCTGTTTTCATGGGATTGGGTTCGTTTCACTGATTCTAACAGACTCTAATACTGAGCTGAGGGCAACATGTATGAGCAAGAACGTAACATGATGTTAAGATGAACAACCCTCTTGGATTCTGATGCTGCATGGAGCAGAGATGGGACCAAAGAGAATTCCAGGACATTAATCACAGCTATGTCACATGATCAAGATTTACTCCATCAATTTAAGGTGTAGCAGCCAATCGATTACCTGTTCTCCTGTGTCGACAGTCATCACATCGCACAATGATTCTTAGCCAAATATCTCATGTTGGTTGTGTTAACGAGAACAAGAAGCGTGTTTGTGGACATTCTTTACTCTGATGACAAGACGGTGCAGACATCAGTAAACATTAGCTGTGGCTATAAAAACACCAGCGGCATTAAAGGAAAAAAAAACTGAAAGCAGCTTAAATTATACAAAAAAAAGGCTGTCTTTGAACCAATCCAAGTGATGGAATACTGAATTAATTTTAACATCAAACAAGCACAAAAAACATTTCTGCAAAGCTGCCTTTGTCATCATTCAACCTCTTTTTTTTTTTTTTTAAATCAGATACAACCTGCAAACAGGGTGTCTAAAATTCCAACAGAATGGTTTCAATCCTTGAAACCATTGTTGGACAGAAAATAGGGTAACATACTGGACTGTTCTCAGTGGCATCGGACTAGAATACTCAGACCTTTGCTTGGATGAAACCTTACTAGAAAAAAAAAAGAAAAAACACAAGGATGAAGTAAAGTTGGACATCTTAAAGAATGACTAAGACTAGAATAAATCCATTTAAAAAAGCTCACAAAATGAGCAGTTCTCCTGAGGCGTCTCAGAGCCAGCTGAACTGCACTGCCCTGCACCGACAGCTTCAGGTACTGAATATGCCGTCTGCTACCGGCATGGTAATAACTCAAGTCCTCCTCACATGCATGCACTACATATTCACAGACCTGCTTTAAACATCATTTACAGATGGTAGTGAAATGAAAGGAAACATCAAGACTGGTATAAACAGCTTTTGTGACTAAGTTTATTTAAGCCCACAGTAATTCTGAACTTCTGTTTTCTCCACTGTTTTCTTCTTCACTGTTGTTTATGGACAGATTTTAATAGCCTTTATTTACAACACTATATCTGTGTTTTCCTCCACTTAAACATGTAAAGGTTGTGTTATGTTTCATTGTTTATCCTGTGATTAGCTGCTGACCAGTTAGTCAGATGGGACTGGTCACCAGTCTGTAACCCTGAGATGAGCTGGTAGTTAACAGATGGATGAACTGTTAAGTTGACATATGGTGCCATTCAGCTGTTTCCTGGGAATATTGCAGCCAAAAAGATGTACTGTCTGTGTTAGTATGTGATAATAAACGCAGTGTTTGTACAGTGCATGTTTACAGTATGTACATATGTGAGTGGGTGGGTTGGTGCGTGGTCTTATCGCACATCCTTTCACACAAATTCCCCCATCCTTTCTAGCACCACACCTGGTCTATTCTTATGCAAAGAACCAGAGCAAACACACAACACATAGATAACAGACATGTCAGCATGGTGGTGACAGGAAACATCATCATTATCATATCATTATCATCAAAAGGAGTATATAAAGGAAACAATACAGTGCCATCAAAATTAGATTTCTATCTCTCTCTCATAGCCATATATATATATATATATATATATATATATATATATATATATATATATATATATATATATATATATATAATTGAATTCTTTTTTATTTTTGAGCATAAAACTACCAGCAGTAGAAACATTTCATGAAGTGTAACAAAAACACCACAGCCGTGAAATTTAAGGTCATAATTGTATTTGTATCATCCTCTGGAATCAATACGTACACAACCCCTCCCTGGGCTGAATTTCAGCTCTGTGCATCTTCAACAAGCCATTAACCAACCGAATCAATAACATTCAAGGACAATGAGGTGGAGAGACTACACACACGCACAGTTTGGCGCGTCATAACGCACAAATGTCACGCGGCGTTAGCGCTCATAGGTCATGAATCTTGAAATAATAAGCGCACCGGAGCCTTTTTCTAATGTATTTCGGTAAGCAGGTATTCTTAAACTCCCAGGCCGACGCACTTGACTGTTAGCAGCCAGTGAGGACTCGATCCCCGCGGCGCGCAGGAGGAGATGTGAGCGTCATGTTGGTGATGCGCACAGTTAGAGACTTACTTCAGGACGGCGCTCTCCCCCTGCCTGACGGTGATGTTGTCCTTTATTACAGAATCCCCGCTTCTGGCCGGAACTCCTGCAGGTACAAGGAATAATAATTTAAGTCCGATGACAACAAGGTATTTTCCAGGCACCGCCAAAAAACCACAAATTCCCATGTTTTTCTGACACCGCGCAACTTCCACCAAAACTTGCACCCTGGAATATCCCTTTTTTTTTTTTTTGCGTCGCACGTCGCAAAAAAATCCACTCCAAGAGATGCCGTGGCGCAAACGGCGACCTGATTTCGCTCCAACTAAAACAGGCTTGTTATGAAATAGCTTCTCGGTGTCGGTGTAGGCAGGAATAAAAAAAAAAAGAAAAGTCTCTCCGCCCGCCAGACGCTGACTTGGGATACTGAGTTCAGGCTGAGGAGAGAGACGCGTTTTGTCAGAGGAATTCGCAGCGTCTCCAAACCGTCTTCAAACTGCAATCGCCGTGAAATGGATGCTGAGCAGAGATGCTCCAAGTCTCCTCTGTGGACTCTCTCCTCTCACTCGGTGCTGTTTTCTTTTTTCTTGCGTGGCTGAGACTGTGGAGCTGTGGGGCTGAATCCACCAGCCTCGGTTCCTTCAGGAGACTGGAGCCCCCCCCCCCCCCCTCTCTCTCTCTCTCTCTCTCTCTCTCTCTCTGTCTCTCTCTCTCTCTCTCTCTGTCTCTCTCTCTCTCTCTCTCTCTCTCTCTCTGTCTCTCTCTCTCTCTCTCTCTCTCTCTCTCTCTGTCTCTCTCTCTCTCTGTCTCTCTCTCTCTCTCTCTCTCTCTCTCTCTCTCTGTCTCTCTCTCTCTCTCTTCCTCCCTCCCTCTCTCTCTTCCTCCCTCTCTCTCCTTCTCTCTCTCTCCCTCCCTCTCTCTCTCTCCCTCCCTCTCTCTCTCTCCCTCTCTCTCTCTCTCCCTCCCTCTCTCCCTCTCTCTCCCTCCCCCTCTCTCTTAATGACCAGGTAGCATCACTCTCCTGTAGAACCAGCCATATGCTCTGCAGGCTGCAGTCTTCTCTGATGGGGCCCCACTGGAGCCTCCAGGAGAACATCTGACCAGAGCTTTGAGGACAGTTTGATCCGGTGCACACTGTCTCTATATTTCCTTTTTTTATTTGTTAGACTTGCTTGTTAAACCAGCAGACCATGTACAGAGACATTTTTATATGTCTTATATAGAGACAAAATCAAAAGTATTACAAAAAGGGCAAAATTGACTCAGGGTTCACTGAATGTGTGATTGCAAAAATTGAGTATCCATGTACAGTTAGTCCAGAGCAGACAAACACAACAGGTTCTGAGAGGTTGTTCCGAAATTGAATTATTCATAAGTCATTATTTATTTAATTTCATTCTATAATCTCCATTTGAAGTCAATTAAATGTCATTAGTACTCTTAATACTAAAGTACCAGTCCCTGAGTCTCACCAGACAATCACAGGACACAAAACAACACATACTAAATAAAATACAGGTACAGGTCCTTGAGACTTGTCGTTCTCCTCCTTTAGAGCACAGGAGGAGGAGGGAGGAGTGATTGTTGGTCAGAGTCAGAGATGTCATCAGACAGCTGGAAACCACCGTCTTCACGAGGCTTTGATTATCATGACAAACAGTAACTATCTGAGGTCAAAGCTCGACGCTCTGAGATGCTAACAGAGACAACAACAGCAAAAAGAGGAGACGAGTGCTGCTCGTCAGGGGTAGTGGCAGGAAGGGGAACTGCAGGACAATAGTCAGATATGGCAGCAAACGTTTCTTCGTATCTCCGAAAGTTAGAAAGTCGAATGTTTGGACATTGAGGACTACCTTTACATAAATAGACCTTCTTATATAATTAAAGTTTGATTTGATTTGATTATTCTTCTGCTTGGTTCAACCATTTATTTTTAATATGTTCTCTGCAGGTCCAAACCCCATCCCTGAAGCAGGTTATGGAAAGGTTTTTTTTACTTGGGTAAGAATAAAGTGTTAAATTAGACAACAGACAACACCACCTCATCACTGCTGTAAAATGTAAAATACGTTTTCCAGTTGAATGATTTTGCTCCATCTTTGTTCTACGGATGTTTGACCTCATAATCTCTCAGGACGCAACGACGGGCCAGTTCTTGACCTGAGGCGACAGACACTACCGTATTTTCTGCACTATAAGGTGCACCTAAAAGCCTAAAATGTTCTCATAATCCCGTAGTGCGCCTTATAATCCGGTGCGTCTTATATATGGATTAATATTCATATTAATATTGGTTAAAAACATGATCGCTGAAAAAAAGCCGGCTGTCTGGCCGCCAGTCGTGCCGCACTCCGCCACCAGAGGGCCCCCTCACAAGGCACTCAGGCCCACGCCCCCTAACAACGGTAGTCAAGGGGCGTCACCAAAGTCCCGGCTCTGACTGAGCTGCTCTCAGACGGTAGAGCAGACTGTAGGAGCACCGGTGGTTACGTAGAGAAACATGAGGAACTTTCAACAATTCTATGAATAAAGTCTGACTGACTGACTGATCTCAGTATTTCTAACTATTTGGCGTCGGAGATAACCCACTTTATACTGAATTGGTCTTAAAAATTCCATTGTGCTGGACTCTGGAATCTAGTGACGGTCCATTCTATTAGTCTGTGGAAACACACGGAGAAACTGGCATAAAGGTGAATAAAGACCCTCAGAGATGAACTTACAGCCTTTTCTGAAATTTCAAGAGCAGAGTCCGTCAGGAGTAAAACAGCGTCACGTTTGACAGTAAATTATCAGCCTGACATTAAAAACTAGTATAAAATTGTTTAGGACACACAGCAGCAAATAGCTGCACCTCAGCTCCGACTGGACTACCGATCGATCGAAACAATATTTAGTTAATAAACGAAGACGAACGTCGGAGCTTAAATATCTGCTTCGAACTTCAGATCAGGAAATAATCCGCTCTGTTGGCACTGACTGCACTCGTAATGAATTTAACCAGTTTTTAATGTCAGGTTTTTAATATGTGTGTTGACTTCTTTCTAAGATGGCAAAGTGATCAAGTGATCAGGTTTCCTTGATGAGGCTCAGAATGGATTATTGATATAACAATAGGGGCCATTCAAAGGTAGTCAGGAAGTCATGAATGCAATCATGACTGTCTGAGCAGCGCGGCTCCATCTAGTGGACGGATTGCGCAACTACAGCCTCTGCTGTTTATCAAATAAAATGTACTTATTTTTTATTGTATGTGCCTTATAATCCGGTGCGCATTACATATGAAATAAATTATAAAACAAACAAATAATTGAGGGCGCGCCTTATAGTCCAGTGCGCCTTATAGTGCGGAAAATACTGTACATGAAAATTGGTTTGGGACAGACACAGACTTGATACATATACCATCTCAAAAAAGACTTCTGGGGTCAGATTTAAAGGACGGAGAGGGAGGCAGCTGTTCATGCATGGTTTGGCAAACATTTCCAAATTCCTTCTCTAAACACTATTTACCTGACATTGGTGGCTACATTTGGCACATTTTGTCATGAATTTGTTAAATTCATATTGAATCCCAGCATCAGAAAAGAATACACACGGCTGGAATCAGATTATTTTCACCTGGAAGGTTATTCTCATTTCCTGTGTGGAATTAAGCGAAGAATAAGGACAATTGTGTAAAGGTTTGGTGTTTTGTAAAGTCTTCTAATTGTGATAAACTATCCGATTTTAATGTCCAGTGGAATAATAATAATAGTCCATATGGAATAATCTGTGGATGTAAAAAAGGTAAGAACTAGGCTCATTTCATTTGGCGTGCTGTCATTACACTGAGGTCGTTCCTGATCTTATGTACAGATTATTGGGAGAAACAGAACATTGCTTTTATGAGGTGTCACTTTAAACCAGTACAGGTAACTCACCCTGATGATCACTCCACTTTGTTTGATGGATGGATGGGGTGAAAAAGAGGGTAAAGAGTTCAAGTTGTCCAAACTTAACTATAGTGCAGTGTTTACTGAGGTGCTCCAGCTCTGTTCCCCCCACATCTGTATGCACAAAACCACCCATGGCCACTAGGGTTGAGCTGTATCTCAACAGATACGGAGCCTCACGACAAGACTACATAATTCCGTTCGTCCTTTTTTTTTTACATCAACACCGGTTTTAGAGTAGCTGGATCGTATAAGTAACAAATGTCCCTGACAGCTTTGACTCCCATTACTGGGACAGAAGCAACACATGGCATTGTTTTCTTCTGGTTCCAGTGTTTACCCATGTTTCAGCTCTGATTGCTTTTATTTACAGGCTACAGTCTGTTGTATGCACCTCAATTTAGTCTTGCATGCAATTGTTTTAAAATTGAAGGTATATATCTTTACAAAAAAAAAAAAAAAAACAACCTCTGACTGCACCACATGACCTGGTATCAAGTAAATAATTATACCTTTTTTGCTGGTGTGAGGCTTCTTCTAGACTTTATAGTCTCCTCCAAGTACAAAACAATAACTTCAATGAAATAAAACGGGGCCTCTGGGAGTCTACTGCTTCTCTCTTTAGAAAGTTCTTCATGACGTTGTGTTCTAGTAAAGTTGTGTTATTGTGTTATCTGTTATTGTGGTTTGCAAGTTGCCTTGTTAGACTTGAAGTCTTAAAATCATCTTTAGGATTATATTACCACTAATGGAAGGATTTTGATGAAACTTCTCAGAATGGTATAAAATACAAATTGAAGCACACATCAAACTCACAGGATTAGATTCTGTAAACGCAGCATTGGGTGTTTTATGTGTCTTTTTATTTATTGTTATTGCTGAAGATACTGAACAAGTGTGAGTATATAATGAATAACACCATCATAATAATGACAGACGGGGATTTTTCTTGACAAACCTGATAAAATAAAACTAATTTTTCCAACTACTCCCCCACCCTAAAAAGTGCAGCCAGTAAACCAGTGACCAACAGTCCGTGTGCCTGGAGACGGTTTAATTAATTAGATAAGCTTTGAATTTGATTTGTTTAAAATAGGCTTCTTGAATGTCTATGGCTGGAGTATTGCCTGAATTTACCTTTATTTCCACTTGTTTTCAATATTCTCTAACGTTGTCTCTGTTTTGTTTTTTGCTTTAAAGTTCTGAACTTCCACCTTGGTTGTATTTTTTTTTAGCCTGGAAAGTCAAATGAATGTCACCTTCATGTAAGATGTTCTACACAACAGTGGTCATCTTACTTTTCCTTTACATCTAATGTAGGGCAGTAAGCAAGTCTGTGAATTTTACAAATTTAGGAGATTTATAATCCATCATTATTATTTTTAATTTTTTTAAACTTTAATGATTTCCGCGAGGATTTTTTTTTCACTATATACAGACCACATATGCACACACACACACACACACACACACACACACACACACACACACACACACACACACACACACACACACACACACACACACACACACACGAGGGCCTACAATGAAACAAGTCCACATAGCGCCCAACAACCTCCCGGGGGTTGGTGCCTTGCTCCAGGGCACCTCATCAGTACTCAGGAGGTGAACTGGCACCTCTCTGGCTAACAGTTCCCACTCCATACGTTGTGGTCCAGGCTGGTCTTTAACCGTCTACACTCTGGTCCTCAAACCAACACGTAGTGGACTGAGCTGCTGCCGCCCCAATTTATTTATGTGTTGCTGTTTTGTTGTTGTTATTTGTTTGTTTTGTTTCTTTGTTTGTTTGTTTGTTTCATGCACAGGTGATTATAGAATTGAAGACTCTCCAGAATACAGCTTTCACTTTTTCTAACATCTGGGTCGCTCTAGAAAAAGTCATGACATTAAAGAAACAAACAAAGGTACCAGTGAGGGGGTTTTCTCTGGTGATGAGCATAATGAGGGTTTATTTCTGACCTTTGAGAAAAGCTTTAAAGCATCCGCTTACATACCATAATACTCCTGATTCATATTGCAGTAAACACACACCTACGTTGGCCTGAGGTTCGCTGCTCAGAACTCCACACATTCACCAAACAGTCGTATTGAGGACTTATGATGCTGTCTCGGGCTGCAGAAATTGGGCAAAGATAAGACTTAATTAAAATTGTATCTTCCTGAAACGCAACACATGTCCTGACGATATGCACATGGTAATGGTTTTTAAATTAAAACCCCCACCTGACCTCAGCTGAATCTAAGATATGTGGTCTTAATTAGAGTCAAGGGTACCGAGAGGGGATGGGCTGAGCTCGTTGTCCACACATAACCCCCACCCCCGCCCCAGTCGATTAAAGCTGCAACATTAGGTCATGTGGTGTCCTTTTAACACCTTGGTCGCTTCTTCAATCAATTTACTGCCAGGATAAAGAGGTTTTAATAACAACACCATCAAGACGAAGGGGGAAGAGTTATAGCTCTGTGCAGTATTTTCAACACGCTGGTGTTTGGAGGACGAAATGAGATTGCAATCCATTTCAATCATGTCATGTGCATTATGTTTTTGACCCTCATTGTTCCACCTTACTTAGGGCAGGTGCATCGGGTGACCTTGCCAACGCTCCGACTGAAGCGAGGGGTGCCGAGCATGCAGAGATGACAAATTAAAAATGGTATTGTTTGTCGTGCATCCAACATGAATCACCCGATGTGTCACGCAAACAAAAATAAAGAGTGTGAAAGAGAAAAAGAAGCTGAACTACACAAACTGTTCTGTAAAATAGGAGGCGGACATATTGATTTTAACATGCTCAGATGAACAAAACCATTTCACTTATATCAATGCCTCTGTGACTGGCTGCAGTCCTGTACAGTCCAGCTCTTTCCTGCCAGCTTGTGTTTCTCATTTATTTCACTTATACATGCGGTGACATTCACATAATTCCCTGCTGTTATGCATTAATACCAGACTCTGGGTGGTTTATTCAAACAATTCACACTAATCTTCATTCATATCATGCAAGGATGAGCAGAGCTAGTAGACAACGGCCCGGCCTCTGACCAAAAAAAAAGCCAATACCAAAGCAAAAACACGGATGGACTGAATAAGGAGTTCTCACTCACATTCCTCTGGTACACCAATGCTCTGGTAGAGCAACTCCTTTATGAGTGACTGACATGCTGAGGTCAGTGGAGGTAGTTGGAAAGTAGTTGGAATGGCAGGAATCAATAACTGGAATGGGACATGTAACAAAAATTATTTTATACTCGCTAATGTTCAACTGCATATAAGGTGAAGAACATCTTCAGTACAACTCAAAAGCCGTTGACGATATTCATGTCCGTGACAACAAAAACCACTCATATGCAACCATTTATCAGATCCACAGAGGCGCTTCTGACTATTAATCTTGTGGCTTTTTTATGAAGTTTATCCTCTGAAAAATAACCAATAACTGCACTTATCAAACAATTCATCATGATAATGTTGACATTGACATATGGCTTACATACTTCTAGGCTATACTTGTAACATAATTGGGTGTAATTACTGTGACATGAAGCAACATCGGTACATGATTTCACTGAAATACTTGTGTATGAAAAACATTCTGTGGTAAAAATCATCTAACACATAAAAACTTGGTAAAGTTAGCTTTCTCTTCCTGCAGGATATGCAGCTGGCCTTATTTTACCAGTAGGCTTTGTGAAGCGTCTTTGCAAAAATGCATGTGAATTAAAGAAACTGCCAGAAGATTGGATGGTGAGTGAAAACGCTGTGCTGAATGAGGACCGATGGAGGGTTTTCACAAGTAAATAAATAATAAAATGCATTTCATTTTACAAGACCCACACTTATTTGTACAAAACTACACTACAGAGGTCTCATTTCATTTTTCACAGGAATATTGTGTTAAAATGTAAAAATATGTGAATTGACAATCTTTCCTGCAGTGCCTTCTGTTTTATCTTCATCATCCTGACCTCTAGTTCCTTCTGATTAATGGTGATGCTACCGTATCAACACTGTAGTTATAATGAGTCGCCCAGCATATTCTTCTTCTGTGACTGATGTGTTTTATTTACTGTTGACTGGATGCCTTGGAGACACAGACACACACACACAAACACACACACACACACACACACACACACACACACACACACACACACACACACACACACACAGAAGATAATAATGTAAGCAAATGGTTGAAGGGAACTTTTCTTGCAGCAGTGAAATGTTCTGCTGAACATGAAAGAAACAACCTTTTGTTCACTGAATAGTTCAGTGTAATGTAACTAAGTGTAACTACTCCTTAATGTAACTAATAAATGTAACTAAATGTAACTCAGTGTAATGTAACTAAATGTAACTACTCCTTAATGTAACTAATAAATGTAACTAAATGTAACTACTCCTTAATGTAACTAATAAATGTAACTGAATGTAACTCAGTGTAATGTAACTAAATGTAACTACTCCTTAATGTAACTAATAAATGTAACTAAATGTAACTCAGTGTAATGTAACTAAATGTAACTACTCCTTAATGTTAAATAACTGAATTTCTGACTGATTCTAGTTCCAAACATTACAGTTAGACAGAAAAAACATGTTTGTTTGTTTCTCTATTCTAACATAAATCCTTTTCATTTGTCAGGTTATTAAACCCACAGAACTCCATCAATCAAGGATCAAACTATCAATCAATAAAGATAAAAGTTAGGACATTAACTTTGTTCACAACATTTTTGTCAATGTTAAAATGGGCCTAATAACTGCATTGTGGGAAATGCAGTTTTGTTACTTACTTTTAGACACCCTGATCTTTAATACTCCCACGGGCCACATAAAATAATGTGGCGGGCCACATTTGGCCCCCGGGCCTTGAGTTTGACACATGTGCTCGAAATGAAAGAGGTTTAATTGATCTTGTTTTAATCTTAAATGACTAGGTAGGGTAACTTTATAATTTTATTTGAAATGCTCTACTTTATAGGGATTTACGTTTGTTTCAGTTTCAAAAATGAGATTGTTTCAGAAAAGTGATGGGGAGGGGTAGGTATACATTGTGTTTTTAATCACCAATCAATTAGAAACAAATAAATCCCCTGTATTTTTTTTTTTTTTTGTGCCTGAAAGGAAATTCTGTCTGATTTTTTCTCTGGAAAGTGATTGCATCTGTTGACTGAAGGTTTGTTGAATCTAATGCCAACTTGATTCAGCTCTGTTTTACACTGCGTGAGAGCTTAAACACTCCTGGCATGGAGAGCCACACATGATACCAACTTTGATCTCAGATAACTAATCTGCCTCAGTCTTGACTTTTCGGGCGGCTTTAATCAGGTGCCTCGGCTGCAGTCACAGCGTGAGCCAGAGAGAGCTGTTTATGCCACAGTCAGCTTCACAATGTAAGGTTAGTCTGCCTCAGATGTGGAGGAGATGTGTTGCCCCCCCCCCCCCCCACCACCACCACCAACCACCTTCTTTCTCTCTCTGCTAATGCTGCACATTGTGTTCCAAAGTCATTCAGTGTATGCATGCATTATTTAACAAGAAGGTGGCTTTAAATGATTGGAATATTCAGATTTCCTGTGTTACCAATAGGTGCAATATTGCCTGTGCTCCCTGCAGGTATGCCGTCAAACCGGTTCACACTGACCTCTCTGTAACTTTGTGTGTGTGAGAATTCAGGCACAAAAACACACAGCGTTAATGTAGGACAAGTCAGCAGAGGTCTGAACTCTGTGTTCAATGTATATATTTTTTCCCAGTCTGTCAATATCTCAACCTTTTTAGCAACTATTGAAAACAAGTAATACACATTAAAGCTCCTTGAAGGTCAAAGCTAAAACCTCCTGCATTAAGCTTTTACGGGAGCCAAGAAAATATGAAAAGCATTGCAAGGACAGAGTTTGTGTTAACGTGTCTCTACACCCATACCAGCTGTGTTTACTCTGAGGTCCAACTGTTTGAAATCTTAGACATTTTGCTGTCAGATATTGTGGTTGAACTTGGTTGCTAAGAGAAAGCACTTGTTTATTTAGCGTTTGCCTGTAAATAGTTTGGAAAATGACGGCTTTGAATATTTCATCAGCTTCATATGGAGGATACACAGGGAAAGTTTTTGGATCATGTTAGGACCAGCAGATCGAGAAAGACCAAGAAAATACAAAATGATCTGACAGAATGTTGTTACTTTTACAATGCATACACTTTCACAGCAGATATTTCAGTGAACAATAATTTTCTCCTTCCTTCCGCAGTGAAATGACCATTTTGCTATAATTCTATCGGTCACGTATACACAATTTTGACACACACACACACAGCCCTAATGTGATTTTCAGACTCAGTCATTGGGACAAAAGAGTCAACATGGCTACCATTTTGGTGCTAATGTCAGATTCATCAATATTAAATTGTTCATTTGTATGTATGCAAATATAACTGTCTATAACCCAAAAGATATAAACAATTTAGAGGGTGACGATGACGGTGCCACGTCTGGAGTCAGAGGAGCTGCTTCCATTATGCTTGTCTGGGCAGAATGTCCTCCCAGACGGATTCCGCTCTCTTCAAGGTGAAAGCATCTGAACGAGAAATTCATATTCAAATATTACCCAAATGAGACTAATACCCCGGGATAAAACAAATCAACCATTTGGATCGAATTTGACACTGACATATGGATGGCAGTTTTGGAAGTTCGAAAATGATGAGGGGGATGTTTAAGGAGAGGTCACACACAATTTCAAATACTTAATGGTCCAGTTTCACTCCAGCAGTCAATCAGAACAGTTATCAATCATCAGCTGGTGGTTCCTTTCAACTTGATACATATTTACTTGTAATATGTAATTGTTTGCTTTTCAATCATAAAGTGGTAACACTATGAGAGACATACACCTGTTTGCAATGAAAAATAAGCTCAGGTTTTCCAGATTGCCCCAAGAGAGGTGAGATCCTGGATGGAGTTGGAGGCTCTGCCTCTGCCTGATGGTTGCTGCTAGAAAAAGAAATGAGACTTGGACGAGCCAGTGCAAGTTTAACTGGTAGACCTGACTGAATAACAGCTGCAAAGATGTTTAGATGTTCAATCAGTTGATTACAGTATTTTCCACACTATAAGGTGCACCTAAAAGCTGTTCATTTTCTCAAAAACCAACTTCTTTTTCTTTCGGCTTTTCCCTTCAGGGGTCGCCACAGAGAATCAATTGCCTCCATCTAACACTGTCTTCTCATCCTCTTCTCTCACACCAACTACCTTCATGTCCTCTTTCACTACATCCATAAACCTCCTCTTTGGTCTTCCTCTAGGCCTCCTGCCTGGCAGTTCAGAACTCAGCATCCTTCTACCAATATATTCACTATCTCTCCTCTGGACATGTCCAAACCATCTCAGTCTGGCCTCTCTGACTTTATCTCCAGAACCTCTAACATGTGCTGTCCCTCTGATGGACTCATTCCTGATCCTATCCATCCTGGTCACTCCCAGAGAGAACCTCAGCATCTTCATCTCTGCTACCTCCAGCTCTGTCTCCTGTCTTTTCCTCAGTGACACTGTCTCTAGACCAAACAACATCGCTGGTCTCACCACAGTTTTGTACACCTTTCCTTTCATTTTAGCTGAAACTCTTCTATCACACATCACACCTGACACTTTCCTCCACCCGTTCCATCCTGCCTGGACACGCTTTTTCACCTCTTTTCCACACTCTCAAAAACCAACAATGGTTTTCTCAAAAAACCAATAATGCACCTTATAATCCAGTGCACCTTATATATGGCAGAAGTCTTAAAATAGGCCATTGATTGAAGGTGCTCCTTATAGTCCAGAAAATACTGCAACTCATTGTCATTCAGACTTAAAAATGACAGTTTAAAATGTATTAATTCAATTACATTTGAAGTTACTTCCAGGGGCCAGTACCCTGCTAAGCTAAGTCAGATAGGGTCATGGCCCAACCCTGTAATGGCTCTATTTGTCTGAGCGTGTGTGTGTGTGTGTGTGTGTGTGTGTGTGTGTGTGTGTGTGTGTGTGTGTACCAGATTTTGTCACCAAAGCCTAGAATTAGTCAGAAATGCACTTGCATTTATACGTACATGTGAGCTAAATGCTAACCAACAAGCTCGGCCTCTCCTCCTGCATCAATTGGGAACTCTAACTCTTGTCTTTGACAAACTGTGTTTACCCTGACAGAACTGATGTCTAAAAGTCATGCTAGTGCCTCCAAACACAACTGCCCCTTGTAGCCATTATTGTAGGAGGCATTAGCAGGAGACTGGAGAGCAACTGAAGCTACACACCATTGTCTTGAAGAAGAGATCTTGTCTACATCCAGTTATCCACCTATCGCATGACAGGTCTGCTTGATCAGCTGACTAAGGGTAAGAGGTGGGGTACACTCCAAATGAAGCACCGGCTCATCGCAGGATCACACAAAAGACGAACAACAACACACTCTTACGCCTACAGCTGACTTTGGTGTGACCAACTCACTTCAGCTGCATGTTTGTGGAGGGGGGGGGGGACAGAGAAGCTGGAGAGACACACACAAACATGGGGAGAACATGCAAACTGCACACAAAAACAAATCCAACCCAGAAATGTTGTGCTGTGAGGGAACAGAATCTTCTCTCAAAGAATGACTGTCCTCTCTTCCCAAAAGCAGAGAGAATCAGAGATTTTGGAAGAAGAAGAGGCGATCGACAAAATGGTGAATATGAACCTGTCCGTACTTTTTACATCAGCTTAGAGGAGTTGGTAGAGCTGATTATTCCCTGCAGATTTATTTGCATGGAGATATTGGAGACTGATGAACAGACTGAGTCTATAGGTGGATGGGGGGGTGATGATGCGTCTGTAAGAGAAGGCAGCTATAGCAGCAGGAGAAGCAGCGCTGACAGGCAGAAAGAGAGATGGGAAATTATCACAGCTATAATAAATAGGATATGTTTAGCTATAAATTACAACGAGGCATTATGTGTGCAGAAGTGTGTGCACAACAGTGCAGTGTGCTGCATGCATTGGACAATTAGATAAAAGGTACAAACACACACAGATCCATATATATATATATATATATATATATATATATATATATATTTACATTTTAAAAGTATAACCTTCTTCCTTTCATTCTTTGTTTACCCAATGACACCAGTAAATGGCTCTTTGGGGCATTTTGATTCATATAGGGCTATTTTCTATGGCCAAACAATTTCTGTACTTGCTTTTATAAAAGTCTGGAGGGCTCAATTACAACCAGCAATGGGAAGGAAAATGTTGGCTTTGAGCAAAAAAATGAGGAGTAATCTACCTCATTTTTCTTATCTGTGCAAGTCAAAGAACCCAGAGAGGGTAGAGTATTTCCCCAGATGGAAACACAGACAATATTCCACTCAAACGAACAGCTATATAGTAGTACATTACTGTCTTTTCTGTCTCCATTTCATATCTCCGTTGTCTTTTCTTTTTTGTGTAGCGTTCTCTATAGCCGAGTCAGGTGACAGAAATTAAAGCTCTCACAGGTACAGTGATTGAAGACATATACAAAGGCATGACTTGATTAAATTCCACACACTAGATCTTAATTAACTGAATACAACCACACAGGTGATTTGTATGCTGATGGGATTTGGTCAATAGGGATGATTGCATGAAGCAGATATGCCCATTCAATATTCATTATCTCCCTGTCCCATTTTCTCACAGGGGAGAGAAGGTCCTCCCTGTGATCAGGATATCTTCTTTATGTCTTAACACATAAAGAGGCTGACATGAAGCTCATTTTAAAGTGATTTAATGTAAAAGAAATCTATTGTAAAAAAATCAAACATTAAATATATTCCTTCCAATTGATTTAGTGACCTTGATTTCTTTTGAATCTATGAATACAATGGGAAACATAAGAGTTGATTAATATACTGTACATATTTGTTAGGGAGACTGTTCAAACCCTGAATTCTTTTCACATCTGATTTCATGGACATTGTACTTGATGTTTTTTGAGAATGTCCATTTTTAGTATGTCTTGTTTTAGTAAAACAAGATGATTGAAATAGCTCAGGGGAGGAATCATTCATATTTATCAAAAGCCAAAGCGAAGACAAATATTAACCCTTCTTCCCCTCAAGAGCTTTCAGCCCAAAGCCTTTGGGAGTTGAATACCATCAGTTGAAATGTGTTGAGTTGAAGTAAAATACTACAGGTCTTGCACAAACAAACAAAAATATATTATATTCAAAATTGTATTACAATATTTTGAAGTGTTTTATTCTTCTTTTCCTCAAGGATTTAATTATAAGGAGCAGAAATTTTGGGTGAACTAATCTGAATTCAAAACAAATTACAAGTGACACTTAACAGTAGATATTAGAGTTATACATGTGTATTTTAATATGATATTATATGTTTTTATTGTACAGTAACATATATTATGTGCTTTTAATGGTTTTCTAATGATTATGAGTCCAATATATGTTTCAGACAGAAGGAAAACCCGCACACATACAGTATATCAACATAGTGCATACAGAACATGGAATTATGTAAAATAGCATTTTTCCAAAGAATGCATGATGATGTGTTTAATAAGATGTGCTTTTAGATATTTTTATGTGGTTCTCACAGGAGAACCTGAAGATCTCATGAAACACATGAAGCAGTTCTCCTGATTCTGGGAAACTTCTCTTGATTTTCAGATAATGCTATTCTCACCACGTATCTCCTTTAATCTGTTTTTTTTTTGCACCCTTTGTGTGAATAAGAGCTTAGTAGCTTCACAATGGAGCGAGAAAATGTCTCACAGCATAGGGCCATGAAATCAGCTGACTCAGCGTAGTTTTCAGTGATGTGGATGGAGTTCAGAATATTCACATTGGAATCCCCAAACGGCACCATCCCACAACATCCGTGTCAAATCCAAAGCTGACTTCAGCTTCCTGTGCAGACTGAAACCCACTTCACCGTCCACTCATTCTAAATACTGTGAGCATGGAAGGTTCTTTTATCTCCCCACTGATGCACTAATTGTAGTAACTTTAAATGATAAAAACCTGTTTACCTGAACTTTCTGTCTGACTCAAGTGGTCTTTCTTAATGTTTTTTAAAAAAAAATAATGTCATTATAAGCCTGTTATATCAGTTATGTAATCAGTTTATAAAAATTCTCTGTGTATGTCACATCCTACAGCTGTTTTTTATTGAATGATACGTTGAAAGGAATCAGCACCGATAGTGAGTGTCTTTTCTGAAGACATATGATAAAATACAACTTTTTAGATATAATTTTAGGAAATATATGTTCCTCTGTCAGCTGAGGTTTGTGGATCCTGATATACAGTTTAAGGTCACCGATGGTCTAACTCAACATCGGTGCTTCCACCCACTGGCAGCTGGTATATCTGCTTCCTTAGTCCATAAATATCCCATTCAACAACAGTCCCTCCAGTGATGATAAATACCTCGCCTAACCCTGAAACGACTGAAGTGGCCATGATGACTAATGTCACAGCAGGAAGGACTTGTGGAGCCACAATCCCTCACTGTCGTCAAGTTGGCCTCAGACACGCCTGCTGTGAATTTTACTACTGTGCTCAGCTGTGACTTGTATCCTATTGCTCATTCAGCGTTCACAGATTGAAGAAATATTGCATTTCTTATCATTTTGCCACAAATTTATTATCTTACATTGTAAATTCCAAAACGTTGGCGTTACATCCAGTCAAGTAATAACAGAGCTCATTCAATTTTTGTGTGCGTTTTCGTTAAAGCTTTGTATAATTTGCCCTAATAACAAGTTCAACTAAAAAATCTAATTTTCAGATGAATTTCAAGACAACTGGTTTCATTTATTTTTTCTGAGTAAAGTAATTTTATTTGATCCAGTAATAAAGCTGCTATTTTTTAACTGTCTGTTGTCTGGGCTACTTATTTCACTGCACTGGCACCTTAATTGTAAGTTTTTCAGCATAACCTATTTGTTTGGTATGTTGTTCAAACATAAATAAATAATGAAAATACGTAAAACTATGAAATAAAAATTCACAAAATTCTCATCACAAAAAAAGAAAAATGTTTACAAACTCCCACATAAAATACATTTATATATACCTAAGCATAAATATTCATATTTTGATATTTCTTTTGAGTGAAGTCAATTTTCTGTTGCCTTGATACAAGGACGCTTTTCACGTAAGACAAATTGCCTGCTGACATCGATGCTCTGCAAGTGGCCACAAAGTTATAAACTGTCAGACTCTAATAATCATGGATGATTTATTCTCTGTCCGCTGCTTTTATGCTGATCTAGTTTTCATATTGCTTTATGCACAGCATAGACATAACATAACATAGTTTTATTTCACTAGTTCACCTCAAGTGATTGGTTCAATAATGCACAAAACATTGTGGGGGAAAAAATGAGAGAGAATTGTAAAGGACACAGGAAAAAGAAAGATATTAATTTTAATTCAGTTTCATTTTTTTAGTTAATTATTGTTTGATTTTTGGTAATGATAATCGCTTAAAGGATTACAATGGCAGAACAGGTTGTTGGATTGACAAAACAGAACCTTGCAGGACAGGTTCTAAAGTACTTATATACATCACATACAGAGATTTGTCAGATGAAGTAGAATATTCATCCATAGCCAGGCTACATTATGCCATATCATATTTCTTGATTCATTTTTTTACTGAACACAACTTCCAGGCAAGAGACAAAAAAGCCTGTTCGACAGAAATACATCTGCAGTAAAGTAAAAGGATGTGATTATGTCATCTTTGTGATAACGTAATATATATTAAAGTACACAGTGAATGGATATCATCTGTAAAGAATAGAAGGTTTTTGTCTTTATTTAATTTTACAATGAGCCACCTGTAATTAGTTTTTCATGTTCCAGATGAGTAATTACAGAGAAGACGCTGTCACCAGCAGATGTAAGATTAGCCCACACTGACATTAATTGGATGCAATTATTTCTTCCGAGTGCTTTGCAGAGGTGTCTTAAGATGTAAAGTAATTTCATGTAAACAGATATGTCACTCACATCAACAGCTCATTTTATTAGAAACATTGGAGACATTTAAGGAGGAAGTTAGTTAAAAAAATAACATTATTTTCCATTAGCAATTCAAGTGCACTAAACTTTTTTTTTCCTCTCCAGCTTGTTTTTGATCTTCAAACAGTGTTTTCCTATTGGTAGATGGATTAAGTAATGCCGATTAATTGGAGATACCGCACAGTTCACAGAACCTTCATTGGTACAAAATGCAAAGGAAGCACCTCTGGACCAAAGGGAACCTTAAGACTGAGTAAAGATGCAAAACATTCAGCAGTGATGTGACTGCTTGGTGTAATGCCTCCCTCTGCAAATGCAGCGGAGCTTGCTTAGATAAGCGGCTGTCATTTGGAATGCTGCTATCTACTGACAGTTTGTAGAGTTCAGTGAAAATAGGGAGTGATGTTGGCATTCTCAGAGAGGAAGGATTTTCTGTTTCTTATCAAAGGCTGGACAAACTAGCAAGTTGCTCAGCCTGGGTCAGAGTAAATAAGAGCCTGTTACTGCAGCAGAGCACTCAGGCATGTCGTCATTTGATTTTCCATATGGATCAACATCTATATTGCTGCGGGAAAATTAGGCTTCACTCATTTTCGGAACAAACATGCTTCTAATGCCGTTTTATATTTTCTTGACTGAAGGATTTGGGAAGCAGGGTTGTTGAAATCTGTCACCGTTCAAAAGTCTATGTATGAATAAATGACTCTAAGCTCAGTTTGAGTCCCTGCAGAAAAGGGAAAATGTTCCTCAAACTGAACTTGATCACGTGATCACATTTATAATTTGTTCCTACCAAAAGCAAATAAAATATGGTGTTAGCACCCAGGATTCAGAGCTTGTTCACCTGGACGACATCAGCAGAGGCAGTGCAGATGGAATGGGAGCGTGTGTGACGCCTGCACACGTTCACCTTTGACCCCAGTCTTTAGAGCTGCCACAGGGGTCAAGCTGATCACGCATTTCCCTGAATGACGCTGCTTTTTTCCGGTAACACACACAGCATAATAATCACTCTATCACTACATCCAGTCTGTGACACAATTCTGTGGGATAAAGAATCACATCAAAAACCGAACACAAAATGATCGCTTTGGGTTCCTGACATAAACTCAACGCTTAGCTGTGTGCTAACCTAAGACAACAAAGGAATCCATGGAAATGAAGACAACTTCAGTTTCACACACTTTTCATGTCTTGGCAAATAGGAGCATGTTTAAATGAGTTTTATGCAGGAAGCAACACAATTCAACCCAAGTAAAGAAAGTAATTACATGAATTCTATATTCACATTCATAAGAAAAACAGTCCAGCCTGGCCTCACTGGAACTTGTACAAATAACACAACAATGTCTAGTGTTATTTTGCACAGCATCACTTTTTTTCTATACATAAAAGGTTTATCTCCCACATTTCTAGCTGCCAATAAACTTAAAATAAATGCTGTTTATTCTCCATTCCATGTGAACATGCGCTGATATGTAAATAAGCTGCTAACACTGAGAAATCCATCTATCTTCTTATTGATGAGATAACCAAAATGGTCTAGTCTACAACCACTGACCCACCTTGTAACTCATGGGTTTGATGGATTTTATCTAACCTGGTTACAGGTGAGAGGCAGGGTACACCCCGGATGAGACACCAGCTCATCGCGGGGCTACACGTAGGACAAAAACCATGAAGTGTGACCGCTTCATGTCTGCTGATGTGATTAACGCTTTATGAATATAAGTTGATTGATTGATAATAATGGTTTCTTTCATTACTCAGTGAAGGTTTCCTGTCGTCTGTGTCTACAAGCAGATCCCGTTGTCTTTCTGGTATCAATGCTCTAATGTATAAATGATTGCAAAGTAGTACATTACAAACTACTGTCCTGATTTCATTGTATGTTTTCAGGAATATTTCAGAGTGTAACCCTATCCTCAGACTGATGTTGGAATATTAAAAACAATACCAATTTTATTTTGTCTCACAATTTTTATTTAATGTTCTGACAATAAAATGACACCAAAGAACGTATTTTGGGCTGAATTCTGGAATAACATTAAAACTTGATGCACAAAGAGGGGGGCTACACAATATCACAACTGTTGCTCATTTTAACCAAACAGGAGTAATTGTGTGTCTGTTTTACTGATAGTATATCTCTTCTCTTAACAAATGTACAGTGACAGAAGTGTATCGTGGTGACTGGGCTGGTTCGAACATATGATGCTGTCCGTGGATCATCCCCTAACTTTATGTGTTGGATTTCCAAATGCTATGGCTCTACTCTGTCATTTTGATGGAAGTGACCGTCTGAGGAGATTTTGTTTGACAGATGTTAACACTTTGATCCCCGATGGTCCATCCTGGATAATTATCAGGAGCATTTCTGGACCAGAAATAATGGAGGCAGACACATTTTTCTGACCCCTGTCCTCAAAACCACATCAGTGTGGACGACACAGTCCACTGGTAGTGAATGATATTTATGTGTCAATCAATCAATCAATCAATCAATCAATCAATCAATCAATCAATCAATCAATCAATCAATCAATCAATCAATCAATCAATCAATCAATCATTCATGGACTTAGACAGTCTGTGTGCAAAGCAGAGAACCCCCTGGCCTGCATTTTGTCCGTCTATGAACAGAATTTATAAATATCTTATGGCTGGTCTTATTCTCTATTAGGGACATTGGTGTGACCTCTGACCTCCATGGTGCAGCGAATAAAAACTGTGAGCAGATAATACTTTTTCAGGAAGACTTAAGGGGTCACAAAACACATTTCTGGGTTCATCTTCTTAAGATGTGACCCTTTAGCCTTGATGGATCCATTCTGTTCATTGATTCAATATAAATAACTCACCTGCATCTTTCAAACAGTTCACATACAAAGTGCTTAAATGTCACTAATAAAACTGAAGACAAAAAAAGGACCAATGCACCACTTGACCATGGTGCACTTAGCTGCATGTTTTTGGTGCTGGGGAGGCTGGAGAAACCACAGGGAGAAACATGCAAACTACCCACAGTAAAGCTCCGACTCCTCAGGTGGATTTGAACCCAGGTGGGTGGTACTATAGCTGTGAGGTTAAAGTACCACCCACTACTATCAAATCACAAAACAAAGCCCAAACTGAGCAGACGGGTTAAACGGGAGAGCAGATCCAGCAGCTCGGAGCACAAACTGAGAGCAGCATCGTCTTCTCTATGGAGGAACGGCTTAAGAGAAGAATCAGAGGATCAGGGGGGATTTCCTGGTTCAAAAACCAGAGGCTGGTCTGAGATATTGGTGCAAAGACACACAGCACCCTATAGCGTAATAACATATATAGTCATATATAGTCAAACTAGAATAAACTCTTTTAAAAAAGCCAGTTTTTGTTATGTTATATTAAATGTTAATTACTACAGCCTGACCTGCAAGATGAAAGCAATAATAATTATATTATTAAATAAATTTGCTGTTCTTCCCATGTCTGGATCCCTCCATGTTCTCCAGCTTTCTTCCATCTCCAATAACAAGCAGCTTAAGGGAATTGATTACTTCAAATTGCCCAGAGTGTGAGCGTTTGTCTATGTAAATAAAAAATACTCCTGTATTTTTTACTTATATCATTCACACAAATTGACAGGATGCATCAGAAAGTCTCATGTATGATGATGCCATGAAATAGAGACGACTGCATCAGACATCAACCATCTTTGTGGCGACACAACTGCTTATTTCCACGGCGATAACGTTTCCTGGCAGCATCCATGTCCAGCTGCTGCTGAAAGAAGCACATCTCCCCAGGGTGGGATTCATTCTCTCTAATCTCTTTCCATATTCTCTAAATACATGTAAGTTATGCAGTAAGTGACAATATTCAGGTTGCAAAACTCAAGCAACTTAAAATATCAAATTCAAATTCAAAAATATGAACATGAAGGTCTGCTGCCACATGGTTTTCATGTTTGTACTCCCCAGTGGGAACAAGATGACCGACTGAAGGAACAGATGATCAATTGTTAAGAGGAGTGACAAGTCAGCAGCCAATAGGGGGGATAAAGCAGATGATTCAGTGAAGAAGACATTTCAAAGTTGAAAATCACCACAACCACAAGACGTTCCCTGAATGAAAGTCGTAAATAAAGCATGAGGCGTGTGGATGATGGGGATTAGCTATTGACAGATACGAAAAGCAGGCAGCATGGAGGCACAGTTGGTAGAGCTGTTTCCTCACAGCGAGAAGGTCCTGGGATCAAACCCGACTGAGGACCTGGAACTTTTCTGAGTGGAATCTGCATGTTGCTGATCTAACATCATGCAGAGTGATTGAAAAAGGAATGAATGAAAAGACACTTGATCAAACATTGGCCACTAGCAAATTCATTTTATGCCCAAAATCCACTTACAATAAGGAGGCATTCACATCCTGCTCCTGACTTGAACAAAGACCCTCACATCCCCTGCATGATGAGTAAAGAAAGGTTTCTTTCGTTTTATATTGTGCAAAATTAGTCTGTACTTGACCCCCTGATAAATATAAAATGTGATCACATTTTTCATACTGATATTAACTTAATTGGATGACATTGGAGAAGGAAATTCAGCCCTACACTCATTTCTACGCCCCATTTGTCAAGAAGTGAATGGGGCTTTGAGGGTTAGCCAGTGCTGATGAATTATCGCTGTTAAGGTTTAAAACTGAAATGCTCTATCATTTCAAAGAAGTCCCCGACAGGTGATGGAGGTTGAATATTCTGCAGAGGAAAAAAGGGACATTTGGAAAAAGCAAATGAAAAGGCAGGGCAGCCCTTAGGTTGACCCTGGGGGGGTCTGATGGAATGACCTTCACTAATGCAGCAGAGGCTGAACTGTCTGATCCAATCGGTGTCTTCGACAAAAACTAGAACTTGCGTTTTTCACTTTCTCTTTGTGCAAAGTATTGTCTTTTCATTTGTGAGCCCAAGCCAAGAGCATTTAGACTCATCTATAGAGAATCCCTCATGAAAGCAATATGTTTGTCCTTGAGCATGAAAATGAAAAGATTCAATATAGATCTGTTTATTCCATCCAATAAGTGTGGCTGTATCTTTGATCTTCACTTGCACACATTTGCACACGGCTTTGCAAGATGCAATAAAAGGCAGAATGGACCTTTTTTTTTTTTTTAAATTGATGCCTCCTTAAAATATTTGGTCAATACACAAATACACACCCAACTCAATTTGTCACATATCATTTGCTTCAGATCATATAAATGGCATCACTTTTATTTGCTTTGAAAAGAACTAAATGCATACTGAAGATTACTTACTGTACCTGATGAAGACATATTGAGAATGTGTTGACAACATAATTTATTTTATTGTTAGTCTAATTCCGCGCAGCTCTTTCTGTCACTATGCTCTGATGTAAAAATATTTATGTTTTAATTTGGTGTTTTTTTCACTTTATGATGGACCAAAAATTAAAAGAAAACGTTTTTCATGCATCAGCAGATGGTGCTCGTCGCTGATAACGGCAGGTTCACGTGTATGGATGAATTTTTACGAGCATTTTGTTTGCTTTTAATTACACTTTTCTCAATGAAGTCCTTGATGAAGGTAAAGTGACATACATTTAATTTAAATATAGCACCTGCATCCCCTTCTAGGCTATTACCTTACTGAAATATATCCTGAGGAATCACTGTAGAGATGCCAGTTTTTGTAATTTGTACTTGTAAAGCTTTCATCCTGGATACTGGTACTTAATGGCATGAGACTGAACAGAAAAAAAACATGAAATAACTCTAAATTAGCAGGATCTTCTCAAAGCAACATTCAACCTGATTCAAGGTTAGGATTTCAGAGCAGTGTACTCTTATTAAAATGAACACCAATATAAATATTATCATACCATCACACATTATACTATACTATTAATGCAGCGGGAATAAGGTGCATTATTGAACTGGACTACAGATGGCAGATTATTCAGATTAATGACATTCAAGCAATATTCTGTTGCATGAGACTTAGCTTTGAATATTTAGCTCGTCAATTATCAATTCATAAATGGTTCTTTGTGTGTGGTTCTAAAATATTAGTGATTCTATGATAGGGTGCTGAATGTATCTCATGTATCCTCACTTCTCTCATTTCCCATTGGACAGCTCAATCCAATGCAGCAGAGCTGATACTTAATTTAGATGCTGACAGCTATAAAAAAATTGTAAGGTAAGATTAAGATCTTTACAAAGCATCTGACAGCTAAGAAGGTTTTGAAGGAAATAAAAAGGTCATAAGCCTACAGTTGGTTGTTGAGTGGTCATATCATACATAAAAGAAATAAAACAGAATGTGAAAAAAGACTGACAATAGAAAATGTATTTGTTCCATCTTATAAATACAACAGTATGTTTGATCTTCTGCATACACACACACGCACGCACGCATGCACGCACGCGCGCGCACAAACACACACACACAGAGCGATGGGAATTACATCAAAAACAAGACTGGAACACATGAGAATTACTGTTTCTGCTCTCTGTCTACTGATGCTTTGTTGGCTTGTTTTTCCCATTACAGCCACCAAAAGGTTAACAAGTAACAATTAATTGTGTGTTAATTCTGATAGACAGACAGATAGACAGGCAGATAGACAGGTAGATAGATAGAGAGACAGAGATTAATTTATGGTTGTGCTCCAGGTTTGAATAGAGGTAAAGTATTTTCTAGCAGAATCCTGCTGTCCATGCTAGAATGGAAGGTTTTTAAAACAAAACTGGTCAAAACTACTTAACAAGTAAATGTAAATTCATCTTAATAGATTAGTGACTACTTTTTGTTTTAAGGTTAATGTAAGAGTTTCTGTGCCACGGTTTGATAAGTCAATACTTACTAAAAGCTTCATTCAGGTATACTGTAGGTTTTCTGATCAACTTAAGATCAATAAGGTCAACAGGTTTATATCACAATGGTTAAAAACTCATTTGGTTCAAAAGAAAGCCTTTTCCTACTCAATATAATGTACATGTTTTGTAGTTGGAGTGGTCAGTCTCCTGCCACCATGAGGATACCTGCAGCTGTTTTTGTTTTTGCACTCATTTATAATAAACTTTCCGAATATCGATCCGCCCGTCTCCTGCAATTTGGGTCCACAACAGTCTCCCTCCAGCCTTAACACGGAGCATTAACACTTTTTACCTTTTTTTTTTTTTAAATTAATGCCTCCTTAAAATATTTGGCCAATGCACAAATGGATAGATAAAACAATCTTGTGTGTCATTTAAAAACCTCAAAATTTTCTGGATATACCAGGTGCAGCATTTTAAAATGACAGATTAATTTGTGACGGGGCACCAAGCACTTGTATATTACAGTAGTTGCTTAACCTGCCTGTGTTAATGATTTGCTAATGAAAAGTAACTAATTCAAAGTGAAACAGATCTTATGAATGAATATAAATTGGTGGGTATTTGGACTTCATAGAAGACATTTGGCACCAGACTATTAGTGTATATAAAGTACCTGCACAGGTTAAACACATTCAAAGCTTTTAAAACGCGAGCGCTACGGACAATCCATCATTTTCCACTCAGCTTTCACATTTAATCAGAAAAGGAAACCAGGCATGAACTGAGGCTTGCCTGTTCAGCTATTTTGATCACTGCAATAGTTCATTAACTAGTGTATTTCATCACTTTACACCGGTTTGCTTTTATAGACCCAAAATATAAAGTCTGATCATTTTTGATTGCTTTGCTTCCTTTCCTCACATAGAATCCACTGCTCCACTACATATTTTTTTATTTTTTTTGCTGATTTATGTCCAGCAGAGAGAAATGAACTAATTTACCTTGTCCCAGTCCAGGTTCATTCTATTAGATTCTTGCATCTCACAATCCAACTCCCCGTTGCATTTATTTAAACACATTTTGTATCTGTTAGGAGTATTTTGATTAGAAAATGTTATAGTATTTTTTTTTTTATAACTGTGCACACACAAAAATGGAAGATGCAGTACCCTCTTGTGTTTTCTCTTATCTCTCTACTCTTTATTGACTCATTCTACTCTGAATTGTGTTATTTTGGAACCAAAATTTTCTCTCTCAGAGGGTTTTATTAAAGCAAGGAGAGACTTTTTTTTTTCTTCTTCTCTGCACTAAAAAGCATTTTTTTTATAAAGTTCAGAGAAAACTTGAATTATTTAATATCTATGATAATGTAGCCGCAAGAGGACACAAGCCAGTGTCTTATTGTGCCGGTCCCAAGCCCGAATAAATACAGAGGGTTGCGTCAGGAAGGGCATCCGGCGTATAACTTTTGCCAAATCAAAGATGCGAATCAAACCTATGACTTCCATACCGGATCGGTCGAGGCCCGGGTTAACAACGACCGCCATCGGCGTTGTTGACGTACGGGGCACCGGTGGAAATTGGATTACTGTTGGTCGAAGAAGGAGAGGAGGAAAGTGTGTTCGCTCGAAGAAAGGGGAGCGCCAAGAGTATAGGACTAAGAGTAGGGACATTGAATGTTGGAACTATGACAGGAAAAAGTAGAGAGTTGGTTGACATGATGCAGAGGAGGAAGGTAGACATACTGTGTGTCCAGGAGACCAGGTGGAAAGGTAGCAAGGCTAGAAGTTTAGGAGCAGGGTTCATGTTGTTCTATCATGGTGTAGATGGGAAGAGAAATGGAGAAGGAGTTATCTTGAAGGAGGAGTTTGTTAGGAATGTCCTGGAGGTAAAAAGAGTGTCAGATAGAGTGATGAGTCTGAAGCTAGAAATAGAAGGTGTGATGTTCAATGTTGTTAGTGGGTATGCTCCACAGGTAGGATGTGAGCTGGAGGAGAAGGAGAAATTCTGGTCAGACTTTGATGAAGTGATGCAGAGCATACCTAGAAGTGAGAGAGTTGTCATTGGAGCAGACTTCAGTGGACATGTTGGTGCAGGAAACAGAGGTGATGAGGAGGTGATGGGCAGGTTTGGTATCCAAGAGAGGAACACAGAAGGACAGATGGTAGTTGACTTTGCAAAAAGGATGGAAATGGCTGTAGTGAATACTTTCTTCCAGAAGAGGCAGGAACATAGGGTGACCTATAAGAGTGGAGGTAGGAGCACACAGGTAGACTACATCTGGTGTAGATGGTGTAACCTGAAGGAGACCAGTGACTGTAAAGTAGTGGTAGGTGAGAGTGTAGCCAAACAGCATAGGATGGTGGTGTGTAGGATGACTCTGGTGGTGAGGAAGATCAAGAGGACAAAGACAGAGCAGAAGACAAAATGGTGGAAGCTGAAAAAGGAAGAGTGTTGCATGACTTTTAGGAAGGAGTTAAGACAGGCTCTGGGTGGTCAGGAGGTGCTTCCAGATGACTGGACAACTACAGCTAATGTGATCAGGGAGACAGGTAGGAGAGTACTTGGTGTGTCATCTGGAAGGAAAGTAGATAAGGAGACTTGGTGGTGGAATGAGGAGGTACAGGAGTGTATACAGAGAAAGAGGTTAGCCAAGAGGAAGTGGGACACTGAGAGGACTGAGGAGAGTAGACAGGAGTACAGGGAGATGCAGCGTAAGGTGAAGGTAGAGGTAGCAAAGGCCAAACAAGAAGCTTATGATGACTTGTATGCTAGGTTGGACAGTAAGGAGGGAGAGACTGATCTATACCGGTTGGCAAGACAGAGAGACAGAGATGAGAAGGACGTGCAGCAGGTTAGGGTGATTAAGGATAGGGATGGAAGTCTATTGACAGGTGCCAGTAGTGTGATGGGAAGATGGAAAGAGTACTTTGAAGAGTTGATGAACGTGGAAAATGAGAGAGAACAAAGACTAGAAGAGGTGACTGTTGTGGACCAGGAAGTAGCAAAGATTAGTCAGGATGAAGTGAGGAGGGCATTGAAGAGGATGAAGAGTGGAAAGGCAGTCGGTCCTGATGATATACCTGTAGAGGTTTGGAAGTGTCTAGGAGAGGTGGCGGTAGAGTTTCTGACTGGGTTGTTCAACAGGATCTTAGATAGTGAGAAGATGCCTGAGGAATGGAGAAGTGTGCTGGTGCCCATTTTTAAGAACAAGGGAGATGTGCAGAGTTGTGGCAACTACAGAGGAATAAAGCTGATGAGCCATACAATGAAGTTATGGGAAAGAGTACTACAGATGCAGTATTTGCTTTGAGGATGTTGATAGAGAAGTACAGAGAAGGCCAGAGGGAGCTGCATTGTGTTTTTGTAGATCTGGAGAAAGCTGATGACAGGGTGTCCAGAGAGGAACTGTGGTATTGTATGAGGAAGTCTGGAGTGGCAGAGAAGTATGTTAGAGCGGTGCAGGACATGTATGAGGACTGTAAGACAGTGGTGAGGTGTGTGTAGGTGTGACAGAGGAGTTCAAGGTGGAGGTGGGACTGCATCAGGGATCAGCTCTGAGCCCCTTCTTGTTGCTATGGTGATGGACAGGCTGACAGACGAGGTTAGACAGGAATCTCCATGGACTATGATGTTTGCAGATGACATTGTGATCTGCAGTGAGAGCAGGGAACAGGTGGAGGAGAAGCTAGAGAGGTGGAGGTTTGTCCTGGAAAGGAGAGGAATGAAGGTTAGCCGCAGTAAGACAGAGTACATGTGTGTGAATGAGAGGGACCCAAGTGGAAGAGTGAGGTTACAGGGAGAAGAGATCAAGAAGGTGGAGGATTTGAAGTACTTAGGGTCAACAGTCCAGAGCAATGGAGAGTGTGGAAAAGAGGTGAAGAAGCGTGTCCAGGCAGGATGGAACGGGTGGAGGAAAGTGTCAGGTGTGATGTGTGATAGAAGAGTTTCAGCTAAAATGAAAGGAAAGGTGTACAAAACTGTGGTGAGACCAGCGATGTTGTTTGGTCTAGAGACAGTGTCACTGAGGAAAAGACAGGAGACAGAGCTGGAGGTAGCAGAGATGAAGATGCTGAGGTTCTCTCTGGGAGTGACCAGGAAGGATAGGATCAGGAATGAGTCCATCAGAGGGACATCACATGTTAGAGGTTCTGGAGATAAAGTCAGAGAGGCCAGACTGAGATGGTTTGGACATGTCCAGAGGAGAGATAGTGAATATATTGGTAGAAGGATGCTGAGTTTTGAACTGCCAGGCAGGAGGCCTAGAGGAAGACCAAAGAGGAGGTTTATGGATGTAGTGAAAGAGGACATGAAGGTAGTTGGTGTGAGAGAAGAAGATGTAGAAGACAGGGTTAGATGGAGGACACTGATTCGCTGTGGAGACCCCTGAAGGGAAAAGCCGAAAGGAAAAGAAGAAGATTTAATTTCTATGATAACCAAGTCTACTGTTTCATGGTGTAGAAAATGCAGAGATTACCTCCAATAGAATAGAATGTGGGTTCTCTCCCTCCCACCACACCAAAATAATGCAGCTTCTATGAACTGGAAATGCTAGAATGTCCATAGAAGTTAATGTGAATGTACATTTTTATTTGACTACCTGTGGCCCTTGATGAACTGGTAACTTGTGCTCCTCTTTTCTCACATAGCTAGCTGGGGTAGGCATGACCTGTATTTCAGATAAGCTGCCGGAGGTCAGTAAGAAGATGAATGAATGAATCGCCGATAGTGTAAAATAATTGATATTTGGTGCTGCATCAAAAAAAATTATCTGCATTCTTTTTATAGGAAATGTCTGAGATAGGATCTTGTAATTCCAGCAATAAAAACAATGACAGGTCTGAGGGCAGATGAGATCGATGATTTTGTAACATCGGTGCAGAAAACAAGGTCCTGCTCTGTAACATGTACAATCACACTGAAGATACAAAATGTGTTAATATAATGTACATTTTTTATAATATTTTTTATTATATTATCATTATTAGTTTGTATATAATAATAATAATAATTATTATTATTATTATTATTATTATTATTATTATTATTTTGTATTATTATTTGTATTATATATTATATTATTATTGTTTGTATATATTTTGTATTATATTAACACATCGCCCTGACTCAATCGCCCTGTGTTGCAGCAGGGTTTGATACAAGTGTGGTGATGACAGACAGACAGACAGACAGACAGACAGACAGACAGACAGACAGACAGACAGTCTGCTGCTTGAGGCTGTGAGAGTCAGTCTGCAGAAGAGTGGAAGAGACTGATCAAGCTGCTGTTTATTTTTATTGATTTATGTTAAGAGGAGGACCTCAGGTCATCATCATCTGGGGCGTCACTCACACACCCACACATGCAGCTGCAGAGTTTATTGTTCTCTGAAATTTATATAAGTTAGACGTCTTATTTCATTGAGAATAACCATGGCGCTCAACATGCTACCTTTTGTGAAAGAAAGCAAACTGAGTTTTTGCAGGTTCACCTCTCCACAGTTAAAGTCTAATCACCATATTGTGTTCTCCTGTGGCTTTAACATGTATTTTGTCCACTGAGACAAACGTGACGCCTCATTCTTCACACTGGATGCTTTGATTGGACAAAAACCCATCAATCTCTCCGGTTTTATTAGGTATCTGATATCCATGTCAGGTAGTCATCTTCCCTTTCCTCTTCAGATCAAAATAAGAAGCCAAACTGTTAATTGCTGTTGTCACCACTGTCACTTAAATTGCTAGACATGGCTAATGCACGTCTCATTGACAGTCACTTTTCACAAACCACACAAAAAACCACCAACAGGACAGCCCACATATTACCAGCCTCAGCTGACCGCAAGATCAGGGCCCCGAAATGAGTTTCTGTCTTTCAACCACTATGCAATATTAAGATCTGACACACAATTTGTGAAAAATATATTTTACTTATCACTCAATTTGTGACGAATATATATTTTTCCTGCTGATTTTGTAAAAGCAGTTGAAGAGCATCCATATGTATTGAGCAAGTTAACAAACATTTCTTGGTAGGTTACCTATTAAGTTAACCTAAAAAGTTCGGAGAATTTAAATAAATTAAGATGTTTTTTGTAATGCCTGTTATTGTCTCATTATTTTCAATGGGAGATTAACATACAGGTAGTATTGATTTTAAAGTTACCAAGACATGATCTACAAGACAGGAAGTTCCTGTGGTAGGACTGCCACAGTTGTATATTTTATATATATATATATATATATAATTCCTACACTGGATTCTCAGCAAGAAGCCCAAAAAGAGCTAAACCGGCATCAATGTTTCAAATGAAAAAGCTGTAGACTGCTTTTTTTTTTTACTCTTAACTCATGCATTAAATATTAATTACCATTATAGGTTAATCAGTTTTAAGGATGTAAAACACATATTGGTGTGTATTCACAATTAGGTAAGTTCAGACAAAAATACAAGGTAGCACTCATGACTCATGACAATACACTGGGACAAAACAACAAACCGTTAAGAATCAAGGTCAGACAGAATTGTTCACGTTCACATGAAGAACCCTCCTGAATTCAGTGAAGAAGAGCCAACCTGCTCTGCTGGAACCTGAGTGTCACTTCACTCAGAGGAACACCGGGTTAAAAAGGAACACACAAAACCAAGAGATTTGTCATCAGGTCTTGTTCCTCATGCCTTTGTGAAGCTTTCCTCTCCCAGTTTAACCAGTATGGGGACAAACGTTACACAGAAAAGTCACCAGAACTGCAGTTCCAGAGGTCATTCCATTCACATGAGTGGTTTTCTGCTGAAAACTCCCGGCTTCAAGGTCTGTGAGTTGTTTAAAATAACTGGGTTATGATTTCTGTATGGACAAAAATGAAGAATTTCTATCTGAACAAACATTGTGGATTAAGTTAAAAAATACTGACATGGTCTTATCTGTGTTAGCTTAGTTGAGGGTGCTGTGATAAGAAACAACTTGGGTTTTAAAAATGGGTGTTTCAGGATGATAATGATTACCAGAAGAATGGCTACTTGATACGGTGGCAATACGCTGAAGGGTATTTCCTTCCCTCCGGTCCTGTCCAGATTAGTCTGCCGTTGTGTGGCTGTTGCAGAGAGCAGAGCAGCAAATTAATAGTAATAGGGGGAAAAATCACTGAGGGAATACAATGGGAATTTTTTTTTTTTTATTCTTCTGGACCACAGGGTCTGTGGGTACTGGTGTTATTAATATTTTTCTAATTGATCATGTTTTAAGAAACTCGTCATCTATTGGTCAGGAAAATAATTTTTCAGATCAGGATTAACCATCTGTAATGTCATGTCATCTGTACATTATTAATGTGGCTGTAAAATGGTTGTTATGATGTCCTTCCGAATTTAAACCAAAATGAATTCATGTGGTTCAACAATATCCTTTCCCATTTAATCTCTTGTCTTCGAGAGGTCCACCCTCTGTCTTTATCATTCAGATATCTGCTGCAGCATGAAAACATCTTTCAGACACAATATAATCCATATCAAATCCATATAATCCATCTTCAAGTAGGTAACCGGTTGCGTGCAGAGAGTCGTCCTGTGATGATACACAGCTTATCCTTGAGAGGACAAAATATCGCAGAAAATGAATTAGGCAGGACCCCGTACAGGTTACTGCAGCAGTTTACATCAGACAATGAATTATTAAATGTTAACAAACTACGACTATATTGCCACATAATAAAACAATAAAGGTTGGATTTTAAATCCTTTCTTTTCTGTCAGTATTAATAAAATAAACAAAGGTTCCAGTCTGGATTATTATTTATCAGTAACAACTGTGGCTTTATAAATTGTGAATGAATTAAGAATTACATAGATTTCAAAAATCTGCATGTCCAACTGTTTTTCAGCAATTTCATTCCTCCACCTGCTCGTGATGCAGTGACCAAATGTCGTTAGCTGTCAGTCTGTACTTTAAAACTACAGGAAACTCAAGAAACAAGATGCACTCTGCAATGCTTAAAATAATCTACTTGGATTAAGAACATGATTTCTTTTTCTCTTGCTATAATTAGACGACTACAAGCAGTAGCGATTCATTATGAGGGCAAAGGGCGAGTTTATGTGAGATTAGTCCTAACTGCTATCTCCCCGAGAGTCGGCTCAGCTTTCACTCACAGTGTTGGCAGCAGTAAGACTTAATTTTGTTCCATCAACAGTTTCTTGGCATGTTATTGACATTAAAGTCAAGGGGATTTTTATGAAGCGATGCCAAGGCTGTGTGTGGATGTGCTGCCGACATCTGAACCAGAATGGTACCCAGAGGGGAAAGCTGCCGTGGTGCAAAAGTGAAACCGTGCCATATGGTCGACGTGGTCGATGTAGAACCGTCAAAGACGAACGTGGAGAATCCACAGCCACAAAAGGACTGCTTTGACAGATTGTTCTCTGTTATATTAGGTTGGGAAATTGGAAAGCACTTGACTGAGTCCCTTGATCTCCACTGACTTTCATCAGAGCTTCTGGACTGCATTGGAAGATAGAACGATTATTTCTTAGTGTTTGTAGGCTTTAGAGATGAATTCACTTTGGATTTGATTTAAAAAAAAAAAATCCATCTTTTCTTTTAAAATTACACTTATCCAGAGTTAGATGAGCAGGTATATGATTAATCTGGATATGTCACACAATGTAAACTAGAGTATAATATTAAATGATAGGAAACATAAATGTGTGAATTAGACCTTTGCATGGATGGTTGTAACAATGATTGGTTTAAGTTGCTTTTATAATTACAATCTATAACCAATACACTACTTACAAATGTCCAGCATGTTTACCACTGATAGTTGTTCACAGATGGATAATTTCACAAGTAAATCAAGGCTTAATTACAATGAAAAATAAAAACACTTCTACTTATTAGACGAAGCTTTTTAATTGGTTACTTTCGATCTAATCAAACTTTTGACCTCTGAAAATGTAATCATAAAGTTATGTGACATGTTTTCTTTTTAATTTAAATTGGACAAAAATAATGTCTTGGAGGCAAGTTTGATCAGACATTATAAAATAAAAACAGTAGAATCAAGATGGATGATTTTGGATGAAACATCATCTGAGACCGGATCTCGTTCTCATTTGTGGGGTAAAGACATTAGCAGTTCTTTTCATACTTAATCATTGTTTACGTCACATTTATAATTATGGACAGGAAAAGTATGCATGTCTATTGGTTGAAAAAATTTTTTTTCATAGTTTAGAGGTATAGGGGATTTTTTTTTTTACACAGGTGAGTTATTTTAAATGAGATAATGTTTGACTTAAGAACTCAGTCACGGATTGAATTAAATTCGAGGTATTCATTTTGTCAAAAAAAAATCAGGGTTTCAATGCAGCGGATGACTCAATATATTTATTAAATTCTATGATCAGTGTGAACAATCAATTGAAATAGTTTCCAAACTTTAAGTCTGTCATTACAAAGGAATGCAGTCTTGAGTTATTATTGAAAAGTTATTAATGAACACACACCCACCTGCTCTTCCCCAAGGATATGCAAACAAATCCATCCAGAAAACTTTTGATAAGATAAACTAAAGTATCAACATGTAAAACTCAATCCCATTGTAGTGGCCTCTTTAATGTTACATAATGAACTGTGGAAAAAAATGATTAAGACGAATACAATGACCTATTGGATGTGAAGACGAACACCAAACCTTAATTAACAATAGCTCCAGTACCGTTAAGTGTTCGACTTACCGGTATATTTTCAGTAATTAATTGATAGCAGCTTTAAAGAAAAAAATATTGAACTGCCTGTTACTTACTGTAGTATTGAATTAAAATGTACTAATGCACAGTTAGAACATAAGTTTTCTTGGTTGTTGCCATATTAAATTAAAGCTCTTCATACACAAATGCATTAATGGCAGAGCTCATGTGCATTAGTATTTTAACTTGTAGTCACCATTGGCAAAGTCTCATTATTGGTTGGTGGGGGCATGGAATCTGAATGGTCCGTGTTCCGTCCTGCCGTTGCCGAGGCAGCTTTGAAGTTTAGAGTTTCACATTCTAGATAGAGAATAGAATTCATTCCAAAGGGGGAATATTCCATTGTAGCAGTGGGGTGGTGTATTCATTATAGTGTTAGCAAGCAATTTAAAGTCACTATAGAAATTCTTATCTTTCTAGTTTTCTTCATTCTTGCTGTCTTTTTAAAAATTATTTCAAAAGAGTCAAAAATGAGGGAAGAATTTCAGAAAAAAAAAGGAATATGAAATTGGGATGGCCCTGAAAGCCTGACAGGAAAAAAATCCAAAAGAACAACCTGTGGTCACAGTTTCTGTTATTATTTAGTGTTGCTATCTGCACACCAGGAAACCACCAGATCCACAAAACCTCCTTGAATAGAACCGGTTCATCAGCCGGTGTCATTACCTCAAAACCTGGTGCCGTAGATGTGTCACATGTTTTAAACAGCACTGTTAGAATTTATAACTGAACTAACTACCTCAAAATCTAATTTCTTTCTGTCATGTCTCTAGTTATGTGTTTTTAAGGTGTTGTTGTTTTTTTCAGGTTAAATTATGAGGTTCTGCACACTGTTTTCCCTCTCCATCTCAATTATTTCCATGCGGTACGATTCCTCAATATATATCATGGGAGCAACAATCACTCATGTTAAACACCATGCCATCCATTCATGTTGAGAGAAAATATGGGGAACAACAGGGCGGTTCTGGGTTCGAGTCCCGCTCTGTGTGGAGTTTGCTTGTTCTCCCCGTGTCTGCGTGGGTTTTCTCCGGCTTCCTCTCCCCTCCAGAAACATGAACTTCAGGCGATTTGGCTGGTTTTAAATTGCCCCGTAGGAGTCTGTGTGTGTTTGTTTGTCTGGGGTGCTCTGGCGTTGCGCCCGGAGTGTCCCCTGCCTCACACCCCCAGTCGGATGGAATCGGCTCCAGAAATCCACGAGGCATGGCAGCGGATGGTGGGAATGGAAAATGAATGAATGAATTGGTTTAAGACAAATAGTTTGTTGCAAATTTGATAAAGCTGAAAAAAACAACACTGCATGAGGATCCATACATAAAATGTTAGATTATATATAACTCCTGATTTTTTTATTTTTTTTATTTTTGTTGTTGACTTCTGATGTCTGAACAGTCAAATTCTCTCAGAACAGAGGTTGTGTTCATCAATTCCCCACATCTTAGCTTGACCTCTTCACAAAGTCAAGAAAACGAGAAACTTTACCCGACTGCAGCTTTTCCTTTTCTAGTTTGTCAGTTGGTGTTCGCACCTTGTGTATTTCACATTCCAAGTTATTCCAGCATTTATTCCAATTTTTTTTATTTTTATGTATTTCATTTGCTTTCCTGGAGTTTACCTGTTCAGTGTATTTTTGCCTCACCCTGTTCCCCTGTCATTTTTGTTTGACTGTGTGTTACATCTGTGATTTGGATCCTGACCTGCCACACCATCCTGTTAGGTTTGTGTTCATTACTTTTGTCTCGTAAAAAAAAAAAAAACAACAACTATTGAGCTACAACAACTGTGTCTCGTCTGTATCTGAAGTCCAATTCCTTTTGTTCCCCATTTCTCTGCATGAACCAGGGCGACCAGGAGGTGAGAACATAGAAGGATGGAAACTGACTTTTGTAAGAGGAGAACAACATCATTCTGCTGTTGTTGTGACTCTGGCTGTGATGTGAAGTAAATGTCATGTTCTTTGCTTTTATCTTAGATATGAATCTCAGATATGAGTCCAAACCACCACAGCCTTTGCTGGAATCTGATGACTTTATCTTTGGAGGGAAGCCATACTGGGTGATGTGATGGTCCCCTGTCAAGTTTCCAAGACAACCAGTTTAAAGATGAATATAGAATATAGAACACAATAGAATATAATTGGTCTTGGTGTTTGGGGGGGTGTCATGTCAAGTGCAAATTAGGTATTTGAAATTGTCAGACACTGAGGAGGGTCAAGCTGATCATCGTGCTGACAGCGGTGAGTTATCGCGGCTGTCAGTCTTCACCTCCAGCAAGGTTGAAAATGTAGTCTTTTATTAGATTTACTTCCTTTCCTCTATCGCCACTACTGAACAGAACGCATGATAAAGAGATGAGACAAACAAACAGCTGGTTAGACACGCGTCTCCCTCCTGATTGGTAGATAATTGTTCAAAAACTCATGTAGAGATTGCTGTGATTATTAATAAATGTATCATTTCATTGTGACACTGCAGGCTTAGGGCTGGGTCATTAAACTGTTTTGGTCTGCGGACACACAAGAGCTGCACCCCCGCGGTCACCAGAACCAAAATAGTGTTTTACCGCCAGAGAAAAATGCTGGAAGGAAACACATTATTATTTTGCATTCACTCATGAATCAGTGCAGACCTTTATATACATACATACTGTATATGTGACGGACTGAGTTATAATAAACACAGTCTTACACTCATCTTGTCAATGCGGTCTGACGCCTCTCCTTTGATGCACGACTTCTTCTTTTTTTTTTCTGGAAGTTTGCCGAAGCGATTTCAGTCGTCGCTCGACGGACTTCAACTGCAGCCCCATCTGGGATGAAACTATATAATAATGTGTATTATTGTAGAATGTGATTTAAATCTTTCACCCATAAGATGCACTTCTCATACCGTGTCCCCCCCAACATAAATTAAAAATCAAGAGATTAACTTTTTTTCTAATGTAAATATTGTAGTTCTAATTCCACTTGTCAGCAGGCCTAAAGCTGCTGTTTGGAGCAGATGTAGCTGTTCCACCTGTCCTCTTCCCTCTGGTAAAATCACCATCATGTATAAAACTGCAGTGCTGTGAAGATGCTTTCAAACCGAACACAGATAATCCCCATTCCCTCCCCATTGGACGCGTCCGTGGTGCAGTGGACAATCATTTTACCTCTTAATCCAGAATTCAGTTCCGTACTTACACTGTAATAATTGACAAGAACAATGTAAAATTGCTTCATTGTAGTTTACCTGCCTTCTGTAATCAACACAACAAACATATTTAAATAAATTTGACATGTCTATTGTTTTATCTAGGAGATGTAACCCAGTCACGCACCTTATGACCAAGCTGCCTACATGCTGCTGTACAAAGGGGTAATAACATTTACCTCCAGGAGTCTGTTCCACCCTGAAGACCTCTTATTACGCCTCAGGAGCGCTCTTTAACAACATCCTCTAGACTAACTCAGACAAAATGTATATATAAAAAAAGCATAAAACAAACAGTGTTAACAGTAGAGACCAGGAACCTTTCTCACCACCGTCGGTTCAAACACGACCAGAGTTCACTGCCCAAACACCAAATCTGCATCATCAGCTCGATGGATGCAAACCTGCTGGCCTGCAGTAAATTATCTCTCATTCATCAGAGAGTTGACTAATTAGTTGGCAGGTCAGGGATTTCTTCAACTGAGGAGTCAACAACAAGCGCTCCGTTTGTCTCCTGGAGCGTCCTCACAGAGTGGGTCAGACCCACATCAAAGTAGAGACCCGGGACCCCACCCGGAGGGAAAACACTTTGACTCTTGACTGTGTCTTACTGAATATTCACACACAAATAGAGCTTATATTTAGTTTTCATCCTTTATTCATCCCATCATCATTTATTTCATGTATGTAATTATTCATTCGGTCTGTTTTGCGTAACAGAATATTCAGTGTGCATCATGGTTTGCAGTGAGGGCATTCCCTGGTGTGAATGTTTCTGTGGTGGTTGGAGGGGCAGTAGATTGGCCGCCACGTTTCTGTCAGTCTGCCCCAGGGCAGCTGGTTCTACACATAGTTTACCCCCACCAACAACCACCAACTGCTTTAAGCGTGTAAAATAAAGCGTTATTTAAATCTGATCCATTATCTCACTTCTAATTGTCATTTCAACATGCCTTTATAGTAGCTTCTGTACTAAAGTAAGAACTATTATTACTATTATTATTATTATTATTATATTCAGATTTATTTTTTATCATAGTCAAATTTTGCATCACTGGACAGAACAACATGCAAACGTGGAACGCATGCCAATAAAGCAGCAACAGGATTATGAACAGATTAAAAAAGAAGAGTGGATCCATTATGTACCGTCTGTTCTTTCAACCTAAATAGAAGATACCTTTGGATATTATTTGATTAAAATCAGACTGTTTTGTCTCTTTGAACGAATTTCCCTCTAGTTCATGCGGTACATAGTAAATCATAAATTTCAGTTTACGTCATGAAAAAATGTAGAGAAAAAAATGAAATGAGCAAAGCTGAATGCAAAGTGAAATAATAAAATTGAATAAATGCATTTGTGCCTAGAGCCCTCACAGGCTGGATATGTGGAGACAAAGGGTCACAGAAGAAGAAAGTTTTTTTCCTCTGGTAAAGAGGCCCTTTGAGTCAGGGGGAGTGGCATTTAACAGAATGAAAACTGATAATTATTTAAAATCATTTTTCAGGACACAGACTTTCCCCCCCATGACTATTGACTGCTCTGTTTTGGTTGCTCTAAATAAAGAAAGGTTCATTATCTTCCCTGTGAAATCCACGGGGATGTATCGATGGAAGTCCTGTCGCGCTGGCGACTGAGCAATGCCGTCTCCTCACTGGGCATAAATACAGTATCGATTAGCCATTCTAAACACTTTTCTCTGTCATTTTTCTACCCCGCTCACGATGAAGAGTTAGTGGAAAGTAATCACTCTGGAACCTGCAGGCTGGAGCATCAACCATTAGAGATGTGCCAGTATGGAAGCCAATAAATCATGGTCACACACACCAGATCACCTGTCACCATGAAGGATTCAGTAATTAGGGCCTGGAAATATTTTCTTTGTTTCTTGTTGTTCCAAATATCAGGTCATGCGGTCTGAGGCGGTGTTCTGTGTCGTTCTCCTCCTGACATTTGATCAACTTGAGCAGATCTGTCTGACATAGATCCAAGATCCGCATCCTTTGTTGGATATTTGGATGTGAAGTTACACAAATATCTGGTTAGGGTTTCCACAGAGGGCTGCAGCTTCCTGAGCAAGTCTGCAAAGACGCATCTGTGTCAACACGGGGAACCAACAAGGAGATGAGGGCTTCTAGCATTTACCAAAAATATGTTCTACACCAAACACGCTTGGAAAAAGTTGATCAAGAATAGTCAGTGAGAAACAATTGATTATTAGACATATCTGAACACAGATTAATAAAAATTTTAATCGTTTGCTCAACTACTGGTTAGATATCTGGTCAACTGCTTCTCATCATATATTTGCAATCATCTTTAGCCATTATACATGTCACAACGGGGATGAAGCAGTAAATACCAGAAGTGTTAATCAAACCTTATATGAGTGAATGAGAGAATGTGACACCTCAGGTTGAGGTGATTGTAAAGCATCCAAATTTGATAATTGCTGGGTGCTTCATATTCTGATTCAATTTTAATGGGAGAGCATGTGAACACAAGGCCTTTTGACTGTTTAGTCAAACCTTAAAAACTTATAATTAGGGCTGTCACTTTAATGCGTTAAATAGATTAATCAAATACGCTGCAAATTAACGCGCTATAAAAATTAACGCAATTAATCATGAGTGGCGAGTCAATGCGCAAGCATTTTAAATTTGGCCCATTGAGGGACCCGTAGGCAGCTGTGACTACACACGTAGTCACCATCACCAAGTATGAATGAGGAGTGAATGAATAGTGGATCCGATGGAAAGCGTCTTTGAGTGTCCAGAAAAGCGCTATAGAAATCTAATCCATTATTATTATTGTTAATATTATTATTTGTACCTTTTGTAAAAGAGAATTTTCATATCACCGAAGCAGCTCCAGCCGAACATATCATTTAAATACAAAACATGTCAAGGACACAGAGTTGGACGTTAGCTTACCCTTTAAAGGAAAAGCCTGTTGACATCTTACTATTTATCTAGAGACATGTTCTACTATTCATTGTGAATTGCTGTATTGAGTCAGCTTTAGTATTCATTCTGATTGAGAGTCTGCTTATGTGCCTGTTTGAGACTCAGCCTTATTTCATTTCTGAATTGTATTTATTTTACTTAACTGCATTTGAGAAATGCACCTGGCCTAATTGGTTTGCTGATGTGCTTGGCCTTTTTTATTTTGAATTTCATTTATAAAGCACACTTAAAAATAAAAATGTGGATTTCAAATCTTCTCTTCTTGGTGTATTCTATTGATTAGTCATGCACTACAATTTTGTAATGTCCTAGAATTCAAATTCTGTATTTGGGGGCCTTTAGCAGGTATGAGATTAAAATGCAATTAATTAGATTAATTACAAATCCTGTAATTAATTAGATTATTTTTTAATTGCCTGACAGCACTATTTATAATCATAAAGCAGGAGTCAAGCCCATGGATGCTGATGCCGAGCTTTAACTGAGCTTTAGTTTCTTTAGTCCAATGCAAAATAGTCTTTAAATGAAAACAGTCTTTTATTTGGATTGAAAGTATCAGGTAAACTATAATTTTCATTTTTAGAAGCTGTATTCTTAACTACATGAATCTGAACAGACCTGTAAGCTGTGACTTGATTGTCACATGAGACAACAACAAGGAGGTTGTCATTATAGACAGCAGGTTGTCTTTGTGTGGAGACATGAAACCAAAGGTGAGAACACAAGTCTGGACTTTATTACTTGATTAAGACTAAGATTCAAATCAAATCAGTCTTTGGTAGTTTCAGTCCAGATTAAAATCAGCACGGTTCACTTTGTCCATGGAGTGAAAGCATTTTTGGATGGTTTTGACCAATTGAACTCAGTTAAGCAGGCTACCATTATCATTAGACAGCAGAAGAAAGAAGGGGATACAGTTAGAAAGAGGTGTTGGTCCCACGTGGGGAGTTTAAGAGAAGATCTGTGATGAAATCAAAACTCGCCTAAAAAATATCTGAACATTTTTTCACTTATTATCCAAAAAGACGAGACAGAAAATATGAAAGAATGAGGAAGCAATGACAGACACAGCTGGTCCGGTCTGTAAAGGTGGTCCTTACTCTCAGTACACCTGCAGCGTTCAGAAATGAGGAGTACAATTTCACTTTTAATAATAACCTGGAAAGCATTTTGGACAATTCATCTGAAGTACATGAAGACCAGCCTGAGCAGCTGTTGATGACAGGATGTAAGTAGGTTATGAAAAGTTCTTTTGAGTGCTTTGAACATCACAAAAACAGTGTTTGTTGAGTCTTTCTGGTGTCAGATCTGTATTTTTGTTTTAAATGTTCTAAAGAAATTCAGTACATCCTCTTCTCCACCATGCAGCTAGTTTGTTTTCCTATAACTGACCCTTAAGTATTGAACCAAAAGTAATGAGGAAATTCAATTGTCTGTGTTTGTGTCATTAAATTACATGGTTCAAAATGTTCACACATTTCTTTCACTTGTGGTTTCTCAATAGTTAAAGGGTCAGGGTGGATTGATTCATTCGTATGACATGACATTAATAATGTTTATATTAAACATGATTACAAAAGGATTATTTGCAATTCTTTTAATTACAAATAGTTATCAATGATGCATTTAGGGGCTGAGAAATTCCTTCAAACTATGAAAGTTATTATACACTCAGATACGGCTTCTCCTCCTCTCATCCCGCTCCAGCTCATATTCTCTGTTGCACACACATAATCTTCATGTCGTCATGTCAGCTGCTGCCCTTGTCAGGCTGGAGATGAGAAAATCCGCTTTAAAAAATCCCCCCTGTGTGAGATACACAGGTATGTCCTGCGTCCCTGCTGTTCAAATCTCCACGAGCTGAGATAGTCTGAGCCCACTGGTATAGAAATGATTAAAACCATATAGAAGTCATTACCTTTCAGTAATGAGAGCGGTCTAGGGGAGTCTATTTTAGAAAGATCTTTGGGGTAAATTTTAGCGGTTTGGTCATATAGAAATGACTTTATCCAGATAGATGTGATGAATTGAACAAATGTGTTGCTTGCTGCATCCTCAGATTAACCATTAAAGAAAAACAGAGGAGTTGAAAATGACCTGAATGCACCTACCCTAACCTTTAAACCATTTGAATATATTCCTACGATGTTTCAAGAAATCCAGTGAATTTGCTGCACCAGTCAGCAGTTAATGGTGGTTAATATAAGAAGACTGCATTCAAAGAGCCTGGAAGTCAAGGGATGCTTTGTCCATTTCAGACTCTTCTAAAGCAGAACCCTATGAGAATAGATGAGAAACTGGAGACAATCCCTTGCCATTCTAAGTGGTTTTTAATGCTCATGTAAGTGGAACATCTCAGTGGTGCGTCTGTTCTCCACTCTGCCATCTTCAGATAAGATAGAAGCCAAACCCTGAGACAGACACATAAAATATTTATGTGAACATAAACACCTGCGTGAATATGCTGTCACAATGTGGACACCCCATCAAACTCAGATCAGCATGCAAGAGGTAAGTTATTTTGTAATAACAGTTAAAGAGATGATTGTAATGTTTAAAAGAAAAGTTACCATCATTATTCTCACAAAGAAAATAATGTATGACCTTGTTGTGTAATTATAACAGCAGGTTCCTCCAGAGAATCCAAAAGGCTCACAGCTATCTTGGGGATTGAGACAAATTACGGGATACATTTTGTTACTTGTGTGATATTATCAATATAATTATTTCTAAAATGTATAAAAAAAACACATAATACTGAAGGGGAATCTTTCATTTACATCTTTAGAACCAATTTTGCAAAATTAACACAACAAAGTTTTACATATATCTGTAATTATCATAACTTCAGTAAGTAGCTCCAACACACATAAGTTTCATTATTCACGTGTGTGTCTTATCTATCCAGCAGTACATAGAAAACTTAAAAAAAACCCAAAACCATTTATACACAGTATATACACAGTATATACACAGTATATACACATATATACATATATATACATATATATACATATATATACATATATACATATACACATATATATACATATATATACATATACATACATATACATATACACACATATATATACATATATATACATATACATACATATACATATACACACATATATATACATATATATATATACATATATATATATACATATACATATATATACATATACATATATATACATATACATATATATACATATATACCTTGGAATCCCACAGGCTAATGGCAACCATGAGGAGGCCGCAAGGAAGTCATCCACAGCCAAATACCTCCAGAGAGTAAGGATTGAGAAGTCAGCTGAATGGCAAGAACAAGGTCCGAGCCATCAACATGTATGCACTGCCTGTCATCAGATACCCCGCTGGGATCATAAGCTGGCCAAAGGAGGAGATAGAAGCCACAGACATCAAGACGAGAAAGCTCCTCACCATGCATGGAGGGTTTCACCCCAAGTCCAGCATCCTGAGGCTGTACACTAAGCGGAAAGAGGGAGGCCGAGGACTAGTGAGCATCAGGGCCACTGTCCAGGATGAGACATCAAAAATCCAAGAGTACATCAGGAAGATGGCCCCAACAGATGAACTGCTTAGTGAATGCCTTAGACAGCAGAAACCTGAGGAGGAAGAGGAGGAGGAGGAGGAGACAACATGGAGGGACAAGCCCCTACACGGCATGTACCACCGTCAGATAGAGGAAGTGGCTGGTATCAAGAAGACCTACCAATGGCTGAATAAAGCTGGACTGACGGACAGCACAGAGGCACTGATCATGGCAGCACAAGAACAGGCCCTAAGTACAAGGGCAATAGAGGCCAATATCTACCACAGTAGATCTGACCCAAGGTGCAGGCTATGTAAAGAAGCCCCAGAGTCAGTCCAGCATGTGGTAGCAGGGTGTAAGATGCTAGCTGGCTTAGCATACATGGAAAGGCACAACCAAGTAGCTGTGATAGTGTACAGGAACATCTGTACCCGGTATGGACTAGAAGTACCCAAATCCCAATGGGACATACCACCGAAGGTGGTTAAGAACAGCAAGGCTAAGATCCTGTGGGACTTCAGCTTCCAGACCGACAAACAGCTGCTGGCTAACAAACCGGACATAGTGGTGATGGACAAAGAGCAGAAGAGAGCAGTGGTGATAGATGTGGAGATTCCAGCTGACGCCAACATCAGGAAGAAGGAACACGAAAAGATTGAGAAATATCAAGGGTTGAAAGAACAGCTGGAACAGATGTGGAAGGTCAAGGTTAACGTGGTCCCCGTGGTAGTAGGAGCACTTGGGGCAGTGACCCCCAAACTGGAAGAGTGGCTCCAGCAGATTCCTGGAACAACATCTGAAGCCTCAGTCCAGAAGAGCGCAGTCCTAGGAACAGCTAAGATACTGACAGAACCCTCAGACTCCCAGGCCTCTGGTAGAGGACCCGAGCTGGAGGACGACACACAGATACCACCCACAAGGGTGAGAGGGACATATATATATATATATATATTATATATATATACACACAGTAAATATATATATATAAATATATCACCCCGCTTCATCTGCTGTCGGGGTGCTGGAGACAGTCCCCTTGTGTTCGTACATATGGTCATCGATTCCTGTCTCATTCCATTTCACAAATGAACGTGTTATCCTTTAATTCAGAATACATGCAGTTTGCCAAGTACTTAGGATTAAAGGAGTGTTCCTCTGAGAACTGACATTTTCTAAGAGGAACATTCGTTTCTAATCTAATATTTTTGTGCAGTGTAACTAAGAAATATCTATCTTGTAGTTTCCTTTGTGTACCTCAAAGTGTCAAACAAATGCAAATTTAAGAGCAGATTTTCTTAAAACATTTTTTTTATCAGACTTCAATATTGAATCTTTGATAATTCTGTTATATTGAAAGTCAGCGATATCTTCCTCCTGTTGACTACAGTACTTTAACTGATGTTTTCTGCTGAAAGCTGAGACAGAAGTCATTGAAAGGGGGGAAAATTAATTCATGTAACTATTACTTCATATCACTTGGAGCACTGAGTAATATTTTATATTGCGTCCTTACTGCAAAGTAGTAATTGTCCAAACACAAGTAAAATTATTATTCCTACATAATGAGAAATCCTCATTGCATCATAAACTCTGTTTTTAGAGCCTAAATTAACTGCAGGAAAGTTTGTTGATGTCACTGATCACCAATAATTTCAGTTACCGGTAAATTATAAGTTGCACTTAAATTTACAAATTTTAAAATCTCTAATTGAGAAGGTATAGCTCTAAGCATGTCATGTTCTATCCACATGTGTAACTATTTAATGTGGTATATTTGAGCCACATCCACAGCAGTGCAGCTGGAGTAGAGCAAACAGAGGAGACACTTTTTATTACTTCCACTTGTGGATTTAGTCCCTTTATGAATTACTTTATTGGTTCACTCTTATTTTTCTTAACTAAAGTGAAACTTCATTGAGCGGTCCAGCGGATGAAAACAAGGGTTAGAATCAGTGGAGCATCAATAGTCTTCATCTGAAAAAGATTAAACCTACACATGGAATGCAAAGTTCACAGTCTGTGAAGTGAATGATTTTCCTTCATTACTGGTTTTCTCTATTATCAGAGCCCAGGCCATAGATTCCATTTGCAGCTTTTAATCAAATAATTCACACCCACAAGTCCTTCACTCTTTGATATCAGTAGCAGCACTGCAGTAATTAGATAGTCAACTAAGGTGGGTCAGGGTCAGCTACAGAATGGCAACCATGGAAGGAATGATATGCAGTCAAAGAAATAGTTCAAAAGCACATTAATCCACTGCATGGATGTTAGAGTCCTCATCAAACTTCATCTGTGATGTCTGGATACAAAGAGTAGTGAGAGTACAGATATCATATGGAATGTTACGAGAATTTATTGTTAAATTATGTGCCCATACTTCCCAGGTGCATTAGCATCAAGTCTCAGTGTATCCCAGTTTGATGGAGACACTGGTTTGTGGTGGAGGGGGCTTTCCCTTCTGTTTCGTCCATCCATTTCCCCATGGAACAGAGGAAGTGGTAGCTCACGCTTCAAACCTGTGACTGAGCCACTGACGACCAGTAAGAGGGGTGTTGGCTCTTCATTCTTCATGACAGTTGTCTGGACTAAACTGACATCGATGCTCAAGTTCACAAAGGTAAAGAAGAAGGAAATGTTGAAATGTTTGGAAATTGCTTCTTTAGTTTCTCATTTCTTACAGATTTGGTTACTTTAAGAGTGAAACAGAAAGTTTGTATCCAGACACACAGAAGGTGCCAGTACTGGACAAACCTTTACTGATGTGAACAGACACACCCTCTGTCACTGCAGAATCACAACAGAATGACCGGAAATAAGTCTGTCTACAGTCCAATTGACAATAAGTTTTATCTTATAGGTTCCAGATTGTATTACAGTTTACAGCTTGTCACTGTGTGATTTTAAAAATAAGAAAACATTACTCAGATTTCACTGTAACTTCAATGATAATAACAATAATGATAATAATAATAATGATAATAATAGTTTTTACTTGAATACAGAAGCTAATGTAACGGCACGTTGCACTGACAACTAGAAGTGAGATAATGGGTCAGATTTAAATAACGCTTTATCCTAGATGCTTAAAGCACTTCACAGTGGTCACGTTATTCATTCACTCCTCATTCATACTAAGTGATGGTAAACTGATGGTAAACTGATGGCCTCTCCAACCACCACCAGAAGATTCTCTCACTTTCACACACCAGTGACTGGTGACTCAGGTGTATGGTCGTCGCGTCCCTGCGTTGCCTAAGAACACATTTGGACGGGGGGGGGGGGGATTTGAACTCCCAATCCTTCGATCATTGGGCGACCCGCCCCACCACCCGAGCCACTTTACATTAAAGTATGGAATCACAAACCTGATATTTTGAAATGAGTGTGCGAACACAAACACTCTGAGCTTGTCTAACATTATTGTTCCGTCACAATTGAAAGTAAAGGTCAGTTTTGCTTCAGTGTTCACAGGTAATTCAAATGATAGTCATTCTACGTTATTGAACTTCAATAAAATACACAATCAGGTGTGAGTGTGTGTGTGTGTGTGTGTGTGTGTGTGTGTGTGTGTCATGCATTTGTTTGAGAAGATGATAATGTGTTTGTATTTTGATGATGGAGACGACTCTGAAAGGGCAGAGAGGACAGTAAATCTCTTGTCTGCACAAATTGCCCGTCTGCAGCGCTGCTGCATTTCCTGGTTTGCTTCTTCTCACTGCCTGACTGGAAACACCAGCATTTGTATAAGATACGTCATGCTTTATTGTGGTTATTAGAAAATAGCTTCACAACTTTACAATAGTGAATTGTAAAGCTGAAAGGCTGACTGTTCGTCACGGCGTCAATATTTACCTGATGAGGGAACAAACGAGAGCAGAACAGGACGGAGAGAAGCTATCAAAGGTGAGAAACATTTAAAGCACAGCTGATTTATGTTTGTGACAGGAATTAACATGAAAGTCATGAAAAAATAAGGATGGATGGATCAGTGTGTGTATGTATGGATGTATGGATGTATGGATAGATGGATGGATGGATGGATGGATGTATGGATGGATGGATGGATGGATGGATGGATGGATGGATGGATGGATGGATGGATGGATGGATGGAGACAAACAGCAATATCCCAACAGTTAGATGTCCGACTTCATTCTGAGACCAACATTCAAACCATTTGACAAGTCACTTCAATCTGGACCAGAAACATTCGAGGACAGATTTTAAGGAGAACTATTTTCACTTCAATCAACATTCCTGAGGAAAACTCTTCTATCACTAGAGCAATTTTAAAATTCACTGGGATTCTGTTCATCTCTCCTGTTTGCGGCAGGGTATCTGATTGAGGTCCATATCCCAGATGTGGGACTGAATTGGCAAATAACCCCAAACAATTTAATCATTACATGATGCAAAAAACCAGCATCGTTTAATCTCGTCACCTCTAGCGTGTTTGACTCCATCTGGATGGAAGCTCCTGAACACGGAGTTTTGCAATTTGAACTTAATCTTTTATCAACTTCTTTCTTCAATGGGCTCATGTGAATATTGTCATGCAGGAAATGTGATTAAACTGACGGAAATGTCCAGAAACATCTGGACACAGAAGGTAACGAAGGATATTTCACCTAAAACGATGTTGGTATAAATTTATTTTTTGTCTCTTGTGGATCTTAAAAGAGAGCTACAGCATGGCTAGATTCATGATTAGATTACTGCAAATAACCCATTTCCTTCTGTTATTTTATTTTGTCTACATATGTGTCCTGTGTTTTATGTCTGCCTGGTCAAATTGTTAAATATTGAGTACTGAATTGATAAATACTGACTGAAATTTCAAATCACAAATCATTGTTTTGTGTGCAACGGCTACCAAAGGCATTGTGTGCTGTTGCTTTATGATATGTTTAAATACATGTTAAATCTTATAGATTCCCAATTTTTTCAATTCAACATTCAATTTTCACTTCCATCATGAAAAATTTGCTTTCCTCTGTATCTGTTTATTATTTTTCTTGGCTGATATTTCAAATACTGGGACATAAAAAGCGGTCAGCCGATTATGAAGTAACCGGCTGATGTCACTTTATTAGGTTTGGTAAATAATTGTAGAATTGGATTAAAGTTTAATTGAAATTACCCACTATATATATATATATATATATATATATATATATATATATATATATATATATATATATAGTTTCTAAACTATTTTGTTTTATTAGTTACAATTTACACACATTAGAGCTGTTCTGTGCTAACGTCTCTTTCACTAAGCTCTCTGAAAGAAAAAAAAAAAAAATGAAATTTTTCATTGTACTTATTCTTTTCATTCATTCATTTTCTGACTGCTTTGTACTCATTGTGTTCCCCCATAATTATTATGGATTTTTGGGCCAGTTGGAATCACAGTGTCAAGTGAGCTGTGTGATCAGAGTTTTCAGAGAGACGTCAAATGATTTGAAGCAGGCCGACATTCATTTACTTTAAGATTATTACTGTTATTTAAACAGTAATGGTGAATTGACTATTACTTATACAGGGCTTTTCTAGTCAGAACAACTGCTCAAAGTGCTTTACAATTCAGTAGCATTCACCCTTTCATACCAACATACCTACTCTTTAGGACTGGTAACCAGTCACACCATCACTCACCCAGCAGTGAACAGCCATCAGGAGCAATTTGGGGCTCAGCATTTTTCCCTAGAATACTTTGCCTTGCTGGGCTGGTGATTGAACTGCTGACCATCTGATCGACAGACAACTGCTCTAGCACTAAGCCACAGTCGCACAATCACGTTTTCACTATAGAAATAAATGATTTTCACACGTTTAATCTCAAATATCTTTGTGTCACATCATAAAAAAATGTTTCAACAGACGTAGCTGGGAGAGACTCCCTGACTCTCTTTACGTGGCTTGTGTGCTTTTGAGAAATTTCTATAGCCTTTATGTTCATTATTATATAGTAATTACCTTGAAGCACACCATGGAATTACAAAAAAAAAAGCAGAATTATTTTCACGGTGGTTCAGACCAAAGGAGCACCCTTGATAATCAGCTGATTGTTTCTGCTTCCTTTCCGGGGTGAACTCTTTAAAACTCTACAGATGGGATGACTTTAGAATGTCTCAGTTCAATATATTCTACCTTTTATCCTCCACGTCTTTCTCTCGTGTTATCAGTTGCTGTTCATTGTGTGGATCAAGCTCCACCCCCACCCCCCAGCTCTCTCCCTCCATCCATCTCCATCTCCAGCTCCTTCCTCTCCCATCAGATTAGCCCCTGGCTGGGTCGCTGGTGCCTCCGTCTAATTGCCCTGTGGTGGTTGATTGGCACGTGAATCGCTGCAATGTGAGAGCTGCCCAAATATTAATTGTGTGTCAGTGCAGCCGCATCACATGTTCACTTTCATCAGCAAAAATCACTGCGAGACTTGACTTCACATCCTCCTGTCGATTATAAGCGGCCTCTCTGCTCATAAGAAATTAAAAAAAACATTGAAATGACTTTCAAAAGGAGTATTTTTGATATTGCTGTCATTTTTTTTTCATATTTTGCTTCCAGCTGCGATAAATTAAAGCGGTAAAAGGTGCATGTTGTTCTGCCAGATTTTGTTACATCAGCTAAATTCATACAAATTACGTTCCCCCTCCTCCGATAGGTGTTAGCCGGCCGCAGCTGAGTGCTTGAAGGACTGCTACTGGTGCATAAAGTTAATACCCCCGAGCAACCACTGGGCAGCAATATATTATAAACAAATAGCCAGGGTGGAGGGATCCTTCTGAGGCCTTAATCTGGCCTTACAGAACATGTATCATAGATAATTCAGGAAGAGCATGGAGGGATGTCGGCCGTAGGTCAGCACAGATTTTGCTTGGGGGAGCAATCTGGCTTCCAAAACAGCTTAGTGAACACACACACAAACACACACACACACACACACACACACACACACACACTTACACACTTACACACACATTAGACTTTGACTTCCCAACACTGTTGTTGCTGCCTTGGTGCTCACTACTGAGAGCTGGAGGATGCAATATCAGTTGTGTTTGTACAAGTAGACTCAGGTGGGTGTTGCTTTTGCTCCATCCTTAGGGAGCGATCCCCCCCCCCCACTGCAGTAAATAAACGGCTTTGTTTACGGACCCATCTCTGAGCAATTACTCTGAACAGCACTGAACTAAAAGACTTTTAATTTTGGAGACTACGTAAATAAAAAAAAAGGAATACAGATGCATCTATCAGCACTCAGCAGGTGTGTGCTTGTTTTATTAATGCTGTTTTCAGTCAGAAAATGTACTTTAAAGGAGAGGGGGGGGCTATAGCTTTCAAAGTCAGAGGTTGCTGTTTGTCCGGGAATTCAGCAAGCCTCTGAATCTCGGGGCTGAGCGAAGCAAAGATGACAGTCGGGAAGTTAATCCTCTGAAATAATTTGGTCGGCTAGGCTCTGAACTCATGCATTATCTTCCCCTGCATATGGCTGATGATTTAAAGTTCTCAGCCCCCGTCTGACAGGTAAATACAAGCCTGAACCGGCTCTTAATAGCCAAACGTTATGGACTGGCTCTATGTTTGGGCCCCCAGTCTGCAGGCGCTGTGAGGGACCTTTATTTGGTTTATAAGGGAGACAAAAGGCCGAGCCAGCGAAGCCACGGAGCTGAAACACACTAGCACACTGGTTTCCAGGCAGTGAGTGATGGCGGATTGCATTCCTCGCTGGTTCCTCATCGGTACACACGCCACAACAGATATCTTCATTTAATGTGTTCCCTCAAGCGAGTCGGCGCCACAAAACACCTGCATGGCACCAGAGATGATTCGTTTATTCAGTCAAACACATAAATAAGGATGTCACAAAACAAATAAGGAGGACTTAATTCCCCTAAGAAATGAGACTCTACACTAAACATGAGAGATTTCTTGAGCGCCGCTTCATAATCTGTGATCTGTGTGATCTGAATATAATTTGATGCATTGCAAACGGTGTGTGTGCCTGCATGTATATACAGTGTGCGTATCAACATACATGTACATAACATCACCATTTTCACTGATGATGCTGCAGAAAATGTGAAACACACAATTTTAGTATACATTGTTAAAAAAAAAAGATAAAGATGTTTGTTGATTATCAAATATGCATTTAAAAATGGTTATAAACAAGACAAAAGCAAACAAAGTTGGAATACTTTTCTCTTGTATAGTTTGCTGCAGCACAAATAATAAAAAGTCCTTGAATCCTTGAATTTCTCAACAGAACAACATGCAGCCGAACGAATCCTCGCCCTCCATCATCTAAAGACCGAGAGCATTTTATACAGAGACTGCACAATGTGCTTTTCTCTAAGCTGTGAAACTGGACATGTCTTATCACAGCAGTAAAACTGAGCTGCACCAGTACTGAAGTAAAAACACTGGCGTATTGTCAAGACGGCAGAAAGGCCACCCGGCAACACAAATCCTCTTTAGTCGTTACCACAGTAACAGTCACTCATGTCACCTGCAGGTCTTTGATGACCCGGCCATCTTGGGGTCAGTGACCGGGAATTCTTGATTGTAACTGTAATTCTTGGAATTGCACTGATTGCACTAATAGTGATGACGACGACGATGATGAAAAAATGGTTGAAAATGTCTCCTAACGTCGACTTGATGCCACAATGTTAAGGCTGCTGCTTACATGCTTAAAACATTATGCTAAAGATGATCTCTTTGTATATACACATAACTGGGATTAATAAGGTATCTTTGACTTGATTTGATTTGCAGATTATCAGAGAGAGTTGTTTGTAAATGAACTTTGTTGGAAATGTTACAACAAACTAACTAACAGCTAATTCAGTCAGCTCAACTTTAACCAATCGGTAACAAAGAGGTTGGTCAGCTGACCTTTTCCCTAACACGAAATATCTTGGAAACGGCTGAAATCTTCGACAACTCAGAAAAATGAGCAGCATTTGGTTAAATAGCAGAAGACGAGACAATTACTGATCAACTTGTCTTCAAGAAGATGAATGAAGGAACTTGGATAATTCTCCAATACTGATTTAACACTGATTAGAACCCAACCAACCCAACGGAACACGTGTGGAAATCCTGAAAACTAGCTGTAAACACAATCCCAACATGTTAGGGTGAACATGGCAATGACTGGAATCTGATATTTGCTCCTGGGCGGCGTCCACCTGCTGACAGGTATTCACTATCTATTTACTCGGTGCCGAGCTGCAGATTTGTCTCAGGGTTCATCACTATGAGTGACAGAATTCACACATGTTGACTGATGGGAAAATGTTTCTGCATATATTAATACCACCAGGTTGCCCCATCTCAATTTGGGTAACTATGAACATAAAGGATTCTGGGTAATAGCTTCCTGACAGATGCAACTTTCTATCACACGTCACACGCCTGGAAGGTCTCAGCGCTATGGGGCGATTTTAAAATGCATATCTTGCTTTCATACATTTCTGTTTTCAAATATTGTCTTTCCTACATTGCAGCTTATGGCGTTTCAGAGTGTGACATAAATACATCAGAATGTTTGTTCAGAGTCCACTGTTTACCTACATGTGAGTTTTACAATGCACTCAACCTGCTTTTCAACAGCAATCATGTATAGAATCACACAGACGCTTCGCTGCAAGGCAATATGTTCAGGGAACATGCAGACAGCATCTTACTGTTATTGAACCAGTGACCTTCCATTAATTGGAATACCTGCTATCTATCCTGTTTGAAAGCTTTTATGTATGTATGCGATGTATTTATAATGTATGGTGTATTTATGTATATGTCTATCGGGTCTTCTGTGCTGACATAATGTCTTTTATCTACAAATAAAAATCACTATCAGCTTCTTTCTCATATAAAAAAAAATAAATATTCACTGTACATCACAATCAAAATCTTTCTCTAATTCTTGTCTTTGCCTTATAGATCATCTTTAAATTATGAATTGCCAGATAAATGTAATTTGACATTATGTGTGTTTGGTTTCAGCTCCAGTCTCAAACTCATTTCAGTATCCTTTATCCATTTCATAGACATAGTATCTCTACCACACCTCAGGCACTAAGGGACCTGGAGTGGAAATCGAGTCCTTCACATGACCCTTCAAATGAAGCACTTTTAGATGCAGACTAAAAACTGGTACAAGAAAAATACCCAGAATGTACTGCGAATAGAGGCAGTATAAATAGTTATGCATAAGAATATCTGGTTAACGCAGCTATAGATTAATGATTGTTATTTTCTTCTATTATTTTCATCTATCCTGTAAATGAGGTCTGAATCATCCCTAGTTAATAATGTTAGCAGCATCAGGTTTGAATACATTCTCCTGAGCAAACCAGGAATCTGATCTGAATTCCAGCAGATAATTAAATCTGCTTCCAAACTGGGTCTGGTTTTTATAACCGGGACATGAATTCATCAGTAATTCCAGGTAATCCATAAAAAATAAATAAATAACATAATTTATCTACTGAAGACATGATGACAACTGTCCCAATTCACAGATTTCAACCACTACCTGTTGGCCCTCTGAAGAGGCAAATCAGTATGAAAGGGGTCGATTATGAAAGCCAAGGTTATAAAAGAAAAGAATTAGAATCTTCAACTAGGCCTGTGACTGTGAAGGCAGACAGATACAGTCATCTTTAGTCCACTCCATCCCCAGCCAGTGAAAGTGCATTAAATAGCAAAATATTCCAGCTGTTTGCTGATGTAGAATTGGCAGCATAAAGAATTCAAATACAAAGTAAACAGCTTTTGTCTATTGGCTGTCAGGACTGATACTTGCTGGGAAACTCTCTTCATTGATGCCCACAGGATACGATTGAGTTGAGGTTGACACATGCATACTCCAGCAGTGTATCATTACAATGGTTGCAACCGCAGAAAAAAAAGAAAGAATAGGGCTGAAAGATCATAGCTATTTAGACTCCCCAGACATCATAGCAGTGTGTATCAGGACACACTTTTGTTCCTGGATCCGACGCCACCTCGTGCCATCTGCTTGGCAGCTGCTGTGCTTTTCTTCTTCTCCTCCTCCTTCACCCAAAAATAAAGCAAAGCAGACTGAGAGCGAGAAAAGCAGCGGCTCATCTCACCCATTGATGGCCACACACAAACCTCACACGTTCTATGGTGTGACTCAACTTTACGTGGAGTTTGTTCTGCCGTGTGTGTGTTTGGGTCCAGATTTTGGCTTTCACCATCAGGTATTAGTATCATTAGCTAATGTTTGGAAGCATCTCATTAAAACACCTCTACAGTTTTGTTTTGGTTTTTTTGTGTAATTTTTAATTACTGACATACCCAGTTCGTAAATGATCATTGTTTACACTCTGAGTGTAAATTAATGTTGAATTTTACATTAACGAATATGAATATGGTCATCCAGGTGTCTTCATTAGCTGCTGCCAGCTCTGTATTTATACACGCAGAGTGGAAATGTGGATTTTAATACAGACTTTAATTAATTTTTGTTAAACTTCATTTTATTGTGCAAGGTTACACTAATTAAAAAACCATCTATGTAAACCAACAACAAAAATATAATCAGGAAATGAAAGGTAACTTCAGATTCAACCTTATTTGATGTATCTCCAACATCAGTGAGAAAGTTTTTTACATTTGAAAGGGTCAAGATGTGAACTGACATAATAAAAAGTAATATTTAGTCAACCAGCAACCTCCGTGATCCGCAGAAGCAAAAGAAGAGGTTCTGAAACTGAATCACATGAATGAATGAATGTACATGTGGTACATACTATACATACATATAATGAAAATGTCCAGCTGTTACTTATGTAGTTATGCATGTATTTATTTGTCTATTTATTTATTATAACCTTGAACATAGATGCATTGTTGTCAAACTGCATTCTTTAATTCTGATCGATGCTTAAAGAGACCTCTAGCCATTATGTCACGTACATTATGTCACCTTCATCATGTCACCTACATCATGCCACCTACATCATGCCACCTACATTATGCCACCTACATTATGTCAACTTCATTATGTCAACTTCATTATGTCAACTTCATTATGTCACCTACATATGCAATAGACAGTTTCTTGTCTATTCTTAGTCTTGTCCGTCTTCTGTCTCTGGAAGAAATCTAGAGCACCAGATTTCACCAGAATACAACACAAACTTTACGGATATTCATGTATTCATTTCTTCACTGGGGATTCACTTTCTATTTGAGTGTTTTCCAATAATGAAAGCCAACATCCAGCTCAGGGACTATGGGATCTAACTTTGGGGAACTAACTGGTTCTGGTGCAGATTGATATCCAGACTCCAGGTTCAGCTTCTTCTTAACTTTAGTTCCAGTAACAGATTTTACCACAGGCTCTTAGGCCCACTGCATTATTATTTGACATTATTAAGCCCTATCAATTAACAAAGTAAATATACACAAGTTAGATATAATAACACACACCTTTATAAGCAGACTGGACTCCGTACATGTGGCTGAGCCTGAAAGTGTTAGTTAAAAAACACAAGTGTGTAACGACATTGTTGTCTTTACAGACTCACTTTAGGATTTATTTTTAAGTAATCTTTTTTTTCAATGCAAGAATTGATTATTTATTGTTGTATAGTTGTCTTGTCTTTGTGCCTTTATGGTCTAGAAATTACATTTTTTTTCCAGTCAGATTTGTATCCTCTTCTAACGCTGCATCTCAATACAAACAAAAGGCGCCGCAGCCTCGAGTGTCGAGAATAGGGCAATAAAGCAAAACAAATTTTCCCTGAAACATGACGGCTTCGGTGCACCAACACTGGGTGTATGCTGTGACAATCTGCAGCTGTTGTACTGTAGGTAAAAGAAAAGAAGAAAAAAAACATTCATGAAATTATGAATATCTTGCGTGGGTTCAATTTGCGGAGAAAGACTTATGTGTTCGTCTCCATCGATGCAAAACTCAAAGCCCTTTCTGTCTCCTGAGTTTGTACAAACCCGTCCCGTTTCCTCCTTGTCTGGCTTGGCTTCTACTTTGCTGCATGTTTGTCATCATGATTTGCCCCCTGTTGCAGCACAGGAAGCCATTTCAATTAACAATCCAGGGGGGGCTGAGAGTTCATCAAGCACTTCACCTGAGAGCACAAGCAGTTCCTGGAGGTACGGTAAATCGACATCAGACTGGGGGGGACGCTCACCCGTACTCCTGAAGCACTCGATAAGACCCAGACAATAACAATCATCCAGAGAACATTTTGGGTCCACCCCCTCCCCCATGGAATATGACTATTTTTGGCTGCCCCCCCCCCCCCCCCCCCCCGAAGCAAAATGCTAATCTTCATCCAGCATCTCTTTGAAGTGTAACAGGATACTTGAGGTGGATAATTTGTGGTCATACAGCCTTGGTGCTAAATCATGTTTGCTGAAGAGCCCATCCTATGATGTTGTGGGGGGGGGGGGGTAAATATATTGGAGTGTGGAGTGGTAAGTACTATGTCACCCCGATGAACGCATGACAGTTTGCCGAGGATAATGATCAGGTATGAGCGCTTTTCAAATCTCTCAGATCTGAGGAGATGGGGGGGTGGGGGCTGGGGGGGTTGGAGATGTGTTTCTCTCTGCTAGGTGCAAAAATTAGATGTCGTCATTTGATGTCCGCAGCTTGTTAATGACATGCTTGGCCTTTTTGCTGCTTGCAACACAGCATTCAGCACAGCCATTGATATGGAAATGCATTATATGTTCATGCTCACACACATATTTTCATTTCAAAAAGGGGGGGCAACAACTGCATGGAGAGGAGCACAATATTTGGAAAATAGGTCACTGCTGCTAAATGTTGATAGCGCTACTTTGCCCCCCAGTGGCACACAGGCTCAGTGCACACAAGGAGCGTTTCATTATCATAACCTTCAGGCTGTTGACTTTCTTCCACAGAGAAGCAGGAATATACGAGCTGCACGGCTGCATGTGTGCTCCTTTAAACTCTATGGGTTTAGCTTTCTACAGGCAGTTCTCTGACATGTTAAATAAAAAAAATCACCCTGCATTTCTATTTGACTCGAGTTTTAAACAGAGATTTTTTTTGCAATCGCACAACCTGGATGTTTTTTTTTTTTGCTCCAGTGAATCATTTCCAAAACGGATGACTCATGTTAAATTCACTCAGCATCACATCTCAGGAGCTGCTCTTCAACCTATTTGGTTTTTATGGAGCAAAATCAAAAAGGTGTTTTGTATGACATTGAGCATATTCTACTCCTACGATGGTATTCACCTGACAGCAGGATTTTTCTCATATTTTTATGAAATCTTGTTGGGAAATGCAATGTTGGATTTTTAAACTGAGCCTGGCTGACAGGAACACACTCAAAACACACATTTGGAGACACCCACTAATGCTTACCTGTGTTCATGCGACTCACACGATCATCTATATCCCTGTTCTACTCCTAATAACGTCTTAGTTATGAGGCACAAGGAGCAAACTGACCTCAGAGACGTGCAGGACAGATTTATTTCATGAATATGTGAATGCAATTTTATGTGGAATGCAGCATCTGAGCTCCGATACGTTGTGAAGAACAACTTTGCCTTGGTGCTGATATGGAGGCTCAGCTGATTTGACTGTATCTTTACCCTATTGTACTGACTGTCACGCTGATCGTCTTTGTGATCTACACAGGCGGCGAGGAAGAGGAAAAGGAGAAAATTTTGCAAGCCCACACATACACAGGAACACACACGTGCACAATGTGTTTATCTCATTGCTTTCTCATAGACCAAACATGTCAGAGCTGAGACTCGTTGTTGCATCAGGGGACACACACAGCCCGAGGCTACAGCACCAGGCTTTACAGTGTTAGAGCAGTGACATCTGTACGCTCTGCTCAGCTGGGGTGGGGGCATTGATACAGGCAGGGTTGGCTTTGACTTCTCCCATGTATTCAGAGGAGCGTGCATTTTTATGTGCATTGTGTTCTGTGTACTCTGATAATAGGGATTGTCATTTATATTTTGAAATTATATAATTTATGTTGTAGCACAAAATAGGACATATTTTACTTGATGAAAAAAATCCTTGGGCTGGTATAAATCACCCCACCTGTCCAGTATGTCAGTGTTCATGCCAGAGCACAGTCAGGTAAGAAAACCATATATGGATATTTCTAAAGAACAATTCAGAGAACAATAATACATTATTATTAAATAATAATAATATTAATAATAGTACACTTTCCATTTGGCATATTGGAGCAAATGAGATGAGATTTTGTCAAAAAAAACCCAAAAACACATCAGTTTGAATTCAGAAAGAAAATGAGAACATTTGGAATGAAAGATGAAATATGCCTAAAAGTATTTGGAATAACTGGAATGGTTTTGCCATTTGGGATGACAGATACTACTACAATACTACTACATAGAATATCATCAAAATTGAATTATTTATATCTACACAAATTTATTACTTGTCCACACAAGTTTGTTTTGGGTTTCTGACGTAAAGACAGGTAGTCCGACACAAAAAGGTTGTTCGTAAGCTGAATTGTTCTTAAGTCATTTATTACATTTCAATCTGTAATCACCGTTTGAGGTAATTTAAATATTATTACTATTGTAAATACTAAAGTACTATTCACTAAGATTGACCAGTAACAATAACAGGACATAAAACAACACCTAATGAAAATAAAAATACTGTAATACTGTAACTATAAACCACTTTTCACCTTTTTTTCTTTCACGTGACCCTTTAACAGTCAGTCTCCTCCTCCTGAAATGTATTCAAAGATGGCTCAAATCCCTCTGATGTCACACACACACACACACACACACACACACACACACACACACACACACACACACACACACACACACACACACACACACACACACACACACACACACACACACACACACACACACACACACACACACACACTGTGTGTATTAGTGGTTATTAAGACACAGAGAGGTAAATGAGACTTCTTGTCAGTGGAACACTAACGTTGGGCAGATGCACCTCCAGCTGTGTTCTGTCAGGGATGAATGGGGGGCAGCCTCGCAGCTCCTGGCCCCTCAGTTGTTCTCTAAACCTCATTTCACACAAGTCCTCGTCACAAATGGGAGAGTAATTATAACGGTGCGTCTTTAAACCAGTGCATGAATCTCCCAGCTGGGTTTTTCGTGTGCGACCTTTCCTGACCTCTGCCAGTAGCTCCTGTACCAGCAGTGGTGCCCACGGTGGAGCCCCCGCCTCCGACCAGGTGGCTTCTAGCAGTCTCATGTTTTACCATTAGCTTCAAAGTACAACTCTGGGACGAATAACATTGAAGTCACAGCAGTAACCATCCATCACACCGCCCGTCTGTCAGCACACACAGATCACATTGTCTTTTCAATATTGCAGTAATTAAACTAATCTTGCACTTGTCTGTTTTCATAAGAGTATTACATCTAATCTGTTAAAGCCAGATATAAATAGAAAACAATAAACAGTAAATGCAGTGATGCTGCCAACATGACTGAGCACCTCTTTAGAAGCTGGGGGAGGAATCTGGGTCATCCTGATCAGAATATTTCCCATTCAGGTTTGACAATCTGGGAGGTTTGAGTAGATGGATGCCATTACGACGCAATTACCCCCACCCTGTTGGAACGGATTAGGGTGTTTCAATAGAATAAATATCCCTCCACCTTTGTCATTCCTTCTGGTTGTCTAAATCATAAGTGGAGACTATATAATCTTGTTTTGCTGAATGGATACAGCACTACAAACAAATGGAGGATTAGCAATCCCTTTGGAGATTTTATTCCCTGGAGAGGCCTGATAGCGGCTGGCACCTGGGCGACGGTTTGGTTTCTGAACGGTAAATATTGATGTTTTCCTGGCTGGACGAACGGCGGTCTGTCTGGACAATATTTCATATTGAGATAATAGCATTTGGGCCGCTTGAGTAAATGGAGGTGGATACCGCAGGTGACAGCGTGAGGTGACCTTATCAAACTGTGATAAACTGGAAATGGGAAACTGAAATCAAAATACCATCACCAAGGGGGAGGCTGGGTCCATCTGCTGTTCTTTTCTGGGGGCGGGGGGGGGGGGGCAGTAAAACAAGAGTAAAAATGAATTGCCTTGTTTTTGAGAAGATTGTGTGACACGGTCCTCACCGATTCACACTGTGTGTGTGTGTGTGTGTGTGTGTGTGTGTGTGTGTGTGTGTGTGTGTGTGTGTGTGTGTGTGTGTGTGTGTGTGTGTGTGTGTGTGTGTGTGTGTGTGTCTCATACCGGCTCAGATTCTCACTGAAGTTGATCTTCAGCTGTGATCGCTCAGGCTTCGTTAATCAGGCGGCGTGTCACGCCCTCTGAGCTCTGGTGTTGTTTCAGGAAATGGGGTGGGGGGGGGGCATCAGTATTCAGAAAGCAGCGAGCAGCAATTTGGACCTAATTAGGTCTTAATGGTTGCTGATCACTCATATACACAAACATGCAAAGGTAAGTGGTTGTGCACACACACACACACACACACACACACACACACACACACACACACACACACACACAGGTACAAAAGGTTTATGTTGCTGTCCAGGACCCACAGCATGAGAATAAAGTCACTCCGTCCACGTCTCGGGGAATTAACTCAGAATAAAGAAGAGTCTCTGCAAAAGTGAATGAAGTGAAAATTAGTGAGATGAATGCAACAGTGATGTGACCCCCCCCCCACACACACACACACACTATGGATAGCAGTCTCATACTGGGTGATGAATAAAAAGAAAAGAATCTGAAGTTAACGGAATGTAAATCTTTGTTCTTGTAAACTGAGTAAAGATTCTGTGACAGACGTCTAAAATGTCAAGGATCGCATGTCATAAAGCAGCTGCAGATATTTGAAGGACATCCCTGAGAAATAAATGTTGATTGATGGAGATGTATGTCATTCTCTGTTGTTTCATACGGAACAGGTTCAGACGTCTCAAATAAAGAATATAAAAAGTTGCTGCTTTTCCTCAAGGAACTCCCTCTGTACGGTATGATGATTTTATTACTTGAAGGAACATTTCATGTAAAAAAACAACAACATTCACCTGAACTATCAGTTTCTCTTCATCATACATTTCAAACTGAGGCCTCTGACGATCTACAGTGCACCATCCCAGCAGATGTCAGTGTTACTCAAGCTTTTTAAAGAGGCTGTAGGTGCAGCCGAACAAAACAAGTGTTTTTCTTTTGTCCCAGCTGTCAGAAACATCTCACAAATCTAAACACCTGCAATTTGTGACGTTCAAATTAAAAGTCATGTAGTTAAGTAGGCACACACACACGTACATACTACCTAGTACACTAAGAAGATGAAAGCAAATAAGAGCCAATAAGATGCTGAAGATCCCTCTAAAAAGCAGGATAAACCAATTATAGGAGATTTGACCAGTAATTTCAGAGAATGTTTGTTTGCTTGTTTGTGCTTGTCTTTCTTTTTTCATGCAATCTTAATAAAAGGCTTCTCTTAATCTGCACAGTCTATTCATGAAGGGATGCTAATTACAGACGAGATAAATCAGAAAAGTAAGCACTTAAATCAGATGCACAGTTCAAGGATGGAAGGTAATCCTGTTGTGTTAAATCAGACTGGTAATGAAAACGGACAGCGATAGATGTGCTTGTGCTTTCAGTTAAAACATAAATGAACACAGTTGGAATAAAGAGACAAGATGACCACAACCATCTGGTTTTCAGTCACTTTTCCCTGAGAGACCACAGCTCTACCCACTGAACTACTGTCATCCATAACATACAAAGTACAAAGTTAGACACAGCATTGGATCAGTATTTATTTACTTACTACATTTATACAATTGAGAGAAGGATATTATTTTATTTTCATTCATTGAATTCTGAATCTGATTAAAAATGATCAGAAAATAATCCCCAATCGTATTTTCTTGGATCACTTTCTGCTCCTCTCATCCTGTCAGGCTGGTCTGGTGGATCAATGAGTTAAACAATTCAGATATCCCCAAACCTACTGATTACTGCTACCAGTACTACTAGCAGGAATGTCTCTAAAAGTGGTTAGAAAACAGAACAAAAATATAAAATGGGCTCAAAACGGGTATAAACCAACAAACCATCTGTTAGATTTTGGTTATCTGATCATCCTCTGGATATCAAGATCAAGAACACCACATTTATTAACAATACCAACAATATTTGTACAAAAATTAATCTATGAAGTAAGTGCATACAGTGTAAGGAGTACAAATCCAATCCAGATCTGAATAATATTCTGGATCTATTGGAACAGAATGATTACAATCAGTGCTAAGCTCAAAGAAAATGTTTCTTTGTCTTTATTGAGGGTGTAGAGAGGTTCATGTCCGTCAGGTGAAGCGTCTCATTTCACTGACCTGCAGCAGCAAAGCAAGTAACAGTTTCTACTAAAACAAATGACAGTTTTAGCTTAAATAGTGCAAAAACAAGCATCTGCAGACTATCCTGAAGAGACACCGGGGGAACGGAACGAGTTCCAAACTGTGTTCTATGGAAATAAATCAACGGATGATGTTGTAACAACAGAAATGGATACCGATGGGGTTACGTTTTATGGTCCAGAGGGGAGGGGGTTATTACAGACAGATGTCGATTTTTACCACTAAACCACTTATAAAGCGACAGAGAGCGGATGAAGAAACTGAGAGGGGGAATTATTTTATAAAGAAATAGAACATCACACTTAACTAGAATGTGTTCAATACGAACAGAGACCCATAACAAGAAGAAGTAGACCAGGGGAGCTCAGGAACACAAGCATTACAGGTTTTACAACCTCCTGAGTTCAAATGTTAAGAGAAAAGGGAGCAGAACCAGAGATGACACAACCAGCAGTGATAGCCTAAGTCACCTTGAAATGCATGTTATACTGGTTTATAACACACCTGTACTCAGGCTATCAGCTGGACGCCTGTGGCAGGGCAGGAGAATGCAACTTCAGCAGGTTTTATCTGTGTAGAAACGGCCTTCACGCTCAAACATCCCCCGTGTGTGTGTGTGTGTGTGTGTGTGTGTGTGTGATGGAGAGCACAACCACATCTATCATGTCGGACCCTTCAACACTTTCTCTGTAGAAGGTTTGATGAATTGTTGGTGACGGTCCAGTCCAGCCTTTCTTCACCCAAAACACACCAGAACAAATCTTCAGCCCCTAAAAGGTCAAAGCGTTGTGTTCCAGATTTATCTCTAAAAACACATGGATGCTTTCATCTGGTTGTCATAAAGTTCTCTGACTTTGTTCACACACACACACACGCGCACATGCGCGCACACACACACACACAAACACACACGCGCACTCGCGCACACTTGCGCACACACACACACGCACACACTTGCGCACACACACACACACAGGCACAAAAAATGGTGTTTACTGAACGTCAGTTTCCCAGCCATTAGAAACGGATCATTTTGACTTTCATTTTAACCCCCGAGGAGCCAATCCCTTCATTGATTACCTGATTGACAAAGTGAGCAAGAAGTTTTAGGAATAAATTGTCTTTTGTTCCACTTAAGCTTACATTAGAACATCCAATGGAATGATCAGTCTCCATCCCTACTCAGAGTTACAACTGACAGTAAAAACCAGGCACCAGAGAAAATGAGGCTGAAGATCTTAATGAGGTGAAGCACAGGTGACCCGATCCACCATCCTGGACACGGTGATTCAAGATTTCAAGATTAAGAACTGTTATGACAATTATTATTTGATAATAGCCAATAAAAGTCCTTGAAGGATGTTTCCGATATAATTCAAAAACATCATTTTTATGAAGTAATTACAAGCAGATGCATGGCTGTTCATCTGCTACATCACGTGTCAAACTCAAGGGCCCGGGGGCCAAATGTGGCCCAACACATCATTTAATTTGGCCCACGAGAACATTAAAGGTCAGCGTCTGAAAATTAAATGGACAAAAAGTGTGCTTAGACCAAAACTACATTTAAGCCCATTTTAACACTGTTAAAAACATGAACAAAGTTAATGTCTTAACTTGTGTCTGATGCTATTTTTCTTTATTGATTGATAGTTTGATCCTTCATTGATGGAGTTCTATGGGTTTAATAACCTGACAAATTAAAAGGATTTATGTTAGAACAGAGAAACAAACAAACATGATTTTTCTGTCTAACTGTAATGTTTGGAACTAGAATCAGTCATAAATTCAGAGTTATTTTACATTAAGGAGTAGTTACATTTAGTTACATTACACTGAGTTACATTTAGTTACATTTATTAGTTACATTAAGGAGTAGTTACATTTAGTTACATTACACTGAGTTACATTTAGTTACATTTATTAGTTACATTAAGGAGTAGTTACATTTAGTTACATTACACTGAGTTACATTTAGTTACATTTATTAGTTACATTAAGGAGTAGTTACATTTAGTTACATTACACTGAGTTACATTTAGTTACATTTATTAGTTACATTAAGGAGTAGTTACATTTAGTTACATTACACTGAGTTACATTTAGTTACATTTATTAGTTACATTAAGGAGTAGTTACATTTAGTTACATTACACTGAGTTACATTTAGTTACATTTATTAGTTACATTAAGGAGTAGTTACATTTAGTTACATTACATTGAGTTACATTTAGTTACATTACATTGTGTTACATTTAGTTATATTTATTAGTTACATTATGCTGATGTGGCCCTCAGTGAAAATGAGTTTGACCCCCCCTGTTCTACATGTTAAACCATGTGGCAGCCAAGAATAACCACACGCTGAACTAAATGTATGACACCAGTGCTTTTCCGTTCTTGTTCCATGCTCTTTATTTCTGACGCAGTGCCATGATGTTCTTTGCGTACACCGCTCTGCTGCTCAGGTGAGGTCTGCTGACATTTAGTCAGCACTATGGATTAAAATTGAATCATAAACTTTCTGTGAAACTCCTCCGTACTACAGCTCATCTACCTGACTCGTTCAAGCTTTCAAGTAAAAATTGCTTTCCCTGCTGAAACCCAGATAACCCTCCTGACATCATCGAAGCTCATCAGACTTGAGAGAGTTCCTCCAGAACAACAGAGGATAGTACAGACAGATATGAAACCTTATTTTAATTCCTAAATCTGTGACAAGACCTGGCTACACGCAACACCCTCAAAAAGACATGCAACTGAAAAAGACAAGCATCCCTCCAACAACTCTCAGGGATGACATCCGTAGTGACAACTGTCACCTGTTTGTCTGTTTTCGAGCAGAAAATGTCAAAGAAAGACCGATGAAACGTGTGCAATTGTTTCCATGCTTTGTTTGTTCCAGCAGTCTTCCTCCTCTTCCATCCGACCAAATGAAAACAGATTGCTCATCCTGGAACACACCTGAGACCGGCGGTTAGCACCGAGCCACGCTGGAAGCCAGTCGGCAGCGTGACCTTCAGGGACGGAGCGGGAATGAACATAGTTTGCTGAAATGCTTGAAGTACCATCCATCTTTTCATGAAGAATCATATTTTAAGCATTGCTTCAGTGGGTAAATTGCCAATTTATGGGTACATAATTAATTTTTGGGTTGAGAAGAAGGTAATTACCACTCAGGCATGAAAGTGATACGAACGGAGGAGGTGTTCATTAAAGGAGAGCAGAGTGGACACCCGTTCAGGTGGGAGTGGGCACAAGAGCTCAACTTGGATGTTTTCACAAAATGAAGCACAGATATTCAGAGAAGTGCGAGTTCATAAAGAGAATTTAAAGAACTGGAATTTATACGTACTCTAATGTATAGTTGTATATTGTAGAATATTTTTGGGATGATACACATTGTGTATTTGGAGTCTTAATGTGTATGTTAGTGTTATGTATTGTTCTTCCATGCCTGGAGATGGCGCTGTCTCCTCGTTCTGTGCCCTTTGAGTTATGGGAGGAGGCGTTTGATTGGACGGGAGACTGATGGGGCCTCCTTTTAAATGTCATCACTGGATCCCAGCAGTGTTTCCTTGTCTCCTCCTGTCTGGACTCAATACTTTTCATGGTAAAGTTCTTATTTTGTGTATATGCTGAATAGATTTAGGGATCATCCACATTTTAATGAGTCCCATTCTGTTTTCCATTCTGCTATACTATCTCAGTTCTAACATGTCTTAAATGACTTGTTCTTGAGGCTTCTGTTGGGTTTCTCTGTCTGTTAAAGCACTTTGAAATGTCTGCTGATGCAAATAAAGGTTGACTGATTGTAAATATGTTCAATGGTATATAAAGAAAGCTTTAATACACTTTTATACTTTCCTTGCAATAAATTATCAAGTAAAACATTAAGTAGAAAATCTAAAAACTGATATTGTGTACCGTCATTCATCTGTTCATCCGTTTATCTGAGGGTTGGTGCCTCTCAGACATGTTTCCTCCAGTTTTAGACGCTAATCCAGAGAGATATTGAACCTCATGGACCGCCCACTGCTCCTCAGGGACAAATAAAATGAAGATAATCCCAATTTCCCTTGAACAAAAATCTAATTAATTGTTTTGCAATGAATCCCACACACCCTTGCTGGCATCAGATGAAAGTTATTAACCACTATAATTAGTTATAATGACAAAGTCAACTAAGTTCTGTATTTTTGGAGGTGGGAGGAAGGCTCCAGGTTGTCATGACACTGGAACCGGCTCACTGAGTCGGAGAAATCCTCCAACTGAAACATGAAACGGTCCATTTATTGGTTCTCTGACAAAAACAAACTACCAATTAGAGATCTCTTGCCACAAGCAAAGCCGAACTCGTCCCACCTGAGTTAAGGCTGCTTTTCCTGTGAGACACTGATTACAGGCATGATTTCACAAAGTCAAATCCAGCAATCTAAGTGCACTCCAAAATGTAAATTACCAGATTCTTCTTCTCTGCATTGATAGCAGCAATCGGAAACAAGCAAAAGTCAATATGGCAATTATTGCTGATTGCTGACAGACTCTTGATTTGCCTCTTAATTAGAAAAGCTTGGTTCAATATGTTGATTTGATATGGTAATTAAAGAGGAGACAAAAGTATATCACATTTAACATGTCATTGACGTGTTATGTGAAGAGTGATTGTGTGATGGCTTCATTGTCAACTTCACATGTTGATCCTCAAGAATCAGAAATATGGAACAGAAATAACCATCAAAAAGTTGGTCTTAAACACACGACTCACAAAATCCCTGATAACACATTCATGTTTTAGTGATTTTTAGAGAACATTCTGCCAAATCAAAGCCAAATACCTTTGTAATGAAGAGTAAAAGAATACACCATATATTGTTTAAAACCTCTGAGACATTTAAAACTACACATCTTAGCATCCTTGTTAATAATTTTCAGCATTTGTCATTAATTTCAATCAATAAAATACATGGAAAACGTATTACTTGGTGATAATACAATGGAGATTAGAGAAAAGCCATTTAGTAAATGTATGTTTCTAAATGATTTCAAGATGAATACTGTGAGGTGATTTTCAGTTGTACTTTTCAGTTGTACTACTGGCTTAGATAGTAAAGTTCTGGTCATCTTTGGTGACAAGTTGAGAACTGAACCATCAGGAGGGGGTTATTAGAGTTAACAGATTAGAGATAAAACAGAAACATCACTGTTCTGTATTAAATCTATCATTTCCTGTTTAGTTCCACAGCCCAGGTGTCCGTATCACGTTGGGCTTTATCATTTCATATCATTCCTTTCATTATGATTTTATTTAATTAATATTCATCTGTCCCCAGTGTTGGTGTTTCATTATTTCATATGGATGCTATCTATAGTATATGTCCCAGCCCCCCCTCCTCATTCCTTTGTGCCTGTTTGTCTCAGTGACTCCTGTCTGTAACTTTTTTTCTTGCCTCTGGAATTTTAATTGGTTGTTTTTTTGGACATGAATTCTGTTTTTTCCAGAACTTTGGTTCTGCTTTTTGTCACAGTTTGTCTGTCTGGATTTTTGTGTTATTAGATCATTGAACTGCAAGTTCCCTCTTTCTGGCTAGTCTGTGCATCAATCTCCATCTCTATAAAGTGTGACAAGATAATAACTCATTATACGTACAACGCAAATATGAGTGAAAAGGGCTGCTTCATACCCAATGATTGTGAAACTATGTATTCTTCTGACCTTACAAACCCTCATCTTAATAAATGATAATAACAATAATAATAATAACATTTTTATATTATTGATGTTTTTTATTAATAATAACAATAATAACAATAGTAATAACCCTTTTTTTAACACATCAGTGCTTTCAAGGATTGAATGTTGATCAATTCACTTTTTAAAAGTAGTTGCTTGAACTAGAAATCACCACTTTAATATTAAAATGCTGTTTTATTTGGACGGTCTGTCTTTAGGCGGTTCTTGCTGTAAACTTTTCAGCTCCTTTCAGCTCTAATGAAGACTTGATTTACCCATGCAGCAATATTTGGAGTAACATGCTTTCCCAGATCACACGTCCAATGTTTTTTATGAGATTCCACTCTGTTGAATTTATATTATCTTGTAGTCCTGTTGAATTTATATAATCTTGTAGTCCTGTGTGTATCATCCATAGCAGGATGCTATTACATGCTGGACTCTAACTCCATTTTGACCAAACAAACCTTTTAAATAGAGGACATGACAACAGCACCCTTTCCATATTATCAGGAGTTCCACACAATATCTGGTATCAAATTGGAGCCGACAAACTGTTGATCCCTGCTATCAAACACTGCTGCCTCTTCGCTGTGAGCTGATCTGTGTCTCATCAGCAGAGCTGCAGCCAGAACCACGCTGCTGGAGAAAAGAAATGAGCCGTAGAAATGAATCATTTATACTTCTGCTGACACGGCTGGAGAAGTTTCAGAGGGGATATTTGTTCCTGTCAGAGAAATATCTGACTCCTCTGAGAGAGATCAAGAGGATTCAAACGTGCTCACCTGTGATTCAGGTTGTGTAAAACATGCCTGCATACAATTCAAACAATGCAGGGAAAACATTCCATTGGTACCACATGGACACATCCCACATCAACTTCAGCTGATGCCACCCACCACGTGTTTTCATCATATGTAATAACTTCAAGGATTCAACCATGGACCAAAAGAATAAATTAAATCAGATCAGATCGAAACAGACAGTGATGAATTATCATTAAAGTATTTTATTTAATGCGTTTAAAAATGTTCGACTGGACTCCTGAACTCCTTATGATCTGTAAAGGAATTTAAATAAACCCAACCCAACACAAGCCTGCTGCTATTCCAGCAAATTAATATTCTGATGAAGAAACCATTTCCAATTACTTAGAGGGGATTCTCTTCCAGCTCAGACCGGCTAAAGTTAATAAATGTAATGCCTCAAGTCCACAAAGATGCAGATTGAATATTATGGTCGCCAACTCCACAAGCTTTTCTTTCTTATTAATGTATGAGGACTCAAACACTTCTGCTCAAGTAGTTTTGCATTGGCAGCACTGACAACATGAGACAATACCCAACCATCAAACTCAGCGCTGTGAATTGTGTGTTAATGTGTGCTGTGTGGCAAAGTAAATGTAGAGCTGATCAAATTACAACCATTAAGGACAAAGTTAACTAAGTTAGCACTCTGGTTGGAATTATTCCCGCTGGTAACTGAAGATCTATGCAGTGTGAGGGTTTCTCTCTCTTCCTTCAGGGAAGCCAATTGAAATGCTATTCTTGTGGATGTAAATAATTATTGAAAATGTTCTTATTTGTCTTTTTTTTAGGCTCAGTCTCTTTCAGTTTTTACAAACTATTTCTTAAGGTGTTCCGCACGTCTACCGCTGTGTGGATTCAACACTTGTTCAGAAGGTTTGTCAGCAAATATTTGAGCTCTTTTATAACTACAGCTAAGGATGTTATTGAGAATTATCATTGAGCTGAGGATATTATAAATTACACTTGGATTATTTTATGGACATGATTAGATTACTTAAAAGTTGTTACCATGTTTAGTTTGTACTCAGATGCATTTCCCCTCCTTCCAAATCAGCGCTATTTGTTTGGTCCTAGATGTTAGTATTCAGGTGTAATTCGTGGAACATATTCTGACTATAAATAGACTAAATCATTATTAACTGATTAATCTTGTTTGATTGTTGTACATGATATATTTTTTAAGAGATAAAAGACATTTTAAATCTAATGGTGAAAAGGAAAAGAGCAGATGGTGCTGCTATAATTGTGCTTCATATAAAAGTATGCCTCCATAAATACAAGTTATTATCTAATGCACAGTGTTTATGCCAGGAAATAATGACGTTTAGAACGACAGAGTTGCTGACTGAGAGCATCTGTGGGTGTGTAACTTGTTTAAATCCTGCAGTGTGTGAAAATAGTGGAAAAGTGTGTTCTTGATCCTCCCTCTTCAGGTACTCTTCAAGATCGAAGCTCAAACTCAATTTACTGAGTTTAATGCAATAAAAATATTGCATTCAGACTCCAGAAGACTTTGGTAGATTTATCATTGAAGACTCAAACGTATCTGTAGATCTGGATGGATATTTTACTCGTACTTCTTTCAAATTGTCCTTTATTCAGTCAGAGTCTTAGAGCTGAATCTATTGCTGCGACTCTTTCAGTATCAATTCAAACTCACGCTGTATTTCTATTCATAGCTCTGCAGTCTCACTGCCATTTCAGAGAGGACACCATTATCAGATACACTGTGTGTGTGTGTGTGTGTGTGTGGGGGGGCTGCACATAGTATTCTGATGGGAAATAGTCTCCTCTCTTCTATCATTGAGAAAATAGAGTGACACTGTTAGAATCTGTCCTGGAACACCACATGAAATGTCCAATTATCTTGAATAAGTTAAATAATTATAAATAATAAATAACAAAATAATAAAAAAAATAATAAAATAATAAAAATAATAATAAATAATATATCTAAATCTAAATTATATTAAGTTTTTTTCACCATTTTTGGAAACCTGAGATGAACATAAGATGTTCAAGCTTATGGCAATTCGAGCTCATAATTAGAAAGCTCATTCTAAGCATATTAAATCCTGAGTCTAACAGTATATTTGCAGGAATGAAGGATTAACATGGATAAAGTTAGTGGGCAATTAAACTCCTGACCTCAGCATTATACTGAGATTTCGGGCCTTATATTGGCTGACATGATATTTATTATGCTGGATTTTCACTCTGGCCCCTGTGGTGAACGAGTGTCGCTCACAATGTTAAATATGCACGCACTTAATATCATCTCATTTAGTGTGTGTGTGTGTGTGTGTGTGTGTGTGTGTGTGTGTGTGTGTGTGTGTGTGTGTGTGTGTGTACACGCAGCACAGCCTGATACAGATTTTGCGCGCACTCTGACCCGTTGGCTAATTAGTGGCTGTTGTGTGTGAGCTCATCCTGGGATCTTTGTTACGAGGGCATCTGTGTGTCTGACCACCTGCCCCACCGTCTGCCCCCCCACTGACACACAGATGGCCTGGAGCAGCGTGAGCTCCTCCTTCACCATCAGAGGGAGCCGAGCATCACTCCATCCTCAGGAGGAAGACCTCTGCAAAACTCATCCAGTTCTGGTTTAATGAATCTTCAGCCTTTGTTTGTCTTAATTATGGGGGGGGGGGTCATACATGGGGTAGTCCTATATTCAATCTGAGACAGCACGGCTGGATGAGGTTCTAATCCTTAAAGTAACAAGATTCCACTACAAGATTCCACTGGTGCATTGACATTGAATTAGAGCACATGTGTCAAACTCAAGGCCCGGGGGCCACATGTGGCCCTCCACATCATTTTATGTGGCCCGCGAAAGCATTAAAGGTCAGTGTCTAAAAATTAATAGATCAAAAGTGTGCTTTGACCATAACTACATTTCCCACGATGCAGTAACTCAGCCCATTTTAATTCATGAAGTTCAAGTTCAACTTTTAACTTTCAACTTTTATCAGCTTTTATTTATAAAGTGCTAAATCACATAAGCAGACATTTCAATGCACTTTTTTCATGTCAATTTTTTTTGTTAACACTCAAGTCTCTTCATACTTTGAGAAAAAGTTATACTGAAGTCAAATATCTTGTTTGTGTGCAAAAATCTAGCTTTATTTTGGTATATATTATTTGACCACAACTAATCAAACAAACAGAAGTATTTTAACTGTGGAGGAAGATTTCAAACACTCCTTCAAACCCTGCTCTAACACCTGCTGTTTCTCTGTTATCCGTCAGGATGAGTTCCACTCATCAGGACGTTATCAGTAAGGTGACAAATCTTCCTCCGGCGATATTCCTCTCATCGAGATGGGAGGAGGAGTTTGAAGAGGTTGTGTCTAAACAGTAATGGATGCAAATTCAAATGATTTACTGCTGCATTGTGGGATCAGATGACTAGAGAAAGGCAGCGTGCTTGTATTACAAAAAAACGACATAAAAACATCCCTGTGCAACAAAAGATTCATAAGACAGGAAAATGGTTGTGATGTTTAGAGGTCTGGACTCATAGGAGGTGGCTTTACCCACTGTTACACAATTTTCTTTTTATTTATTTTTTATTTATGTACCTGTAAGGCCTTTTCCTGCTTTCTTTACAGATAACTTTTTTTCAGTCTTATCTGTTAGTGGATTCAGAATAAAGGTAATAAAATATGAGCATCCAGACTGTCCATCCCAACTAGCATTTACACGAGTTGCACCATGTGTGGGAGGGGAATAATAAAAGGGAAATTCCTCTGCAGGAGTTGACAAAATGAAAACATGATGGTGTGGGCGGCTGCGTTCCAAAAACAGCAGCTTCATATCGAGGAGCAGGTTAACAAGTCTCAGGTGTCGCTTGTCTTGTCGCACAGCAGCGTGTTATCACTGTCACTCGTGCATCATTAAGTCCCACCCCCATACATCACCATGGCGCTAAAACATTACTTCAAGGCAAACATGAAATTTATGAGAGGACTTTTGTAATTCACAGCATATGAGGTAAAACCCTCTGAAGGTCACCGACTCGTACAGGATTGGAGGGTTTCATACCAGAGACGATGATATTTGGGAGCTGTTTGAAGTTCAGGTTTACAGTGATAAATGAGGGCTTTGATGGATGACTTCGCTTAACATTTCAAACTACATTCAATATGTTCTAACATAACTGCATTTTGTAATGTCCTCAGTGTTTTCCAGACTTGTTTTTAAGAGGAAAAATATTTCACTGTGCTTGAATGTTTGATGGCATACAATCCATATTCTCCCCGTGACCCATAAAAAACAAGCGGCTGTGAAGAAAAATCTATATTTTGATTAGTTTTACTAAATGATGAAGGCAGAATAATAAAGGATGGTTCTCATTAAAATAAGCAGACCTCAATCCTGACAGGCAATGTGTTTCATTTGGAACTGGAAGTTCTTTTTTATGCTAAACCAAGGACAGTTCTAATGTGCATGGACCTATTTGGGGGTGAGCAAGTACACCAAAGCCTATTTGTGTGGTCAGGGGGCACAAGCCAGGATCTCCATTTTTAACGGGAGGTTTTGGTGCTAAACTCAGTCTTTACGATGCCCTTCTCTTGGATCCTTTGAGGGAACCCCAGGGGTATTTAGGTTTTTAGTTTTTGATGGGAAGATGCTTTTAACTTATAAACACAATTAATACAGGAAAAGTTATATTCACAATAATAATAATAATAATAATGCCACTCATATTTGCCAGAGGCAAAGGGATCCTATTATCTACAGTAAGCCATTTGTTAATATTGTTGCTTTCATGACTTTTAGGTTCTTTTTTTTATTTTTTTTTTATTTTATATACTGGTTTGATCCCCGAAGGGAAATTAAGAACACACACTCTAGCTACTGATTACAAACGCATGCATACATGTAAATTGTTAGGTTAGCAGAAACAGCAATGCATTTCCAAAGAAAATGTGTGTGTTGAAGATATAGTGAAGCTATATTTTACACATAAATAGTAGAAAGTGTAGCTTGGATGACATACATTTTCCCTGTGACAAACGTAAACTTGTAAATGCTTTCTCTCCAAGTTAAAAGCTACGAGTTTCCCCTCGGTTCAGACAACCTTTTTATTTTACTTACATGAATGGCTGCTCTGACTATTCACACAACTGAATTCTGTAGAGGGCAATATGCCACATGATATTTATTAGATTGGGAAAATATATCCCAGTTCTAGCTCCATGGTCTCTCTCTCTATTTCTTTTTTACATTTTCTATTCTACATAACCCCCCAGGCTCTTGTCGGGATGCCATCCACTCATGAATTGGCACGTTTGCTCCTTTTTTCTCCATCGTTTTGCCGTTGAATCCACCAGGATGTATTTCCATAAACACAGCCTGACAGTGCTGATTTCCCTGGTGTTATGTTACATAAGGTGAAATTGGTTCAAATTCCCTTGAGTATTACAATACCATTCTCCTTATATTCTCCACCCGACCTCATCCAATAACTCCTGTATGGACCCAGAAATACACACAACTACAAATGCATGTACAAATATACAAATACGCAAAATGAGCTGGTCCTAAATGCACACCCACTAAGACAGCCAGCAGGTTCCAGTTTGTTAAAGTTCACTTTAAATCATAAATAAAACAATGATTCAAAACTTTAATAGAACAAACAAATAAGACCAAAAAAAACCCAACAAAAAAAAAAATCAGCAATTTTTAACTTTTCCTGTTTAGAGCCTGGCAATAAAGTGTATCTAACAGTATTTGGAAATAATTTTTTTCAAGCTTCAGCTAGACACCACTGGAGGAACACCCCTTAGCTAGTGTTCCTCATTACGTAATTAGACCTAGACCAACAATCTTGACTAATCCATTGACAAGAAAGAGAAAGTATATAGGTGATGGGAATGCTTTGAGTAACAAATGCTTTATTTAGTTCAGGTATTGCGTATTGATACGAGAGTCGTGTGTTTGACCAGAGGGTTAATCCTCACGGCTGGTTGAGACAATTTATGATGCACTCTGAATGTGTTACTTTGGCTTAAGTCGCATAAAAGTGTCATTAATGATTAACTATTGGATTATCTGTAATCCACCAGGTGTTAAACTGTTTTCTCCAAGAAAGCAAATGGTTTGTCCAGAGTTGGGTTCAGATCAGGTCTAAACTCATCAGTTTTGCATAGATGTCAGAGGTCACAAAGTCTTTATTCTCATTTCAGTATTACTGATTACCTCCTTATTTATTCGAAAGAAATTTTCCATGACAGTGGCTATAAGTTCACTAAACACTGGTGCCAAGATATTTCTCCACCACAAACAAGAAAAAAAAAAAATCAATCAGTAATTAATTGATTTCATTTCCATCAACTGGCACGTTATTGTGGTTGAGGGGGTTTCTGTACCCTACTTTTCCAAGCAGCTGTGTTGTCTGGGGAAATTTACAATTGCAATTTGATTGTGGTGAGGTCTTCAATGGTAAAGAGGTTCCAGGTGAAGTGTGGTTGGAAAGATCCTTGATGACAAGTAATCAAACTAATGCCATGGTGTCACCTGGAGGGCCACCAGTGGTTAGAATATAGTAGAACACCAACATGTGTTCAAGAAGAAGAAGAAGAAGACCAACATCTCTTCAATGTAAATGTAAATCATGCTGCTACTGTCCCTTCTTCTCTTTCTTTAACGCTACATTTTTGCACACCCCACTAGCTTCATCATGCATCAGCTTTATTGGGTCATCAGCCACCACCACCAAGCCACTGAAGATATTGATTACCCACAAGCTAAGTAACTGATCAGGTTCTATTTTTATAACATACCTAAACATGCTACTCAAAGTCGCAGACTGTCCTTCATATCCCATCTCCGGTAACCGCAGTAATAAATGTTTTCAACAGATAGAAGCCTCTTCAGCACTTTTTAAAGGAAGAAAAAGAAAATCAATGGTCTCTAATGTGCTCCTTCTAAAGCGTGTTTTTGATGTGAGGCGTTTCCAGCTGTGATTCACGCTTGTGGAGCCAAGAGACCGGCCCCGGGGCCGCTGGCGTCTTAGACCTCAGCCAAACGGAGGCTGTTCTCCCACGTGGAGTCAAACATGATTTATGAATCCACTTCCTGAGTGGCAGGACAGTCTGACAGCTGATGCGTCCCTGACGATACATCAGTCAGTCAAAAGTCTTCCACACACAAGACAAGGGCGTCAGGCATCGGCCCCCCAAGAGGATCCGGTTACATATGTGAAATAAAAATAGGATAAATAATATGAATTCACTGAGTTTTATTTGCTTTGGTAGAAGAAGTAGCTATGATTAGTTTTTCATAATAAACAATTCTGACTGAATTTAATGAACGATTTGTTCTTTTTTTCATCATAAAAAAAAAAAAATCTCACATTTTGTTAGAATATGTTTGTAGACACTGTATGTGGAAATGTTGAATACATTATGTGTACTACAGTTTAGAATATAATTTATGTTAAACATGTTTTTTTATATTTAGTTTATGTTATGGAAATGCTGTGCTTAACATGTAACTGAATTTGATCAGAAGGATTTGGCAAATGGCAAGAAAGAAATGAAATGCATGAAGGGCTGAGGCTAATGCTGTTTGTACTGATTTAATCAGTGACTACATGAACTAATGCACTTTTACAAAACTGTTGAGGCTGTAGGTCATTCTATGAATAACTACTGAACAAATGATGATATAAAAATTGTTGTTACAGTCGAGTCACATTATGAGGTTTTCTCTGGTTACATGAATAGTTTTGTCAGTAAATGGTCTATTTGTCACCTGCACTGTGTTTGTATATCCTTTACTTCAGCACCAATACAACCACAGGAGGAGTCATTTCTTAATGCCTTATCTTTTGTCAGGGTCACATGTTTAATGAAGCCTGTCCCAGAAGACACTGGGTGTGGCGTGGGGGGGGGGCATTCTGGACAAGTCGAGGATGGAGTTTTTTTTATTATTTTCACTTCCCACTTTTCTCCCCTCGTTGCATCCATACGTAGTCCTCACTGCCCCCGACTATTTCTTTTTTTTGTAGAGGCTGTTCAACTATGTCTTCATGCATGAGCTGTAATAAGTAATAAGTTTGTACCCCATGACTATTAACACTCAGGTCAAAGCCCCCCCTCCACTGGCTCATCCTGCCTGACTTTGCCCTGTGGAGAATGTTCTTCTCGACTGACTATGACCTCATTGTTGCCTAGTAAAAGTCATGGTCCCACCAATAGCAGTGACACGGCGTTGGGGGGGGGGGTTGCTGTCTGCACCGCTGAGGGCATCGTGTCGCCAAATGAGATGTGACAGCTGAAAGAGAAAACAGCCCCTCTGATGGGGCAAAAACGGGAACACTTGGCCCTTTGTATCAGATAGAGGGACGTTATGGGGGATGCACGGGTAGATCTGTACTTACCGAGTGTCTGCAAAGAGCACAAAGGTTTTATTTAAATCTTTCATTTTTTGTAGAATACAGCATGTTGTACGAGCTTGTTACTGTACTGACACTAAGGAACAAGCAGCAGCGCGTTCAGCTCAGGGCTGAACTTTGGTGGCCTTTCTGATCTATGATCAAACAGAAAGCAGTGTCCTGCTCTCAGATTACACACACACACACACACACACACACACATGACAAACACTTTTGGCAATTTACACAAGATCTGAGCCCTCCACTGACTAAGGTACGTCCAGTTGGAGGATCTGAAGGCTTCTATAAGAGTTTCAGATTCAGTCCTTGAACCTTCTCTGTCAGACGCGAGACCCGCCTCATTATCCTGTTTTAAAGCAGGGAGCGTCTGGATGGATTCGTCAGGCAGATGGTCTTTCAGGTGTTTACCTCCAGACTTTAGATTTACAGTATTTCTGCCAATTTTGTTGGAACCAGTTTGTGCAGCCATCTGTAGTCATCAGACTACAAAATCAGAAATCACTCCTACTGATACAGACTGTTAATGTGGTCGCAGGAAGCAAAGGAGCAGAATTCACAGCCTGACTTCTGCAATTATGAACAAAAATAACTTTTGACACATTATTTTTATGATCTGTAGGTTCCAAAAACATATATTTTCCTTTATGTTTAGAATATTAGTTTTTCTTATGTGGGCATTGATGGAAAATGTCCCTATAACCCCCCCCAAAAAAAGAAACCTGTCCTGTCTTGTGATCTTTTCACTGCTGCCTGGGCTTTTGGGGCATCAGGAACTCAGTCCGGACGGAGTTGGATGGTAAGGAGTGGCTAGTTGCCCTGGGGTATATAGGTGGGGGTTTCATCCAACTTATTTGCAGCTAGCCTTGCTCGGACACTTCCCTCCCCATTTCCATTCCCCTTTTTGGCTTGTTTAATGTGTTGAGGGGCTCTTGTACCCAGTGGTGGGCCTGGTTACCATGGTGATGTTAGTAAGGGGGCTTGTGCGTCACCCCCCTCCCACCTTTGATAAAAATGTAGTTATTAGTTCCACAAAAAAAAAACTGCAATATTGCCGTTCAAACAGAGCTGGGGGGTGGTGATAACAGAAATAACACTCATCTGTTTCATATAATTTTCAAATTTTACTTTCTTATGTAAAAATCGTGTCAAACACACATTCACACAGATGGATTTTGAAAATTATTTTTCAAATCAATAATTTGAACAAATCAGGCAAAACATTTGTAGATCGAATCCATTAAGGATTACAAGTAATTCTGTCTGGAGTTTGAATCCAATTAATATATAAAGAATTAGAACTAGTATGTAAGTGATTTTATAAGGCTTAGGTTATTCAAACAATATCAAGCCAGAATAATGCGTGCACTTTTTAATTTAAAACTGTAAAACTTTGTGTGGTGCCAGTGTGGTGTAGCTAAAGTTCCTCCATTGTTCTGCTCACACAATGTTCTCGGTGACCTTTGCCTTTTAAATTCTTACACTCTGCTGTGCAGAGGAATACAATCCGTGCTCCTTTTCTGCTCTGGTGCGTTACAGAATTATCTTGGCGTCTGCTTCATATTATGAGATTTCTGTCACACTATATGTTTGAATGCAGACAAGACTGTGGGTGGAGAGGAAAATGTGAAGTTATGACCTTTAGCTGATCATTATAAAGACAACACCTTGAATACAGTAAATATTTTCTTTTCATATATGATATATTCTTACAGCATTCAGAAGGTAAAGCATCAGCCAGTCATTACAACACAATCTGGTTAACAGTAGTGGAACTGCAGCACTGACTTTATACACAAGTTTAAAAATGTGACTGATATATACAGTGAATGTGTGTGTGTGCGCGTGTGTGTGTGTGCGTGTATGTAGTAAAGAAATAAATATTAATATTTGAGTATCAGACGAGCCTGAAACACAGTTTGTATCTTTTTTTTAAAAATATATGTACTTTGCTGGTCTTTGTTGTAATATAATAAAGACAAATGTTTTATCATGCGTGCTTGTATTGTTGTTGTTTTTCTAAATTACCACCTAACTGTTTATGTGCATGTGTGTCTTTAATTAAATGTAGCTGGTTAAATTACAAACAGACCTAGGAATGTAATGAAAGGTTTAGTTACAGCATTACCCAATGTTCCTCATTATAAAATGCTAATTTCACAATGCGCAAAATGTATGATTTGCCACACACACACACACACACACACACACACACACACACACACACACGATTTTTAAAGCCAGTGCGTGACAAAATATAAGCCTTGTCTCTGAGTCCTTGTCAAGGAGGAGGAATAATCCAGCATATTTTTTTTTCGTCAGCTTCTTCTGACTCATCGTTCTCAGTGAATCTGTGGCAAAACTCACAGCATGACGTCATTTTTCCTTTTTGTGTTCGTTAACTGGATGAAACAAATAAAATCTACGGGTGAGGGTCTTTGACATGCAGGTACTCACATGTACATCTGTTTGATTTAATCCCCCCATTTAAAGTGAATGGAGTGACGATTTATTTGGTTTGACAAAGCTGGCGGTTGGTGATGTGATGTATATATTTCTACATTTCTTTGCTTCTTTCTTTACCGTTATGTTTGTTGGACAGAACACTTCTATTTTTAATTTATAGCTTTCACTCGTCAGCAATTACTCACTTCTGAGAGTAAATGTGAGGCAATAAAATATTCTACAATGGCAAACTGAAGCAACAAAACAAGAGAATGAAACTATAACAGCACTCTGAGATGGAATTCTCTTCATTACCCCCCCCCTCTAATGATAATGATGCCGCTGGCAAACACACGAGACATGCCAGGTGATGCAGAAAAAAACTATGGTTTCAGAATCTTTGTTGCTACATTAAAATAAATGATTATCTTTTTTAAGGTGTCGCTTTAAGCCTCCCTGATCCAAGGTCACTGATCACACAACGGGTCTGCTGTTCCGTGTGCCTCTAAAGGTCACTGCCGTCTGAACACGCGGCGCCGACACGGAGATGAGCTGCACCACCTTCTGCAGGCAGCAGATGAAAGCACATTATAAAAGAATAATTTATTCATTATATGTAATGATTGCTTTTCCTTATGAGTATGTGTTGACGGCACAATCCTGGAACGTGTTGACGCCATCTTCCTGTCCTTCCTGTCCTCGCTGGACGACCTGCCGGCAGGTGTGAACAACTAAACGATGCTTTGACCTCTGTGCTTCTGCTTGGAAGCAAATTCCTGACGGTTCACAGGAGCAAATCCTCTCTGAAGGTTAAACACAGCTTCTGTTGTGAAATGCAGCACAGGACGAAGCGACACCGTTGGTAGGTGGTCCAGCAGACACTGACCTACATACGATTCCACTACGATGGTCCAGTGTAACCACTGGACAGCAGTGTGGAAAGCAGACTTTTTGTTCCCCAGCTTTTAAGCCTCTTCCGTAAATCTTGCCCCACTTTATGTTGAATTATGGGTTGGGGGTGTTCTAGTGCCCCCCCCCCCCCAGTAACACATTGCTACTGCAATGTAGTCACAAACCCTGTAAGTGGCAGTTCTGGTTTTGGATGAAAGAGGGTTGAAGACCTATGTGGATCAAAAAGTTCGTAGTGTGAGCTGTCAGTGTAGAGGGGCCAGTTCACCTCCTGCAGAGGGCCCTCGAGCAAGGCACCATCTCCTTTACACGTTACTCACTGGGGCGCACCATTGAGGCGCCTCTCTACCGCTCACAATATATGGAAGTATTTGCATGCTTATAAGCCCCTTGTGGTGTGTGTGTGTGTGTGTGTGTGTGTGTGGTGTGCGCGTGCACATGCACATGCACATGCGCGTGTGTTTGTGTGTGTGTGCGTTTCAGGGGCACATATAGATGCATGTACAACAGTAGTTGAAAACTAATTTCCCCGGGGGGGTAATTAAAATACATTTCTTCTACTCCTTTTTTGAAACAACACAAGCTGAGACACAAACAAAACTTTACTGTATATCTACGTATATCCGTCCTCTCTGTATTGGAAAAAAAAAAAGTGTTTGTGTAGATGTACCAGAGGAGGCACAGAAACAGAACAAATCAAGAAAATGAGTTGAGACACATTAGTTTAAAAAATGTGATAAAATTTAAGACCAAGTAATTTTCATTATCAACTGTTTCTCCAGAGTTGGGGCTGGAGTGTATCCCAGGAACACTCTGGTCAAAGTCCTGACATGGATTAGAACCCATAACCTTCTTGCATTACCCACTGCACCACAGTGATGTCCAATCATATCAACTTATATCATAATTAAACTATTAAAATATGAACTTTTACATGTCACAGACTAATGAGGTGTCACCGTTTATTATTTAGACTGAGAGTGAAGGATGGAGGTTTGTGTTCGTCCTTATAAAACACATTTTAAAACCAGGGCGAGGTGGAGATCTGTGCAGCCTCCCCACAGGCAGCGATGAAGAAACAGCTTACAGGTGCATTCTGGGACGGCAGCGGGGCGTGACATGAATAGGCAGCACAGCTGAAGTACAAGCAGGAATGAGCAGCTATTGTCTGACTGATGACATCATACATAGAGACAAATAATAGTCTCACACCAGCATTGTCCACATGGCTCCTCCTTTATGAAGCAACACGTTCACAGAACTGAATGAACACAGGAAAGATGAAGCGTTAATTAGCAGGTGGAACTGATGAAGACGTGTCACAAACATGTTGTAATGAAAGACGTGTTGATTCTGGGGATGGGAACTACACAAGCCAAATGGCTTCTACACGTCTGCCCTTTCTTGCAGATGTTGTTGATGTTATAAATGAGATGGAGGTGGTGAAGTCTCTTGTAATGACACGTCGGAGAAAAATAAACCAGTACAAGTGATTATAAAACACCATAAACATGGAACCATGGTTAGGGATAGTTCTGAAAAAAACCTGTTTCTGTTGGGGAGAGAAGTTCCATTTTGACAAAAGTTTTGGACTCCTCACACTTGGACAAGAGGGAGAACATTTCAATTTATGCTGAGTCAAGGGTTTTGAGACCTTTTTTCTTCACTTATACAAGAATATCTGCAATCACTTGAATCTGAAATAACTAGTTTGTAATAACAGGCAAACTTTTGCTGAAAGTGAGTTCACCAAGGAAGTTTTCACTGGTGTGTGTGTGTGTGTGTGTGTGTGTGTGTGTGTAGCAGGATTACACAAAAGCGGCTGAACAGATTTCCATGTACTTTGGTGTGAGGTTTGGGGAGGTGGCAGGAAAGAAGCCTTTACATCTGAAGTAGATCTAGACAAAGGGGTGCCTACTGCCCAGTTCAGTGTCTCACATGACTTACCTGATAATGATAAACTTTCCCACAAGCGCTAATAAAAAGCCACCCTATTTTGGAGTGGATGCAGATTGAGGGTGAACCATCTTTTTTTTTAACTTGCCTTCATGACTGTAATTTGGATTAGAGCGTAATTTAATGAGATCATTAACCATATGAGACTGTCGGCTGTTGGAGTCATGTGCCCTGTTCTTAGCTCCATAAACCCCCAGAATGAGAGGACTGTGCTTCTTCAGCTGCCGCGCTGCAGAATGTTCACCAGGCAGTCGCTGACAGGTTGTGTAAGTTAGCAGAAGAAGTGCTGGATGGATATTAAGAAACACCCTGAAGAAGAACTGAGTGATAAACCAAGAAGTTGAGCCCAGAGGAGCTGCAGCGCTGGAGATAATTCTTTAACTATTCTCCACCATTAACGGCCTGTCATGTCGCACATTATTCATGTGAAAGTATTGATTAGTGCAGCCTCAGAGGCTCCATCAGCCCTAACTCTAATAAACTGCATCTCATGTCCTTGTGGCTGTTTACACTGCAGCCCAACAGGAGAGCCCAAGTAGTCCATCATGGCAAACTATTGTAAATGGCCATTGGCCAAACATTCTCATGTAGTACATTAAAGTAATTAATCTCTTTTCATGCAATGAGCAGGTAAAAGAATCGATATCAGGAAGAGGCTTAAAGCTCCTGTGTCACGCTTCAGCATCACTGATGATTCACGGCACCAAAAAACCCACCGAGTCTGATTGAATACATGAAAACAAATGGAAACCCTGACTCCTATTTTTCATTATCCACATTACCACCAAGATAATGTGACGTTACACACTGGACTGAAAAAAGAGATCAGCTGTGTTGTTAATAAGTATAAATAAACTAGGAAGGCACATTTTACTACCTTGCCTGACCTCTCTCTGTGTGTCTGTGTGTGTGTGTGTCTGTGTCTGTGTCTGTGTCTGTGTCTGTGTGTGTGCAAAATTAGGAAAAATTGAGTTTGAAAAAATAAAAATAAACATGTTCTGCACCAAACTATAAATGACTTATTCATAGCCAACACCCCCATTCTGTTAAACTGAGTTATTTTAAACAATTAGGGAAATACTGGAAAGTGTCCTATTTCCATTGTGGAGGAAACAAAATCAAAACTACAAGAGACACTTTTTAATGATTCTAAAGAAAGACTGCAAAAAAAACTTCATAATACACATGCTAGGGGATAACAGTTAAATTGTTAGCATGGAGAAGCTAATGAATGGAGGGAATGATGATTTCAGTCGACTAGAAGGGTACTCAGAGTGGACACCTCCATCAAATCCAGCTACACCTCAGAATAAGATCAGCTGTCACCTGAGAGTCACCTCACCACACAGGTGATGTAAAGCCTCCTGAAGTTTTGATCTATTCTAGTAGCTACCGAGCAGGTCCCAACATGAAGACTTATAACAGATAACTAACGGCGCTCTGCCCCATGTGAAACTTATCGGTACAGAACAGTAACACTCCCAGACGTTGGTACTAATAACTTATCTGTTAACTTATAGTACAGTCCTGCAACTCTGACATTTGACAGCTTGTTCTTATCAGAGACTATCTATTCCTGCCCCGATTCAAGCCTGCGAACTCTCATTGACATCAGTGTGGAGTCAACGCTGGCTGTGGATCGTTCTCGGAGAGCGTTCTCTCCACTGTAACCCCTGGAATGAATGTCAGCTTGTGTTCACTGTTGATGCGGCTCCAAGGCTCGGTGCAAGAGTGAGTCACTGTCAATGATTGTTCCATTGTAAGGCCTTGGGAACAACATCTTAGTGTCACAAACCACAAGTAGATTAGGTGTTATGAGATTAGTGGTTTCGGAGTAAGACAGTCTCATCTGGTTTGTATGAGGGAGACTATAGGTTACAAGTGGTGTTTTAGTCTTCTTTAGTGACTTTGTGTAGTAAGTTATACGCTCAAAAACAAGCCTAAATATATTTAAGGACACTGACATAAGGCAAGACTGACTTATATCGGGGGTAATAGCAAGAAAAGCTCAGTATATTTTTGGAGATTGAAGCCTTGCTTTACTTCAACAAAATATGAGCTAGTGCTGCATGAGTGATGTTATCCCAGGAACAGTGCCAAGGTGATAAATTGTGACATTTCTATCAACTATGAGTAATATGAAGCCATGAGTTTTGGCATACCATAAACGTATTTTAATAAAAAGAAAAAGAACAAAAAGAGCATCAAAATGTGCTGCACTTCCAACTGTCTTCAAATGGGTTCCCTGGGCTATATGGAAAGATTTACAATTATAATTTACAAAGTGACAATTGATACCATTATTATTAAACACAAACGGATGCAAACGCTGATCTTCAATAGCTTGTAAACTGAAGCTTAATTTTCACAACCAATTTGACTCAGATAATTGCAATCCATCATTGTGAGTCTTTGGGATCACTGGGGAGAACGGAGCGGTGATGTTGTCTATAATCGCTGTAGGCGTGCCGTTATGATAAATGGCTCAATCAGCTGGAGCTGGGGAGGCGATGCCACGTGAGCTCAGAAAAGTTACGCCAAGTTTAGCCACAACTTTATCTTGTGTTACGAAAAGTTTGATAAATGTCTAGCCTCGAGGGAAACATGCACGGAGGAGAAATGACACCATCAAAAAGATGTTGTCGAGAGCAGCAGATTGTTGGGAGAAGTTCCACATCCTATGAAGCAGTGATGTGTTGTAATTGTCAGTGTTTGTGTGTGTGCGAGTCCAACAAATATCTTCACAAACGTTGCAGATAGAAAAACAAAAAGCAGATTACTCGGGCAGCAAAGGGGAAATGAGATGATGACCTTGACCTTGAGAAAAACAGGTCAAGGTCAAAATTCAACTTTTGTACTCACCTCGGATTTTTGGTAGTCATGTGATACCGTACGAGCATTCTATTGGCTGACGGCATCCTGAAGTGTTCTACGTTCTGTGAGTCTCAGACTTCTGTGAGACATAAAAGTGTTTTAAACAGTATCAGAGTGTTTTAAAGGTAATACAGAGAGGTGGTGGTTTTGGATCAAAAATGTTTAAATTACCATAAATAATAATATAGTTTGTCGCTCTATCGTCAATCAAGTGTGGTTCCTGGAACGCATTAACCACGAGGAACGACGGCACACTGTAGACCTTTTTAGGTACACGTCTCTGAAACCTGATGAGAAATAATCACTGAACAAAAAGCCACATTTTCAGGAACCCAGAGGCACAAAAATGTGTTTGTCAGGGTAAAAAGTTGAATTCAGGGGTGTCGCGTGACGCTGCAGTCTCTGACTGCCTTGTTTCTCTGTTTTTTATTAAAACCCATGAAACACCGGTGTATTACAACAGCGTGACTTAATGCATCCCAAACCATGAAAAGCATCCTTCCACTCTTGGCCCTGTTTATGTGAACCAAGTGTAAAAGACCACAAAATACTGACGGGCTTCCAGTCAGGGTAATTAAATAAAGGCCAAGTGCTATCCTTAACAGCCCTCTGTCTCCACTGCCACCATCCCTGACTTCCAAATCCAGCAGGCTGTGTAAGATCTTCAACAGAGAGGAATGTCTCACATTGAGTGTAACAGGAACTGCTATTAATCATTCAATTAAGAGCAGATGGGGTTTAGCTGGGGAAAATAATACATAATGGTATAAAAAAAATATGATAAAACATGTTTGATGAGGAAAATACTAATTACCTTAAACGCATCTCTTTCCATTTGTGCCAGGGTCAGCAAATTTGGTTGATTAATTATTTAGATCCCCGACATGCCAGCAGAATCTAAGGCTAAGTGTTCTCACACATCCAACCAGTCACACACTGGTAGTTGAAGAGTTGCTCAAGGGCACCTCGGCAGTGCTCAGGAGGTGAACTGGTACGACCCCCCCCCCCCCCAAGCCCAAAAGAAGTTGCTCATTGGGCGCACCAGAAGGGAGCTTCCCGCCACTCTTCCATTATCCTCTCCTTTGCATGACTACAGTGTGTGTGTGTGTGTGTATTTTATTTAAAAAAATTGTGTGCAATTGTGTTTCAGAAATTCATAATGCGTTTAACTTGCTCAACTTTCACTTACATTTTTGATGCATGTACTTACATTTTTCAAGATGAGCCTTTTTAGAACGATATAAAACTATAGATTCGATTTGATCATTTGAATTGTTATATTCTTTCCTGACATAAAACCACATTCCATCTCTTTTGTTAGTACAGAGCGACATGTTCCTGAGGCGTCAGTGACAGAATCCTGACTAACTGGATCCCTTTGTGGTTTTGCACCTGCCCCCCTGATGTAGCGGCTCCTAGAACTCCTCATCTTCCTCGCTGCTTCCTGTTCCCATCCCTCATGTGTCCCATTTGTTTCTTCCTTTCAAAGACTTACAATATTTATATTAAAAATAGCACAACTTTTATTATTACAATATTTTATGTGACTTTAGCTCCCTTCATGCATATTTTAGATGACAGTGTATTTATTTGATAATGTTTTTATGTATGTCACAAGCATTTTGTGATCATTTTTAAAATTTGAAAAAAAAAAGTATAGAGCTGAAAGAACATGTTTCACTTCAGACTTTCAGACTTAACCTCCTCACAAAATTTCAGATAGGTCATAATAACAGCCAGAAATTGCACAAGTGGCCATTTGCAATGTGTAAAGGTGTTGTATTGTGCCTTTAACTGTGTTGTTTTTCTAATAAACATTTTGTTAGATTTACTTAGATAATAGCTTAATTTTCATTGCTGCAGGACAAACTTTAAAGCATTAGGCTTCATTATTTAAGATGCTGATAGGCAAAAAGTAATTGTGTTTCAATGTGTTTACATTAAATAAAACTGCGCTGATAAAGCAGTTTTACATCGTAGATATACAGGCTGTTTTCAGAACAGCCAATGTTAAATTGTGATAAATTAGCAGTTGTTGTGACCTCAGCAGCCTCCTGCTAATGGAAAGCATCCTCTAAATTTCAATTTGCTTGGCCCTCAACTAAAAGGTCATAAAATAAAGTGATAAGGCATCGTGTTCACATAGTGCTATTTACTGCTGTAGTATAAAGTGACTGAACTGTTCACTGGACAAAAACTACATTCCAAGTCTAATTTAAGACAGCAGCCCAGTCAGAATTCACACACAAGTACAGTATGTCCCCATGTAGTACACCACATGGGAATATACCACGCATTTACCCAGGGGTGACTAATTAGAAAAACCTCAGACCTAAAAAGTTAAAAATGAGCATTTCAGAATTCTGAGATAAGTTGAAAAAAAATAAATTTGTTTTTATGAATTAGTTGTTTTGTGAACATTCATTCCACTCAAGCATATCCCATCTAACTGGGAGGCAGGTTTTACCCTGGGCAGGTCGCCACTTCATAGACAGGGACCCATCCTCACACATGCTCATGAATATATTCACGTTTAGCCACAGATTACTGGTATTACACCCCAGAATGAACCAACTTTTGAGAAAAGGTTTCATAATAGAAACATATTTTTGTAATTATTGACATGAATGCATTACTGACCCTTAGTTCATGAGTCTTGCCATTACCCACAAAGTGAAATACTCACTATTGTTACGCTGATATCCCTTGTGTGTAAATGGCACAGACAGCAGAGACTAATCCTTTTAGATAGCAGGAATTGCTGAACATAACAACACTTTCCTTCATTCATAATGCCATTTAATTCCATTTGCATCCCATCATCAGAATAATAGTTTGACGACCTGACCAGCCCCATCAGTCATGTGACTCATGTGGATCACCACACACCTATCCTTCAGTGAAAGTCATGAAGGACAGGTGTGTTTTCGTCCCTCGGAGCGGTTCCAGATGTCGGAACACCTGGAGCCGATCATCTCACTACCACAGCTCCAACGCCCCGACCTCCAGTCAATCTCTGCCAGATCGTTACAGTTCATCAGTAGTAACATGTCAGGCCAAATCTCTTGTTCTTGTCTCCACATGTTCTACTCCATTATTCCCTGTTAACCCTTTATTTCCTTGCTACTCAGGAGTCCTTCAGCTCCTGTTTTGCCACTGCCTCCCTGGACGTGTTCCTACCCCGGCTCCCTCGCCTCATCTCCCACCTCCATTCATTCACGCCTCGGTTCCCCTGCCCTTCCCAGTCGTTCGCTGCTTCACTGCCTCGCTCTTCACTTCCCCCTTTCCAATTACCCTTGTAAATAAATCCATGTCCGTTGTGCAACTCGGGGTCTGTTTGGATCCCACTTGGCCCGGACTGTTGGAACCAATGAGACGAACGAGAACCAATCAGTGGGAGAGGCACTAGGCTTTTAAAGGAAATCCAAGATGACACTCGCTGGTTTAGCGAATGATAAGATTATCAATTACTAGATCCACCTAAAAATAATTAAAGGATTTAAATACTGGCTCTCCTGCTGTATTTATTTGGGGACACTAAACATGAAGCCAAAGCTTGAACAGTCTCAAAACGCAGTGTGACAGTCCAGTGATTTCCAACAAATTTGAAATTAACACTAAAATTAGGATGGGGGGTTTTTGGGGGGCAAAATGTCATTCAAAAACACACATACAGGCTTAATTTTCAGTTTCATGTCAGTCAGCTCTTGAAAAAAACAAATGAACTCCAATGAAACCGTCTCCTAAAATAGTCTGTTGTTTCCAGAACTGCCCTCGTGCAGGGCAGGTGAGATTTGGGCTCAGTCAGATGAAAGATCATGGTTTAATGAAATTTATATGTGTGAATATGTTCAAAATTAAAATACATAGAAAATGAGTTTAAATATGAAGCAGTACAACCCTGAAAGAGAACCATGACATTGCGTTGGTCACTCAGACTAGAAAAGGTGAGATTTAAGTCCATTCCATTTACCATCTAACAGTCACATTTATTTGTACATAACAGCCATTCAGTAAACAGGACTTTAATGACAGAATGGTAGTAATATCATAGTAATATAGTAGTAATATCATTTTTGTAGTAATATCATAATTCTAAAGTACAATAAGAACCAAAAAATATGTAGTATTAAGTGTTTGTGGTTCTCCACTGACTACTAAAATTCCACAACCCTCATTTGTGTAGAGGTGGTTCTCTTTCTATTTGGGTGTAAGATGAGATCATGTTGTGTTCAGCTCAGGAGAGTCTGGATATTCATCATGAAATCAGGAAACAAAGGAGCAGATGTACGTCCGACACAGAGCAAAAGAAGAACTAGTCTGAAAACACGTCATCCCACATGAGGCTGGAATATCAGAGAAATTTAGAATGATTTCCTGAAAACAACCTCCCAACGCACTGGATGACAACCAGAGGTGAACCCAAAGGAATCGTGTATTACTAACCATCCACGCCCCCCAGGAGCCCCGACTACCTTTAATAGCAGGTTAACTGTAAATGAGATTTATTTCTCAAACCGTCCACCACTCAAAGGAGGCCAGGAACTTCAAACACACCCCTGATCTGTTAAAGCCGAGGAGGCCTCTGGGGTGAGAAGGGAGACGTTTGAAAACCTTAAAAAGGGTTTGAAAACCTCCAGGTTTATAGACTACAGAGGAAAGGAAGTGAACACAAACGTTCCTAAACACTGCATGAGGTCATTTTTACTGTCTGCAAAAAAAAATATAAAAGTAAAAATAAAAGTTAACAGTATTATTATTTGCAACAGGTGCCCTGAAATTACACAACAAAGGCTGCAGGAAATGTGTGTGAGGAAAAGGAGGAGGCCAGGTGACGTTATAACAGCTTAATATCCTTACAGGAGGAAGGTAGACGGACGGGTCAACATCGCCCTGACACAAACACAGATGACTCTCCATACCTTTAATTTATTTACTTTAATGCATGACCAGAATCATTCCTGAACCCGAGGCTGTGTGGTGATTGAATACCTGAATCAGAAGAAAGAGGATGAATTTTGATGATATTGATGTGGGGCAGAAAGTGTTATATTGATGTTTGTAAGCCTTTGTGTGTGTGTGTGTGTGTGTGTGTGTGTGTGTGTTCATAAAACATGTATTGGTTGTTTTCGTTAAAGGGCACATATATTACAGTGGTAAAGCGGTGAGCAAACAAGCGGTTTGAGGAGAACGCGTCCAGCAGGAGGTCCACCTCAGGGAACACAAGAGACAAATGAGACAAATGAAATGGGATATTTACACCCAGCTGTGTGGCTGAAGATGCTGGTGTTGGTGTTTGATTAAATCCGTTTATCTTCATCCTTCTTACGGCGTTTCATTTGTGTCGCAGTCAAACCCGCTCATTTGGGTGTCATTTTCAGAAAAAGCCAAAACGCTTCTCACCTCATGGAGTCTGAAATGCAAAATGACTCTTGATAATAATGTTGTGGATTTAATGATGTTCTCATGGTAGATGACATGTCGAATGGGTTTCAAGTCATTAATAATGTAAACAACAGAATACAGCCGCAGATTGAGCCTCATGCTGTTCTTATTTGTTACTGATTTAATTTCTAAGGTCATTCAAATACAACTGGGTGAGAAGTGACCCTGTGTCCGAACAACTCCAACTCTGCACATGTGTGCATGCAAGACCTGTAATTTCCCGTGAACGGCTCTGCCTCCTACACACACCACCCTCATCAGGTGGTAAGGGCCCTCCACAAAGCCAGTCTGATGAAGACACACCACTTATCCAAGACACAGACAAGGTGAAAGGGACCATTGTTCTTTGCCTGATTTAACCTTCCTATAAGATGGTCATTTCATTAGAGCTATAACGAATATTGGCCACCAGAGTCAGTCTGTCAGCCTTCTTTTAACATGTAAAACTACTTCTGGAGAACACAACCACTCTAAAGGTTTTTGTATTACCAAGGACAAGTGTGAATGTTTTTTAAAGGCATGACCCAGATGGGGAAGAGGCTTCTGAAGGGAAGGGAAGAAGTAGAGTCACTAGCATGTACCTAAAAATATTATTTCACAACTAGGGAACAAAAGAGCACTTTGTGCACCTCCTTACTTTAGGTATTTTTATCTCTATTGTCCCATTACTATTGTGTTTTTATGGGTAAAAGGTTTAAAACAAGGTCCCATCCCACAATTCTGACGAAAGTGAAAAATAATAATTCTCAGTCCAAAATCTACACAACATGTGTCAAAGTCAAGGCCTGGGGGCCAAATGTGGCCCGCCACCTCATTTAATGTGGCCCACGAGAGCAGAAAAGTTCAGAAGAGGTCAACTGTTTTTTGACCAAAACTACATTTCCCATAATGCAGTAATTCAGCCCATTTTAAATGTGACAAAAACGTTGTGAACAAAGTTAACGTCCTAACTTGTGTCTGATGTTATTTTTCTTTATTGATTGATAGTTTGATCCTTGATTGATGGAGTTCTGTGGGTTTAATAACCTGACAAATTAAAAGGATTTATGTTAGAACAGAGAACCAAACATGTTTTTTCTGTCTAATGTTTGGAACTTGAATAATAAATTCAATTATTTAACAGTGAGGAGTAGTTACATTTAATTTACATGACATTGAGCTACATTTAGTTATTTAGAAGTTATATGGTCGCTTAAGGACAGCCGTTATGCTGATGTGGCCGTCAGTGAAAATGAGTTTGACACCCCTGATCTACACCAACACACCACTTCAACAAAACCTTAAAATACCATTTGAAAAAAAAAAAACATCCAGTAGACAAGCATGAGTAATCACATAACAGCTGTAAGAAGAAGAGGAAGAAGAGGAACGAGGGGGAGTGGACTGTGCTGCTGGTGGTTACCGGCTAATCCCACAGAAACCATTATGGCTACTGGTATTGACTGGATGCATCTATACATAAAGTATCTCTGAGATATTTAAATGAAACTTCCTCACAGAACTTGTTAGGACTTGGAAGAATAAAAGGTAATACATGCACCCTGATGCATCACATTATTTTTCTGTCAGACGTCTCTACATAATCTCCCCCAACATAATCCCTTTGAGAAGAGAAAACATTTCTCACTTCAGGTGCTTTCGGCTCAGATTTGCATTTTCAGATGTCAGACTCATTTAACAGAATGTCAGGACTCCAGGATGGAGAGCTGTGTTCTTTATCAGCACACTGAGAACAGAGGTCAAAGGGCGATGTTGGCATTACAGTATGAACATGAATCAATGCAAGAAACCACTAAACACACATACTAATCCATCAAGGACATAATCCTTCAATATTATTGACACCTGCATACATTGTTGGAAATAACTGATCAATATTTATTTCAAATTGCCTCTAATAAAAATAGATTTTTAGATAAACCCAGCCCACATGGAGAATTTATCGATGAGTCTGGGGTTCAGATAAAGTTAATACCCTCTCACACCCAAGTGATTCAGTTTGCAGGTCGTTTCAGACGAGCCGGTGTGTGTGTGTGTGTGTGTGTGTGTGTTCAGGGCAACTTTTCCACACTGCTTGTCAGAGAATCAGGCAGAACCACACAGAAAGCTTCTCCTCACCTAAAGCCAAAACCTAATTGTCATCACTGGATGTGGGAACTACCTTCAGAGTCACACTGACTGATTTGTAGAAAGACAAAGAGTGTGTGCCTCCAGTGTGTTCCAATAGAAAACCCACTGCAGACGAGAGTACAGAATGATGTAAACACACACACACACACACACTACAAACACACACACACAGACACACACACACAGACACACACACACAGGACAACACCAGAGAACAGGAGAAGTCTTACCTGGGAACACGAGCGCAGCAAACACCCCTGACAGGATGATGAAGCAGACCGACTTACACATGCCTCTGATTCTGATCTGCTCGTTTGTTTGGTATCTTCCTTCAGAGAGATGCCCCCCCTTTTTTTGCTTTTTCTTTCTCTTCTTTTTCCCCCTGAATGTCAGTTTGGACAGCTTTGCATTCCCACTTGCAGACTGTAATGAATACGCTTTAAATCCAAAGCAAGTAGTAGTTGGTAGAGGACACACACACACACTCACACACACACTCTAATAGAGGTTCTCCCTCTCCTCCACGTACTACAGCACACAGAGGGACCAGTACTCTGCAAGATTGGGGGGGGGGGCATAGAGGGCAGTCTCAGCTCCGCTGCCATTGGCTGGAGCTCCTGTCAATCACACAGGAACAGTCCCGGCTCTGTTTTCCTTTTTTTCCCCGAGATGCTCTGAATCCTCAACCCTGATTTCCTTTCTCTGCCCTCTGACAGAACTAGAGCAGGATTGGAAAAAGATGTCAGTTAATCAGTTAATAATAATCCTATTCTCCTAAATAATGCAGAATATCGTCCTGGATTAAGGCTTTTTTAAAAGCATTCCTGGTGTGATTTTGGTGTCTTAAATTAACACCTCAGCTCCAAAATAGAATGTCAGTCATTAATTACTCATCCCAAATCAAATGGAAAGTCAGATATTTATTAATGCACAAAATGTTTCTGGATATTCACAGCAAAAACAATGTTGGGTTTTTTTTTCTAACTAAAACAGATTTATTTTAACTTGTCAAACAAAAAAAGCTGAAACTGAAAAATTGGATTTAAAATCACATCTGAAGACGTTTTCAGTTAAACACGTCTCCCAGCGCAGCTGCACAAAATTTGTATGTATTCCATTTGAAATCAGGTATTCCTGCTGAGCGGACTGATGTGAGCTCATGCATGAATGAAGTAGAAGCCAACATTTGCAATTATAGCAAAGATTTCATTTTAAAAAGATGAGACTGTTGTGTTTTTAAAACATTTTGGGATGTCTGTACTTTCTTCATTACATTGTTGAGCCGTTTCTGTGTTTTAAAGTAAAACCATCTTTGGATGCTGTAATGATGTTTTGAGGTTTCACTCAACTTTCCACTGTCATGGGGGGGTGGTGACTGTATTTTTTGTATTTTTGGATGAACTGCTGCTTTGAATGCGCATTAATGAGGGATTTCCATGCGGCGTTATGACAGGTTGGACTGCTGTGCCTGGTTGAAAATCAGAGATGTGTTCATTTGTAGAAAATAGGAACACGGCTGGACAGAAATGAAAATAATGAGATTGCATTCTACTTGTGATTCGTCGCCCTCGATCTTCTCACTGGCTGTAATTTTGTTAGTCGATAGATCTGATGTGCAGCTCCTTTTGAAATCCTCCTCCTCAGTGATCTACTATACAGAAAATGTAAGGTTTACTCCATATCCATTACAGAAGGTCCCAGGTGATACATGCTCCAGGTTATAAGCATTCAGTCTAGTGAGTGCTGTTAGTCAGCCGTTTTGCTGTTTCTATGAGATTATTGAATCTGCCTTGTAAAACAATTTCCTGTTTTCTGCAGGTTTAAAAAATGCTTCCATCAAAGCAGTGTCAGCCTGGCAGTGTGCTCATGTTGCATTTGGTCATGGGATGCTCTGACTGGGACATGCACTCCTTATCCTCATGAATGAATCAAAACCAGGTCCCAATGGGAGGGGTAAATTAAAGGATTGTGTCAATAATCCAAATTATAATGAAAATAATTCACATCCTGATCCATTATTTTTTTCTCTACTAAAGAAAATGTGTCTAGAGGGCAGATCTTGGACTGTGGGGTAGTTAAAAGGGTGCATGAAGGCTGGTTAATGTTATAATGCTCTCTACATTTGGTGTTAGTCCGACAGTCACATACAACATGCTTTCAGCTGAATTTCTTCACACAATTGAAGCCTAATGGTCTGCAGGAGTGTGTTTAGAGTCACTCAATCCCCCTCTCTAATTTACCATTGATGCCCTCTTTAATACAAAAGGAAATGCTCTTCTTGGTGACAATCTATCATCAAGCTGACAAAGATGAGTCAGACACAGACGACACAAGACAAACAGATGTTTGGGCTCTCAGAAACTAAAGCTCCAACAGTCCTCACTGAATTAAGAGATGGTTCATCTTTAGTGAAATACAATAGAAAATAAATTCAGACATAATTTTATTGTTTATTTATTTTGAGACTTGTCTGGATGGATTTGTTTGGACCTCTTTTCAGTAATATATGATGACATTTATAGTAAATATAGTATATGATGACATTTATAGTAAATATAGTAATACCAAAGAAGTCCTGTCTGAGTGATCTAAAGCAGATTTTGTTAACGCTGGCTGAAGATAACCTACTAGGTGAATCCTAACTTTTCTGTGGGTGGGGGGTCATCTCCCCATACTTTCAAAGTTGCACGTACACACATTTACACATCAGTCAGTAAACAGGCGTCGAGCACCTGAGTGTCTAAACCTCCACTCTTCATTACACAATTCCTATAAAGACATTTCTAAAGCTTAATCTAAGACAATAAATGCTGACAACATTATTGACTGAATGAGTATTATTGCATCATCTGCTGAGATGCCCTAGTAACAATGATTAGTGTGTATTCTCCATCTGAGCCGTGTGTTCCAGTACGTCATCAGATTGTAATGTTAAACAGTGAGCAGCACTGAAGTCCTTGAACTCCTGCCCCCATGTTGGCACACAGCAGTCAGCCTCAATGTCACACCTGCAGGTCAGCAGCTCTAAAGACTCAAGTGTTGTTAGATATATCCAGTGTGCTGCACTAGAATTGTTCACTGAAGTTTTTTCTTCTACAACATGTTTACAGCAGACTATTAAAAACTTTTAAAAAAACTACATCTATATAGTGACTTCTTCTGGGGCCAGGGATCATTCTGACCCTGAAAGAGAAATAAGGACATAATTGACTTAACAGTAGGCTTTCAAAAGTCGATGGCTTAGTCACTTTCTCCTGCTCAAATATCGACTGGTGTACGCCTGACAACACCTTTTATTAACAACACTCCAGTGGGTGTGTGGATGGAACAGCAGTCCTCCAATCATGAGCGTCAAGTGTGAACAGAACTGTCCGTTCACCACAAACAATACGGCCGTAGAGGAAAAGAGGTTCAACGTAGAAAACCTGAAACTCTCCCTGATGATTTCAGAGACGCTAACATTCAGTGAAGGATTTTGTTAAAATGACCTTATTAGTTAAGACATAGCAAAGTAACATCTCAAACTATATCAAAAAGAGGAAAACACATCAGTTTCAACTCTAGACAATTCTTTAGATCACAACTGGAAGGAGAAAGGTAATTCTTTATATTAGGCATATGCTAGACTCAATAGATGTACGACAATAGTATATTTACAAATTAAATGTGTTGCAACAGAGAAATACTACATGTATAATGATAACGGTCTTAATCACAAACAGATTCTTCAGGTTCGACTGTTGAAAATCTTTTTTCATTAAGGACTGCCGTTAAATTTAAAAATCCGATAAGTCAATCATTCCCTCTGTCCAATGCGCTCCACTTTCAATGGGCTATCAATACCACAGTGACACGATATGGGAAAATAGCTTTGTGCTCTACAAGAAATGGTAATAGTAGATCAGTTTATTATTATGCACCACACCATTTGTATCTTTAAGGTCTTTGTTGTATTATGTCGGAGCAAAGCTTGAGTAATGTGCATGCATTTAAAAGTACTTAGTTATCTCCCAGCTAGTATGGGAGAATAACCATCTAATTCTGCATTAATGGTGGCGAGTCATTACCCCCCAAAAAATACAACTTCTCTCAAAGGGGTCACTGCTGAGGATTTCATAGCTAGACAGAATGATCTGTTATCTGCTGAGCTTTTTCCCTCTCATATTTATGTGGAAGATCATTCGGCCTCTTAATAGGAGTAGTTTGTAGTTTATTGTCTTCACCTTTATAAAGGGTAAAGTAGTGGATTTATTCTTTATTTACTCAGTATTCAGTGGATGATTTCATATTCTAAAGGGTGTTATTTAGATGTTATTTAGATAATTATAAATCAAGACATCACGGCCCTTATAAAGAACAAATGTATCATAAATCTGAATAATGTTCTGTCACTAAACCAATACATTCCCAGATTAAAGACATTCAGTCTCCATAATTCCTAAATAAAAGCAAACATATCTTAGGTCAATTAAAATATATCTGAGAAAAAAAATAGTATTAGTTAGAAAAAATTAGTATTTAGTGACTTTTGAATCGTGTTTTGTGCATCCCAAAATAAAATGATACATATGAAAATCAACACAATGCGTTTTGGATGAGGCAAGATTGCAGATACATTGAAATATATGTACCTTTATCCAAGACTATACAGCCAATGGGAAACAAGGGTGAGTGAAAAAGCCCCAAGTTACACCACAAAGTTGTCTTTGACACCTCCTTGGCCTCCCCCAATGAAACCTTTACTCCCTGTTGAGTCTCATCTCCTTGTTCTGGCGTCTGAACACCTGATTCTTCCTGTTTAGGACAGCCTTGACCTCCTTGGTTACCCAGGGTTCATAGAGTTGTGTTTGTCCTGACAGGGACCCCCACGTCCATACAGGTCCATATAATCTATTATACACTGTGCAGCCCTCTAGTTCCCCCCTTGTTGGCCCACAGTCACATCCCAGTCCATGGTCTTAAAATGTCCTCAAGGTAAAGGAAATAATTAAATTGATGTAACAAATGCATATTTAGATAGATGTGGGTAAGTATGATGTGGTGCAGACATCTTAATTCATCATCGTTTCTTCTACCTTTCTGTATTATTTACGTCCCCCATTGTATTCTTTGTACTGGTTCTTGTCAGTTGGTCTTTTTCCTCCCCTCATTTTGTTTTTTTTAAATCAGAGATTGAAAATTAGACCATCTGGTTATGTGAATAAATAAAAAAAACAAATCGAGCCTGATGCTCAGTCAGCAATGAATGTGATATCCTGTGAACGTGGAGTGTGAGACAAACCTCGCCAAACGAGCTCCTATTTCTGAGCTTTTCCCATAAGGAGCCTGATTTTAATAAAGGTGTTACCACGTGGGCAGAGATGAGCAGACAGAGGGCAGGATAAGAATAGAGCATTAAAATGTAGACAAGAGTCAAAGTACCGCAAGAGTCTAAGGACAAGGATGCAGATCAAGCAGACCAGCAATAATAGAGGAGGAGGACAGTAGAGGAGACTTAAGATGGAGAGTAATGAAAGACACTCTGAGGAAGGTTAGTGACCTCACATATAATACCACCCCCCCCCCCCCAGTTTTTAAAGAGGGGAATTTCTCATGAAAGTACTTCAGTAAAAGCAAAATTGATATGTTGCTTTTTTTTTGTGCTAAATATAGTCGGGCCTTTCTATTGCAGCTTAGACTAGATGCAGGTATGGTGATGCAGCTTAATGTTCTTATTGTTATGTAACATCAATGAATGAATTGTTCTGGACCTCACCTGCACCGAGTAGACGCTCCAATGTGTCTGCTAAATACTCTATTCCACATATTGCACACTTCCCCCTCCAGGTGGGTTGTATGCACCATTAAACATGTCTCCAATTGATCTGATCATAGCTAATGATGTTACCATGCAGCCGTGTAAACACGTGGCAAAGAACGACTCACAAATCATGCTTATGGTCCATTTATGATGACCAATTCTGTATTACATGTTTTGGAAGTCAAAGTTCCCGAAAGAGAACCGACACAGATTCCCAGAGAACTTCACACAATGAAGTCCCAGGTCGTTAGCGTTAATGAACAGGAGTAAGGTGACAAATGATTGTGCTAGCTACTTAACAGCTGAGTAATGCAATATTAAACAGGTAATTATAATAGTAATAAGGTAGGTAAAAATGGGCAATATATCTTTATCCTCTCAGGTCAGAAAGCTTAGGAGCTTCTGGCTGTCTGGATTTGACTCTGGCTGCAAACTGGTGACTCCTGCTCTAAACCAGTCACAATAATGATAACCATTCTTTAATATTCATAAATGTGGTGTACAACATGTATGTTCAATATTTTTTACAGTAGGATCTGTTTAGAGCAGAAAAAGACAGGAAAATGCAGGAAAATGATGGTCAGGATATTTGATTACAATTCAGTAACACAAGCAGTTAAAGGTAGAGGCACAGAGGGAAAAAAGTCAAGAGTCAAAGTACAGACAGGGCACAGACAAAGATCCAGAGTCAAACACAGATACAGGGCTAGGCAGAGAAAACACAGCCGGTGACACAAGAAGCTGGATGAGACTTACGTGGTGGAACAGAAACAGGATCGGCAGACGGATTAGAGGCGTCCAAAACATCGTCAGGTAAAAATCACAGGAAAGCTGAGGTCAGCAAAATCCAACAGATCAATACACGAACACGGCTTCCTGGAACAGAACCTAGTTTAATACCTAAGGCTAATTAGGAAAGTGCAAACAGGTGTGGAGCAGTGGGAGCTGCTAATTGGCTGCCTCACCTGTCTGTCAATCACCAAGTCAGGTCAGCTGATGAGGGGAGGTGGGAACGAACCCAGACTGATAGAAACAAAGTCTTACCTTCATACCTTTATTTTCTGCATATCTAATTATAATAAAATACCACACAGTTTATAAATGATTAATCTGATCCTCCACTTGAACATGCTGGGTAATTTATAAGAGACCAATTAATATTCATTTTGTATATACAATACCTGACAGGGACATTGTGCCTGAGGGCCTTAAAATGAGTCCTTCTGCATGATTAATGTTTCCCTTCAAGATCTTGTTGGATTAAATCTCAAAGGAATTTTACAGCCTGCAATGAGTCATACAGCAACACAATGTGATAATCAACATTTTCTCACACTTTTATTTACTTTTACACACAAAATCAACCATTTTCAAAAGATTTACCAAAAAGAAAAGCCTAAAAACTAAAATTCTTCATTCTATATCCACTCATCATACCTGGATTTTTTTATTCGTGTAGATATTTTTAGTGAGTTTCCTCCAGAACTCGCTGGTTTGACAGCATCTGACGCTTTATGTATGAGGCAGGAGAATGGAAACCCACAGCCTCACCGTCAGCCTTTGTAGAGGTTTGCTCCTGGGAGAAGACGCTGTCCTGATTTCCCATCAGGCAACACTCCGTACCCATCGAACAAGGGGGGGTGGGGGGGGGGAGACTTGACCAGAATGTTAATACCATCATAAAAAGACCTATTGAGATTTGGTAAAAAGAGAGCATGTCATCCCGTCACTAGAAAGCCTGACAACACCTACACAAAGTACAGCGGTGCCTCTGCTGACGAACGTCTCTACGTACGAAATGTTCTACTAACGAAACGCCTCAACAGGAAAGTATTACCTCTGGTTACGAAAGAAAGTTCGACTTACAGAAGGTAAAAATACAGTACGGGCTGACACTCTCAGCTCCCACAGGTTCCTGAACGCAACATTCTTATAGCTGCTCTGCCATTGGCTATTACCTAGCATACTGGCATCCCATTGGCTCAGAGGGACCTCTGTGTGGAGCTAGATAGGTGTCTATGCAGCGTCCTCCTCATTCGGCCCTCGACCCCTGAGGTGTTCTGATAGTTTTACATAAATATATTAACTTTTAGAGTATTCACTGTGGACCCAAAGAAAGAGACGGAGAAAAGAGGAAAAGAAAAGACCAAGAAAAGAGTTTTTTTGTCCGTACAAACAAAGCAAGAGATGATAGAAAAGCCTGAAAAAGGGATGCGTTTGGTTGATCTCACCAAAGAATATGGCCGTAATGCATCTACAATCACCACGTTATTAAAACTAAAGGAAGTTTAAGGAGTTTAAGGCGTCGCGTGGGTGGTTGGAGAAGTTCAGAAGGGGGACTGGAATTCACTCTGTTGTTCATGGTGGGGGCAAGAGGGCATGAACCAAAGAGGGCAAAAAACAATGAGGACAGCAGTTAAAAGGTAAATGACCATCATTATTATTCTTTACTCTATTCCTTGTTTTTTACGTTATACACAACTCTCATTTATTGTGTAATAACGTAATCCTAACATGTATTTGTTACATGTTTTGAAGCATTTTTATGCTTTATAAAACATTTATGTCTGAATGTTGGGGGCCTTGGAACGGATTAGGACATTTGCATGGAAAACGTGTCTCTACCGACGAAATTTTCTACTTACCAGAACCAATGAATTTCTTAAGTAGAGGTACCGCTGTACGAGGTAAACACAAGGATGGTGGGATGGACCTGGTTTTCAGATTTTCTACTGTGTTTGAGTTTTCCTCAGTGTGTGGAAACAATGAAAAGTTTTTCTGAAATGATTTTGTCACAGCCAGCCTCCATCCATCTCTAACCAGACACACATTGGAAGTAAATTGTTTGTCCAACCGGGGAGGCCGTTCACCACTTGGCTCTCTTTCTCTACAGGTTTTAGAGTGATGAGATTTTTATCCTTTGGAACTATTAGCTCCTACCCCCCCGCACAGATGGTAGTGTGCACTTCACTCTCCATTTGGTCACAAAATGGGAAACTGGAGAACAACCAGATCGAGACAGGAAATTGCAAACATGTGAGATGGAGGCATGGGGAGACACTGCCAGCCTTTGACGTGGTGGATTGATCCACGAAAATGGGAATATGAGCTGTTGTTCAGAGGTGATCTATCATGTCACCCCCCACCACAATCTGTTGGTAGATTCTCCTCCAACAGCAAAGACGGGATTGTGATCATCTAGTCCACAAAAAAAATATGTTTTCTACTTCTAGGATCTTAAAAATGGGGATTTGATTTGTTCTCTTGCATTTTAAGTGACTGGTGAGACAAATAATATCAATCTTTCTTGATCTTTTGATGGCTTAACGTATTGATCCAGCATGCACACAGAAATGAGAATATTGTAAATAATTATTGCTGAGAAATTGATCTCCATGTAAATCTATCGTTATACGCCTTTTAATATCTGCCACATTGAGTAGAATTAGATTTTTTACTTTAAAATCACTTTTTAATATTGCAAGTGGCTGATAATGTGTTTATGAAACACAGGTTTATTTTAAGTCTTTAAATTAATTGATTTTTTTAAAAATAAACTGAGATAAGGTCCAATCATGAAAAACATGATAAATAAAAATAAAGGTTTGTACTTGAACCCCACAGTTACTGATATTGTTAGAATGGACACACCTGTATTTTCTGAGCTCAGGTTCCCTGAATGAAAGCCTAATTGTACCGTATTTGTCGCCCTGCTTGCGGAGATTAATTGCAGTCATTAATGTCATTTATTCATAGGCTCATTCATTGAGGTGTGATATTCATGAGCAATAATGGTCAAGAACAGCTCAAGTGCCGATGAGAAACTGGCAAATTCGACCAAAAAAAAGCGGCATTTGAAGTTTAGGCCAATTTTCTAAACGATAAAAATACACGCGCCAGAGAATTGTCTTCTGTTGGAACCACAGGGGTGTTCAACAGATTTCCTTTCCTCAGCTGTGTTGGCGCTAATCCCTGAAACCAATATGCTCTTTTTTCTCACAACTCCAAAAGTGAGCTCACACACACACACACACACACACACACACACACACACACACACACACACACACACACACACACACACACACACACACACACACACACACACACACACACACACACACACACAAAATGAAATATCGGATACAGACTAGAGAACTTATGATTTTTAATTAACATATTCAAAAACTAACACTTGCAGTTCCAGCCCAGGTCCCATTATAAAGGCTGTGGGCGGAGCATCGGCTATTCCTTATGAATGAAAAGGGACATTAACCCTTAATGCTTCATGCTATGCTGATGATGGTCTGCTTTCAATTCCATAAGAAATTAAAGGCATGCAGAGCGACACATTGTGCAGTAACACCTCAGCTTCACGTTGTGCTATTCGCAGATGTTCTTGATGTCCACACCCTTACAGCAGGGAACATTTTTTGTGCACCGTCATCATCAACTTGAAGCTCATGAGTGTCTGTAGAGGGAGGCCATGCCAGCTGTCATTACTAGAACTGATAGATGTGATCATTACAAACAAGCATGCAAATATTTTCCTCTGCCAAAGCGTCAAAGAGGCGTCGGAGGTGAGAAACTCATTCTAAGCAGCCAAGATTTAAGTTCTTGCAGCCTCACGTTTGGATTTCTTCCCCTGCCTGACAACGACCTCAGGTTAATGGTCTGGAGAGACACAGAAATTGTTGACTATGTTTCCTCCAACACATCCATGAACTAGATCATTTTGTTTGTAGGGACGTAGCACCTTCTAGATGGTCGGTCCTCCCGTCCAAAGACGTTCCTGTGGAACTTCTTCACCATAGGGAGAGAAGTTGAGATGCTCTCTTCCACCTTGAAAAAATAAGCTCTGAAAGTTCATTCTCAGTGTATTTGAGACCCAGTTTGTAGCATCTTACCAGTGCACTGGTGTTTTTAATCACTGGGGCTTCTTCATGGCCTCGTGCACAGGAAACACAATCAAACTGGTTTCCTACCCTTCCTGCTCCTCCTTTAGGTTTTGCACAAACCTGAGCTGCTGATGAAAATCCTCTCATGTGTCGGTCGGAATGACACACACACACACACACACACACACACACACACACACACACACACACACACACACACACACACACACACACACACACACACACACACACACACACACACACATCCACTTTAGTATTGGTTGTGCTTGTACAGTACGGACCTCCTGCTATTTACCTTTGCAGTTTCTCACAATCAAATGTGCTTACAGGAGAATTCTGTGACATCCCAGCCGGCTGTTTGTGGGAGTTGATAGGATGTGGGAATTAACCCCATTTACTTTACCTGAGTGCATAAAGTCCTTTTCTTAAGAGGAAAATGCTGATGGTGTGTGCAACATTTCAAAAAGTGTGTATTCATGATCATGTAAATGGTTTAAATACATATCCTCTCAGTTATTATACCCTCATGGGGGAGAGCGACTAGGGGAAATACGAGGTCTCTCCATCTCAAACTGCCTGCTGAGGATTTATTTTTTAGAAATACATTTCTAATAACTTCTTTACTGCCTCAATCTTGTGATGAATGATTGGAGAGTATTTTCACTGTCACACACTGAATAATTCAGCTCATACGAGGCACAAGATGCAGACAAATAACCCTGCTTTTTGAAAAAAAAAAGTTTAGTTTATGAAATGTTGCTAAAGCAAAAAACACGACTTCATTATTCAACAGTATGTCACGGTGAAAGTTTGATGACATTAAATCAATCAATCTTATTAGTTTAGAGTGACTGATTAGAAGTATCATATAAAGTAATGTATAAAATAGCCTCAGTTGAAATTATGGCTTATATGTCTTGTCCGTCATCTGGATTCAAACCCACAACCCTCTTGCTGTGAGAGGAAATTATTAAATACTCCAAATCTGTGTTCTGTTAAACTCCACAAATGTTTTATTGACTTTAAATAAATATCTGGTGGTGGTGAGTAGATATTGACTGAACTTTTATGTACAAGTGAATTGTTCCTTTAAAGGTCAGTCTAAAAGCAATGTTTTCTCTCGCTACTCCATAATTGCACTCAGGGAGAAAATAGATCTAGTTTACGAAGAACTCTGCCAGCCGAATATTAAAAAATAACACTCAATAACACAATTATAGAGAGAGCACAACATCTGAATCACTGCAACATGTAATTAATCTTGTCTGTTCAGTAAAGTTTGGGAGCAGCCCCCTGTGTTAAATGTGTTCAGAAAGAAATCCAATGCTGTGGGGCGAAGTGGGGGGGTGGAATATAATTACACACACTTCTGTTTCCAGTCAAATGCTTTACAAAACCCCAAACTAGTGGTTATTAATTTGGATAGAAAACACAAAACAGATGGAGCGGGTAATTGTGAAGTCGCCAAGCACACAGCAGACTTTAAAACGGATTGAAATTGTAATTTTACTCTGCAGACAATAAATTCAATGGACCCCCCCCCCCCCCAGCTTCCTGTTATGACTGCAGCGATGCAGGACATGTTTTCATTCTGCACAGGAGGCTTGTACTCTGTCTTTGATTCTAATATACATTATTATCATAATTATAATGCAACTGAAATCATGGAATGATTATAACTGACGCATTCATTTTTCAGCATTCTGCATATTTACACATTGGAGCTGCTGGGGGCTCATTTGGCTCTACTTGCACCGGTACACTAATAAAGATGCATTACACAGATTTTATGGAAAGGTCTTAATGTGTAAAATAACACCAAACTAGAACTGACAAATGGAGAAGAACTACTTAATAGGATTATATGATTCGGTCTGTCACATGCACCTGACGCCTCTGCGCTGTGGGGGTGAAGTTGAGGTGCAGATTTGGTTGTTGTGGGGGAGAGGTCGTCAGTAGGTAGCAGTCCCCCACAGAGGGTTTGACCCTGACCCGGCACGCTCTACATTTGTCAGGTCAGCAGCATTATCCAGGTCGACCCCCCCCTGTCCTCCGGCCTTCAGCTGGTGCCTCAATTTGATGGCTTGTCCTGAAAAAGAGGTCATCAGTCATCTTCAGTTAAAGTCATCTTATTTATAGCAGCCATGAACAAACCATAGTTGGAAGAGCAGCTTTCCAAATGTCAGAGGAGTGTGCATTATAATTACATAATTAAAGAAAATAATGAAGTTAATGAAGCTTTAAATATATTATATTTTCTATTATGATGTATTTAATTAATATAACAGTTATTTAATGTATAGCTGGCAGCACGGTGGTGCAGTGGGTGGTCCTGTCATCTCACAGCAAGAAGGGTTTGAGTCCTGTTATGTACAGTTTGGATGTTCTCCTCATGTCTGCATGGGTTCCATTTGGGTTCTCCAGTCTCCTCCCACCTCCAAAAACATGCAGCTCAGGTGAATTGGTCAGTTCTAAGTTGTATGTAGGTGTGAGTATTTGCGTGAGTCCTTATTTGTCTTTCGTGTGGTTTCTCTGGCGACGAGTTCGGAGCACGTCTTCCTCCTCCGCTGGAGGTGTGTGCTGCTTTCTTGTGGCTGGATTGCAGTTTGTAGTTTCTCACCATCTGGTCCATTATATCCACTCCTCCTTTGGTCAGATGGTAGAAGAGGATGGCTAGCGCGTAGCTTTGACCTACCCTGAAAGGTCAAAGGTATGCACTAGTCAGTTACTGCTTTCAGGGTACCCTGACCTACCCTTCGCGGGATGCTGCAGTCTCTGACTGCCTTCTTTTAGATAAATTAAAATAAAAAAAACATGAGAAAGGCAAATGTTTGAAATGCACAGAAATACAGTAAGGTTAGCTAGGTTAGGTCAGGTAGAAAGTGTGTCATCAGGTGACATCACTACAGTGCAGCTGCTGAACGTTCCCCTGTCAGCACTGAAGCTGACAAAGAACCGTGGTTCAAACCCGGAGGGGAACATGAGTGGGAGCAAATGGCTATTATAGCATCTGTACTGTCTGAATACATGCAGTTGTTTGAAAATCTACATTAAATATGGATATCAATGTCCAGTACAGTGAACACAGTCAAGCTGCTTCAGGTGAGGCTCAAGGTGTTTGAGATGTGAGCAGCAGAGCTGTGGGAGACAGCAGGTCGCTTGTCTTCATGTCTTCATGGTGTTTCGTCTAGAAAACATGAAATCAGACATCAGACATGTCCATATAGTGGAGTTTTGAATCAATATTCATAAGGTTTTTATATGTTAAACGTTTTCACACTTGGCTGTGAGGAGCTCTCTATGAGGGAGGAGGTCACTGCAGAGTCCACACACTGTACGACTGCAGGAGTTCAGAAAGCAATTCAAGCCACTTGACTCCTTTTCAGCTGTTATCTGAGTGAATTCATTGAACCAGGACCAGGTTTTTGAATGAAGCTCAGTGTAATAAAACACATTAACGTGTAGAAGACAGACCCAAATTAGAAAGCAGGCCTATGGCAGAGGCCCTTATAGGTTCACATGGAGCTAAAGACGCAAAAATAAGAAGGTTAAATAATCCACTTATGAAATGCACACATCGAGGTGTGTGAATTCGTGCTAATTCTATTCAGTGTTTTCAATTTATTTTTTTTACTTTATCTAGGGTTCGCTGTGACCATATAAGTCCCCTTTGGAAGGGCCACAGGTTTAATTTCCAAAGTTTAAAATGAGCAAATAACTTGTACTGAATTTATAACATGAAGCTGTTCCAGCAGAGGCCACAAACTAAATTAAAGGTCCTTATAAGTAAATGCTGCATGCATACTATATTATCAAACTTGAAATTAATTTGCATTTCACTCGAGGTTGGAAGTCAGTTAAAAAGACTATACTCATTTTATTGGCAGCCTCTTAGGATGTATTAAGCTGACAGGCACCGACTCAGCATAATGCAGCAGTAACGTGTCCTGCATGAGGAGTTTAGGGACAGAACACTGAGAACAGAACCCGCGTGATGAATAAACTCCACATAGAAAAACTGTATCACCCCGCAGGTGCAACAAATAAAGGTTATCTAAACTCAGATATCAAAGTCCCACGACTCGTTATCAAACCTAAATGGGATGCAGTTCCAGATTAACACGGCAGACAATGACAAAACATGCTAATAAGATCTATCTGCTTTGAAGAGGAGAAATAATGACGGTCCTGCCCCATTAAATAAATAAAAACCCACAAAACCCAATTACAGCTGGCTTTTATGATAGATGAAAGGCACTCACTGTAATGGTTTGTTAATAATTTGTGAAACTGCCAGTTGCACAACAATGGTGTAATTATGGGAGGCAGTTGGGACGTGACCCATTTGTATCCAACATCTGCAGCAGCTCACCATTAGTGTGATTCACGGGTGTCTGCAGTGTGTGGATCGTGAGAGAAGAGAGGTGGTAACCAGAGCAGCCCTGTGACGGTTTCTTTGGTTTTTTGTATTGTCTCTATGCAGACATGCACACGCTGGGGGGGGGGCAGAGTGCCAACATGCCAGGGGTACAATCAGGCCTGTTGGGGAAGTGTAACGGCACACAGATAAAGCGTCTTATGACAGCTGTCATTGGGTTACTGGAACCAATCCATGTGCATGTGGACAAACTGGACAAGAACAGTCGTCAGGTCCCACTGGGATGAAACCAGTTTCTGTGATGTGGAAACTTTACTCAGCAATGAATGAATAAATATATAAAATTACACAGCAAAATTCTGAAGTTTTTTTTTTCTACAGAAGAAATGGAGAATATAGGGGTATATATAGGGGTTTTCCTCCGTTTTGCACCAGGATGAAGGAAAATGGAATTTGGATTATTGTGATAGAAATTAAGTTTTTGATTGTTTGTGGTAAGGAGGTAAGATCTGGTAGAGCTTCTCCTACTATGACTGGACTGTAGATGTGCTTTTTGGGTACATTTTAGTTTATGCTAGAGTCGATTTGTCAGAAAGTAATTATGAGAATTAATTTTGAGAAAATATCATGTAGGGTTTTTTTTCTAATAATGAATGAATGAAAGTGATTTAAGCACTGAAAATAATCTGAGTTCTCAAATGTGGGGATTCATCCCAAGTGAATGGATGGAAAATTGTCCCAGCAGTTAAGGTCATCTTCTACTTTTTAAAGAACTTCTGTGTCATAGAGGTCGAAGGGCTCTGATATCCTGGGGAATATGCTAATCCTGAGTATTTTTATTACTAGACTACACAGATTATCAAATTTGATTGGCTACTATTATGTGCTTCAAATTATAGTCTATACATTCGAAACTATAACCTACATTGAAGATTTGGGAAGTTTCTTGTTAGCTAAAACTAATCAAGTCTCAGTGAATGGCAGCTGGACTGGACATTGAAGCATCTGAAAAAAAACTACAAATCCTAGATGTTCTTAAATGTGAATTCTCCATCACCATAAATTTTCAAAGTAGTGAAAATCCATCCTCTACTCCCCCTTTTCTCCTGTAGGTACCAAAGTCTGGTAATTGGATCTAAAATCAAGCTCACCTTCTCAATGTTTCAACACATTTGTGGCCCGATACACCTACTGACGTCCAAAGATTCGCCAAATTAGTCCAAAAGGTCAAACAACAGTTCTGGATAACTTCATACATCATTATAATTGGTAAACTAAAAAAATAAAAAAAATTTGACACGATTATTCATAGTGGATATGGTGGAGCTGGAATGTGTTAATTAGCTGCGTCCCTTTCTTGAACTCTGTAATTTGATTCATGTGACATATTTAAAATTGTCAGGAGAGCTCTGAGGAATTTTAAAGCACTAAAAATAAAGTGAAATAGCTGCATCTGCAAAGCAATGTCAAGAGCAAGATTCTATGAATTATATAACAAATGTGCGGTTCGGTTCTACTATCTGTCATTTCACATCATGGTGCTGCAGCCGTTATTCACAGCAAACAAATGTGGTGAATGACACTAAAGGGCAAAGGAGGACGAGCGCGTCTCCAAGGGACAGACGTTTCTGTCATTGGGCGTTGGGTGACATCATCATCATCATCACTTTGTGGACACGCCCACCGTTCATCATAACTCCTGTCTGCATCTCCATCAGGAAGTGAAGGCTGAATTCTGTGTCATGGACTGTTTGAAGGTCACATTTATCATTGGAGCCAGAATGAATGCGGTACCAGTAAATATACTTTTATAAGGAAGAAATGAAGTCCATCAAGATGCATACGTGCGCCCAGCCTGGAGCACATAAACACACACTGCTACGCTGACATTTTTGCCTTCCAACCACTGTGAGTTCTGCTGTACTCATCTTTCTGAATGGCTTTGCATAAGCCTTGTGCACCGGAAAAAGTCCTCCGCAATCTGCTCAAGGCTCAAAGTCATTCCTGCATCATTCTCCTGTGATGCTATAACCGCTCCACTCAGCCTCATTACGCTCCAGAAAGTTTTTCAACACTTTGAGCTACAGTACAAAAGGCTCTGCAGTCAAAACTTTAACTTTCCAGGACAGCAGGAAGTCGTCACTCAGATCCCTGGAGCTAAAGGTTCCTCAGTGAAAGCTGACCCTCCACAATGAATATTTTAGTCCTAAGCATGTCAGCTTTAACGAAACCAGTGATTAGGATGGATGCATTTATTTTATTTATGAAGATATATTTATGGTCTTCTACTTGTGCAACATAGAGAAACTTAAGTTCAGATATCTGGGGGTCTTGGTCATGATTGATGGGAAAATGGAACAGGATATTGATTGACAGATTGGGGCAACATTAGTGTAGATGTGGATACTGTGCCAAGTGTTGAGGTGAAAAGGAATTTAAGTCACGAGATGAGGCTCTCAGTTTAGTGATCAATCAGGTTCCTCACCTCTGGTGAGCTTTGGGTGAAGACGCAAGAATCGGACTTCTTTGCTGAGACTGCTGCCTACGCCACCCAGATTAGGATTAGCAGAAGAAAATTAGGGAATAATCAGATAAATTTTACTTGTATTTAATGCCGTATGATTCCTTGTGTTGTGCACACCCCTAGCCCTTAATGTTTCTACCTCTAGGGCTGTCTTTACAACCAACATACTGCTTTCTTTACACAATCTGCTCATCATCTCTGGGATCTGAATCCCAGCACGGCCGGCAGCTTCTTCTGGAGATGCCAGTTTTTAGTGCAGATACATCACCTGGAAAGACAAGCCAATCCCTCCCCATGTGCCCCAGTTTCTCTACCTAATGTCATTCACTGTGTTTCCCATGTACCTGTTCCCACAGTCAGGCTGCGCCCCAAAGCTTGATGCCACACAATAATCTGGATATATGCTGAGAGTCTGCTTACATCTCACAGATGAGATGCAGGCTTTGACTCGTCTGCGTGTGGCATCAGCTCTGAGACTGTCAAAGTTTTCTTGCCTTTCTCCGTCACTTTTTAATCACCAGTCTTACTGCCAGTGGAGATCTGAACATCAGGCTGACAACACACACCTGAGCCTTAGGTAGAGTGTGTGAACGCCAGCTCAGCTGGGGTGACTTAGAAAATTACCCGTGTCATCTGTCTGCTGGGGATAGTGACGCAGTACAGAAATACGATAGTGAAAACAAGATTCACAACAGCTAAAAGGATGTATAATGACCATGTTTCTTCAGTATGCAGCAACAACAGGGTAAATCTTTATCTCAATAAGTTGCATATGTGCTTTCACACAATTATGACTTTAGAACCACATTTTTTGAGGTCATAACTATTTGAGGTTGTTGCTTTACAGCGATGATTTCCCTTTTCAGAACCATTTGGTATAATGATTTTTATTTAACTGTTGGACTTTAGTGAGGCAATAACTGTCAAGTTAAATGTTAATACAAGAATATGGAGAAATGCCACCAAATATTTCAATTTCAATCAAGAAGTAGTTATGATTCATCAGATACACTGGTATGAATGCTGTGTTTTTCAGATTAAATTAATGCCTGATCAATTTAGCGTACATGTGATGAGAGACATTTGTAATATAATTTCTTTTCATTGAATTTGTAGAAGATATTTAAAATATGGAATATCAGATTCTTTTGACATCTTCTAGGCTGCACTGGAGGGTTTGACCCAAACTCTGACGTCTGAAGTTAGTTCTGATTTTTTTCCGACTGATTTTCATCTAAATATGCAGCACAATCACAGCCTCTTCAAGCAATGTGCATTCTGGTAATTTAAGCCCAAAACTGATTTTGATGCTTGTCTCTGGTTTACCTAAGGCTCTGAGACATATATTGAAATAAAAAAATCAGTTGTTCTTATAAGTGTCTCAAATAACCAGTGTGCCTGAGTGTCTGAGATCAACTTGGACTGAATGACTTGATACTGCTCAGATGGAGCGTTGTCACAAGTTGTACACTGAAAGTGAGCATTGCTGCTTTTTATTAAATCATTATTTTTTTAAATATATTTTTTCCTTATATAGAAAATTCCTATAGAAAAAACATGAAACAATGAATAAGAATGTAAATAAGTGGATCAATCACTCCTCTTAAATCCATCCATAATTTTAAAACTACTTTTCAATGTTGTTTTATCATAAACACTATAAGCGGTGATTTTCTACAAAATATAAATTATTAGGGTAGCTTGCATTTTCCTAAAAAATGTTTTTTTAAGTATCTATAATTTATGACAGACTAATATTGGATTGCAATTTGCTGTACAAGTATCGTCTTCACTTCATCATTAGATTGCATCCAACTTATGTTTTACATTTTTCAAGTAAAATGACGTAAATCCAACTGTATGTGGACACCAGGAAATTATCATGTGATGTGAGATTACGATCTAAGAGCTCTAAGACGACTGATTTCAGACTGATTTCAGACTGATTTCAGACTTATGCTGTTATCTGGTCCTACACAGCAGATCTAACTCAACGGGGACCTCTCATTTCTTTCAAGTCTGTTGAGGTCAATGTTTTTCACTGGCCAACATTTGTAATCATACAGCATTACCCTCCTTACACAGCTGTCATCCACACGTTGACAGCGACAGGCTTCTTGTCAGGACTGGAAGGAGTTCTCTAAACCCATGTTGTCCTGGTAATAGTGGTTTCCCCACAGCCACCAGGGTACCCCCCAAATACCAGAATGAATCGACAGCATCAAGCTTTTGACTACCAACCATCACATTTTCAAGGTCTGTTGTCCAAAGGGGGGGGGGCTGTTCCACCACACCCACCACATCTGAAGCTGGGACCAGCGGTAGTCTTTCCTTTGATGCCACAAAGGCAGAATAAAACACCCCACCTCACCTGACCTTAACCTTCACTGTCCCCACGTGTTTTGTGTAAAGCAGTTTTCTTTCTGATGTGGTAGATCATTACACTTCCATCCATTTATCTCCTTGAAGATGAGATGATCGTAATCTCCTCATCTTCAGACACTTATTTACCTTGAAACCTGGGATTATCTGATGCTTTGGATATTTCAGCATTCACACACTCCAGGGACGTCTGGTCATCTGCATCAGGAAGAGGAAAAAATAAATAATGATAAAATAAAGTCAGATTAAACTTTAATTCTCTGTTCTGTGATTTATATAGATTATTAATCCAATTCCATCGTCAGAATTGTTAAACTGATGTACTTCCTGTTGGGATGCAGCCAGCAGTGGAGCCTTACATCGAATTGGGCGATCACACAAATACACAAACACACAAACCTACAGAAAGTCTTGTGGTGGAAGGAAACCCAAAACATGTACAGACGTGCAAATGAATAGAAAACAGCTCCGTCAGCAAATCAGCGTTGCTAATAGATTCCTCACAGCAAGCGGAGGCGCCTCCTGATGGGCCTAATGTACCGCGCTCAGGACCCCCAGGGGTCCGCCCGCCAGTCCCTCAGAACTGCTTCCGCTACATCAGAAGTTTTTTTTGGTCAAGTTTTGTATCTTTTTCTGTTTGTAAATCTGGAGTTTGATCCAAATATAGATAAACAACAATGTGTCAAAATACACTAACAAGGTCGAAGCAACTTTTACTGGCTTCTGGTTTGAGAGACTGAAGAATTTAACTGTGACATAATTATCCCCCAAGAAGAAGCGTGAACTGCAAATGACTAGTTTTATTATTCTTATTTGGGGACTTTTAATGTATTTTTTTTATTCCAGAATGTGTTTCTGCTTATTCTGGGGTAGGAAGAGACCATATAACAGAACACTAAAAGCTGTCATGTGTTCTGAATAGCTGTATTTGACTATATTTGGGCCTGAAAGTACATGTTTAGGTGTTTGTAAGACCTTAAATGTGACCTTAGAGAGCTACAAACTGCACATCTCTCTGTTGATTCCTCCTGTGCTTATTTTAAATGTTTTCATTCATATATCAAGAGTTGCTTTGGTTGTTATGGGAATGTTGTGAAATTTCAAAGATTAGAATTTAAGAAGTTTTCAGTGTGCTCCTGGTAATGTTGGGTTTTGAATGAGTTATTTGAAGGAATAGATTTGTTTTATCTCTTTTTTCACATGTTCTGCCTCACTGCCAATTAATGACTTATCACGGCCCTGTCAAAACATAAAATGAGAGCAGAAACTGCATTTATCTCCCTACATTTGAGGTTATGAATACATGAAAGGACAATATGTTATCAGGTAAATGCAAAAGTGCAAGTTAATTTTAAATCCTTCTTACTAGTAAAACCAGGCACAAGACAAGACTTAAAGCCCAATTACATTACAATTACTGTACTTACACAATTATATTACATTTAGTTTCTCTTTTTTTTTAAATAACTCTTCTGTGGTGTGAAAATCCTGTAGCAGTTCACTGTGAGTTTGTTAACAGACTTACTTCAAAACTACTAAAAGAAAAAATGAGTCAATATGCGACTCTCCTCTAAGAATGACTTTTTGTTTTTCTGAATATTCAGTGCTTTGCTGTGACTAAAGTTGTGAATTTAATAGATATTGTTAACCATAAGTCAGGCTTTAAAAGCCATCACCCAGTTATCCAAAAGCCCAACAAACACAAACATCAGCCTCTTTCTGCTGCTGTGGAGTTCAGACGACACAAAGACACACAGTCAATGATCTTTCTGCCAAATTAGCAGTCATGATGACACATATTGTGTTTACCTCATGTGATATCCCACTTTGCCAATATTTACAAGGAAAAAGTGGACTCAGAAATGAACCAGGGTTTTCAGAGAGAAGGATGAAGGCAGTAATTTCTTTGTCTCTCTAATGTTTTAGCAGGCAGTCATCTTGGATGCTTATTGAAATATTTGACAAGGGAACGGCCTGGAAATGACAACGCTAAGTGATCACAGTCTTTGTCCAGCTGAAGATATTGAAGAAGAAATAAATAGTCTCTTGTATAAAACAAAAAAACAAACAAATGTGGGTAATCTGTATGCCCAGCCTATCAACACTTGATTGAGATTAATGCTGAGGTTTATGGGAATGAGCTCTAAAAAAATAAGCCATTACTTTCTGTAATTGATCATTTGAAAAATCTTTACCAATCCTTTCCCCAGGCAAAAACGATCGTCTCTGTGGGCCATAAATCATCAACTGCATGGCATTACTTTAGAAATTAGTTGAAAGTTAAAATATAAAATGCTTCTGACCTGTTACAGGAAGTCACATGATGTTCTGTAGTGTTTTAACAATTTCCCTATTGTCCTGGACAACAATGTCAGGGTAAACATTTGAGAAATTGTACATTATATACGTGAAATGAAAGATTAAAATGACAACAAATGTGTTTTAGTCCTATTAGTGTAGTTCTCCATTGAATTAAACTGAAATATTTCCAGATACTGTCAACGTTTATGAAGGATTGGAGTGCCTATGATTAAAATATGACGATGGTGTCCACAAAACATCCATAATATGATCTGGATAAGTTCAATACCTTTTCTCTAAACCTGGATCAACAGTCCTGTGAAGGGAAGTCCTGTTAAATTTAACTTCAAGTCCAGATATAGTTTTGTCTCAAGGTAGCGATCACATTTTAATGTGGAACACATCCTTTGAGGGCGGTGGGAAACATGCTGACTCAGCAAGTGGTATCACACAGGCAGAGAAAACTCGTGTCGGACTGCTGAGGACGGCAGAATTGAGTTCAAAAGTTCAAATATTAAACTGTTTTTTTGTTACGGTCTTTTTTATTCTTTTTCCATTTGTTTCTGAATATCTGAGTGGCCTAACTTCTAAAGAGGAGCAGCAGAGTGAAGGGCAGCATTAGGATGGAGAGGCGGTAGTGTCATCTGGCAGTCGAAGGCTGGGGCAGAACCGACGTCTGAAGGCAGTAACAATGGGGAATACCAACACCCCCTGGGGGCAGACAAGTCTTTAGAAACACGTAAGCAGGTCCAGACGCTTTAATCCACACAGGGCCCAGATAAACAACAAATAATGGACACTAATAACTTTCTGCTGGAGATTAGATGGGTAAATAATGAATGAATAAAATGATTATAGTTAATCTGTGTTGCCTGAAATCATTTAGCGTTGGAGGCGGTCTTGGTGCCATGTGTAGGAGTTCTCTTGTCTTTATCGTAATGTGACTCAGAACCTAAACACACTTGACAGAGACATCATTCCAGCACACAACACCTGGAACAGTTAGTTATCTGTCTCTGTCTCTCACCCTGGGCTCATCAAAAGAACATTTAAATTAAGATTCTCATTTTTGTTAAAAATCAGTCACTTAAAAGTCATTCGGTTTGCCTGTGCTCTAAATGAACGGCTTTATTTATCTATACAAAATCTACAGTGCACTTCAGAAAACATGTGACTGCAGATCAATGACAGCTTGTGACTGAACCCTGATTTTATGTGTCTGGGCCCTGTTGTGTTTATGTCTGGTTAACAATACTTGTCTTTGTCACATATCATAAAAACAAAACAGAGATGTCTTGAGTCCGTCAACAGTATAACAGTAACTCTTATTGTGCATCAAATCAAATAATCGATGGTCAAGTCTATCTTTATCAACTGAAAGGAAAACACTTGATGTGTTCTTACACACCAGTTCACCATTTACCATTTCTGATGGAAGTGTGTACACATCCTTGGGTAAAGCGATGTGTGGTTTTGAATAACGCTCTAGAAATGAAACCGGGCAAACAGGATGGACGGACGTAACCTTCACCAGGCCCTCATCCTGGCATTGGCTTCCACTCTGTTTATTATGAGGGATATTATAATATAAAGATAGATGGACGGATTTTACTCCAGTCCACTCAGCTAACATACTTCCTATACACGCACAACTTGACTTTATTTCAGTACAGCTGTCAAAATTATTTGGAATTGATGCAAAGAAATTAGAGATCATCCTCTTTTAGTCTCTTCTTCCCTCAGATTTTGCTGTCTATCCGTCAAGCAATGTAAAATATCACAGGAAAAAATAATTCTACTGGTCCTACCCTTTTAGACATCCACACTGAAACCACTCAGAATGTCTCCTGTGCTCTTTCATTCTGGGCCTTCCTTCTGATTTCTTTGTGTACAGCATCACTGTAGAACCTATTTTACATTCTTTCTTTTGCGCGTCTCAGATACCCTCCCTCTGTTCTTTCCGGGGCAGGAGGTTCTGTCTGTCTCCATCTGAGGAGAGACCGAGATGGGACCGACATGAAGGACGGAGCAGCAGCTCGTTCTCCTGCCAATAGCTTCTGTCAGCCCCCCCCCCCCCCCCACCAGATGAGATGAGGGAACCATGTGCTGCTTCTTTACACGACCTCTGGTTCGCCTCCACATCCAGACTGATTTACATCCAACTTCTCGGGGGCTGCACTGCATTTCAACGGATCTGATCCTTCAGATTTATTCAGTGCTTTAATAAACTTTGACACTAAAGGATGTTTACAGAAACAATTGATCATACTTGTGAGTCGGTCCACTGTCCTTCATGTCTTTACCTGAATGATGTGTTTTAGAGACTTGTGCAAAAATAACTAGAACCAACGCAGTCATAGACTATAACATCCTGCGACACCCCTGAATTCAAAATTTTACCCTGACTTACTTGCATAGGTCAAAGATCAAAGCTAGTGCTCTGACCTACTGTCATTGATCAAATCACTAGTTTTGATCCATGGTCTTACTCACACTGGCCTTCTCCCTCGTCTTTCTATCTTATCCGGTTCCTGAGTGTACTAAAGTTGAAACTTGACCTTGACCTAGTTTTCTCAAGGTCAAGGTCATCATCTCAATGTAATGTGCTTTTTGTTTCTATCTGCAGCGGTTGTGAAGATATTTGGTGGGCGAATGAGCGGACGGACGAAGGAGCGAGCACACGATCACTGACAATTATAATCCATCACCGCTTTGAGGCGGGATGTAAAAACCCAAGAAGATGATAACCTTCATTTATTGTACAGTCAAACCTGACCTACAAACCACGTCCATAACTTGAATCCCTGTTCACTGTTCTTTCACCGTTTCTCTTCACTCCCCGTAATGAGATTCCTGTTTTAGAAGCCCACCTGTCCAATGTGACTCCTTAAGGTTTTGTGTGAGAAGTGTGCCACTGAAGGATTCTGAAGAGTTGAATTCAAATCATTTTCAAGGAGCGGAAGGAGAGCACTTTGGACCTCTATAAAAGAAACGCTCCGAGAAGAAATAACCAACAGGAAAGGAGGAAATCCACCCACAGCGCTGGGAGCTTTTCTTCCTGACCCGCGGTTACAGGAACAGGCCTCGGATGCTGCGGTTAGGACACACATCACTGACGCTAACGCGATAATGAGGGGAGGGCGTGGGCGTTAACAACCCGGCACGCCACGTCAAGTTTCAGAGCTGTATTGGTGCCATTTATCATGTCTACCATGAAAAATGACTTTCTTTCAGTAGGGGGAGATTACTTCAACACTGTGTCCTGTCAATCTCATTACGTCTGATATGTATCCTCCTCATGTTTGTTTTTAAATGGCGCCGTCACACAGACCAGCGTCTCAATATTTGAGGAAAATAATAAAAGTCCAGCTGGCCGCGGGTGACCCAGACGTGGTTTTATATCTACAAACACAGTAGCTGGTTTGAAAAAGGGCCACATGGACGCATTTTGAAGCTTGAGCCAAGAGAAGCAGCGAGTCTGCCAATCTCTGCTGGCCGGAGTGACGATAAATAGACGTTAATAAACAGCATATTTTATCAAAAAGTGGAGGAGATGCTACAGAAACACATTAGAGAGGCAAAAGAAAAATATCGGTCCGAATACAAGCATGTCTAATTCTACAAATCACAACTGTTGCATGAAAAGGAATATATACTGTATCATGCAATGAGCATTAAACCTTTAATGATAGAATATGTTTGTATTTCGAACACATTGACTACTGACTATCTATTCTCATCATAAATGTGTTTGTGATGCTGCGCGTCCTTTGAGAAATGAAAGAGATGCTGACGGATCAACACCAACATCCATTTATGTCGTTTTTCTCCCATTTTCCACCTTTCCTTCTGTCCTCTTTCATTAGTCAGCATTTATCCTTCACTCTGCAGCATCTTGTGGAATGACTGCATTTACTGAATGAGGGAACATTTAATTAACAGACACTGAAGGTGAGAAGTGAAGAGGTTGATAAGAGGTAGAATCTAAACAGGAAGGAATTGAAACCAGAACTTTCAAACTGTGAAGCAACAGCGCGACCCGCTGTACCACAGAAGAGAGTCACATACATGAAATAATGTAAGTAGAAGTATCTCTACTCTACCCATCAACCACGACTGATGTCACAGCTGGGCTCCAGAGCTTCATTTCTCACCTGACTTCTCTATAGATTGGGGCAATATGAAAAATAAATAAAAACAGAAAGAATAGAATTAAAGTAGATGAATTTGGAATTAGTAAAGGAGCCACAATTACAAGATTTAAGTAATAATTCAAATGTTTATAGAATAAATCATGCTCTCGAATGCAGAAGAACACGACTGAACATTGACGGATGAAGGTTCTGGTTCTCATTTTACTTTTGGAGACTCAGGGGACCAGAAGTAATCCTGTATCCTGGAGCGTTGGAGTGTTCTGGTCAGGTAATGTTCTCCTGTAAGCTCTATAAGACGTGATGAGTCCTGGTCATTGGAGGTTTTGGGAGTGAAATGTATTTTTCCCAGGGAGCTAGCACAAAAAAGCTAATATGGACAAAATCCCATAGAAAAAAGGAGATTAGTAATCCCATTCAAACACTGAGTTTACAGAGAACACGGCCACATCTAGCAGGAACTGTTGGGGCGTTGGTGATATTCGTGTTGCTAATGCGGTTTTTCACAGCGTGCTTGAAACAGTGAGAGGAGATGGAGGATACCAGGAAAAACACCTCAGGGCAGGATTATGCAAGAAAATAACAAGGTTACATGAAGTGTTGGTTCCTGCTGAACAGCCAGACATCATAGGGAGGGTGAGACCTCATCTGGATACGGATAAATGTGGAGTTTACCCAGCATGCTGTTAGGCAGCCGCTCCTAGAATGAATTCATTGTCTTGGAGTCATTTTGTGTTCACTGACAGAGAGAGGGTGTGGAAAGAATGGAGATTTGTTTGTTTGTTTGTTTGTTTGTTTGTTTTATTTTTATTTTTATTTTTATTTTTATTTTTATTTTTATTTTTATTTTTATTTTTATTTTTATTTTTATTTTTATTTTAAATATGACAGCTATATGTTCTGTTTGTAAATAGTTCACACTATTGCTTATAAAAAGTGTTAAAAACAATAGAATAGAAAAACGTACGTAGGAGATCTGTGATTTTTTATATGATAATGTCATTGTATATACAGTATATATGTGTGTGTGTGTGTGTGTGTGTGTGTGTGTGTGTGTGTGTGTGTCTGTGTGTCTGTGTGTGTGTGTGTGTGTGTGTGTGTGTGTGTGTGTGTGTGTGTGTGTGTGTGTGTGTGTGAGTGTGTGTGTGTGTGAGTGTGTGTGTGTGTGTGTGTGTGTGTGTGTGTGTGTGTGTGTGTGTGTGTGTGCTTGAGGCTTGAACGTAACAGAAGGTGACATTGTCATTTGAGTGTGCTCTTTGTAAATAACAAATAATTTTTTTTTTAAATGTCATTGAGAACGATCCTGAACTAGTGATGGTTCTCTGCTCCTCAGGGACAATTGGTTCAAGAAGCGGAGCGTGTGCACAAGTGTAAATGAAGAAAATCACGCATATAGGTAAAAACAGCTGTTTTGGGACTCCAGCTTGAAGCTGTGAGCCCCCCCCACCCACACCTGACAAGTCAATTTACATAAGCAAGGAAACAACCTGTCCAACACCTGAATGGAGACGTCTTCTCCTCTCATTCCCTTCTCACAACTTGACACTTAAATAGTACGGGTGATAAAAACGGACAGTTGTGGACACAGTATCATGCTGGATGTCTCCTACAGATATTCTGAAGCTTTGTGCAGTCTTATTTTGTAAATGAAATATTTTAAACCCTTAAAATTTAGTCTTTCTACATGTGTCATATTTTGTGAATATCAACACACAAACCTCACTGGATTTTTAAAAATCTTTTTAAGAGCTTTGCCCTCAAGGTGTTTCTTTTTTCTTTTCTTTTTTTATCTTTCAACACCACATGTTGTACTTGACTGTGGGAAACTCCACCTGCAGTCCTATTGGTTATAGACACTCCACTAAACGCAGTGAAGGAGGTGCTGCTGAGGAGGGACGAGAACTATTTGACTGCAATTACTATGATTCGACACGGGGACTGAGTGTGTGCGTCTGTGTGATGGATGAAATGTGAATTTTACATAAACAAGTGTAAATGTCAAACTATCTATTTCACTGCTTTGAGGAAGGCTTGTCTTCACAGCCGTCACAGCGTCGACCGGCAGCACCGATCAGGAGGGCAGAGCAGATCTACACTGAAGTCTGGTGGACTGTGTTAGTCTGCATGTGTGAGCTGTTCTGCTCCGGGAATCATCATGTTAAGTAGACTTGTTTGTTTGTATGTATGTTTGTCAGAGGACCAGCTCACAGATAAGTGTTTAGAATGAGGGCTCTGAGTGTCTGCAGAAGTTTGTGGGGTTTTTATGTGTTTATCTCTGTTTTAGGATGAACAGGGAACTAAAAATATCAACTTCTTTAGCTGTTCATGTTAGAAAAATGAGGTCTGTTTCACTAAAACCTCATATACTGTACACTGAGGTAAGATTTATCACAGTTGATTCCAAAGAGATAATTCAGAGAATGCTGTTTGGGAGAATATTATTATAAACATTTTATAGCCTATTTAAACTGAGGGGAAAATCAGGAGAGAATAGAAATATAAATTTCTCCTTTTAACAAAGGAGAAATTTGTGTGATAAGTAAAATGTCACAGACATTGTTTGAGGTCTTATCTATCCTTCAACACCATGATTGTGCTTGTGCACCTTATAGTATGGAATTATTCTTCATTTATTTTGTTTGACAGTTTAGGAGATGCTCAACCTCCAATAACCAAAGGGTCAAGATGCATCTGCATAAATTAAATCCTTCGTACAGACAATATGCAAACAAGTGACGTAAATCATGTGATGCATGAATAAAGACGCTGACATGAAACCATGACGCCGACTTCGTGTTCTTCATCCTGGAAGCAGAGAGGAGATATTGTCTGTGAGCGCCAGGAGGGGCACGATCAGTGTGTGGAGCTGACAGCACTGACTGGAACACAATGTCAACCCCACCCCCCACCCCCCAAACACACACACACATACACACACACATCCGACCCCCCCCCCCCCACATGTGTCAGTCCACATGTTCACCTGCTGACAGCTGCACCAGTGTTCACACCTGAGGTAAGCAGAGTCCCTCTGGAGCCAGAGGTGAAGGAGTCAGCCTGAAGGTCAGACATGACAGGTTGGATGGATGGATGGATGGATGGATGGATGGATGGATGGATGGATGGATGGATTGATGGATGGATGGATGGATGGATGGTGGCCAGAGGGAAGGCTCCACAGAGTCTGACTTCCATCTGTCCTCTTTTCTCTATTCCCTGTTCAACAGCCGTGACCTTTGTATCTGAGTAATTTATTTAATTTGTTTAGTTTCTTATTTTAAAGAATAATTGTTCTTGTTTAATTTAAAATAAAATCTAAATGTGTCCTTTGCTTGTTAATGCATCCAAGACCAACCCATCAACCTGTGTATAATATTACCAGCTCCATCCTCCCTCTTTGATGAGCTACATACTTTACAGAATTTTTAATATTTTAATTAAATGTTGCAGTAAGGATTAATAAATGTTAAAATTGAAAAATATGTTAAATAGATGTATCTCCTAAAGAAACGTGATCACATGAGGACATCACGGCGCACCCAACCTCTTCAGCCTCGGACTCTGTAGAATAATCAGCCACCACCACCACCAGTATGTAGATTACAGTTATTTCCATTCCCTCATCTCTCCTGATTGAATGATTCTGACTAAATGCTGCTGTTAATCCATGTGCACTGTTAGCATCTGGTCGCTAGGTGCTAGCTGCAGTATAAATCCAACTGTCTGTAATAGATGCAGTAACAACTCCCACGATCATGAGCTGACAACACTTAAGGTTTCACACTTAAGACCATGAACCCACCTAACTGCCCTTAACTGCCTTTAACTGCCCTTAACTGCCCTTAACTGCCCTTAACTGCCCTTAACTGCCCTTAACTGCCCTTAACTGCCCTTAACTGCCAGTCAAGGGACTAAGTTGACAGTTTAAATAGGGCAGAGGATGAAGACGACACAAGTTATTTATTTATTCATGTAATAAGCATGCACGCATTCTTGTATACATGTATATGTACTGTCTGTATTTATAGTATTTAATGTATTTTATATATTATTATTATTATATTTATTATTACTGTTGTTTTTATTATTGTTACTATTTATTAGTATATATTATATTTATTATCAATATTATTATTATGATATTTTATATAATATATTTTGAGTACTTTATATAATATACTTTGAGCACTTTCCCCATGTAAATCCCATGTACATGTTTGCTGTATTTCCTCTTCTCTCCTGGACACCATCACATGACTTTTCTATGGGAATTTTTTTTCAAGGATTCCCACAAACTCAAGTCAAACCCTTTAATTCTGAGGTTCCTGATCCATCAGACTGATGGTGTGGCGTCATACAGAGTATTCACCGTTATCCACACAGACCAGAGCAGCAGTGCAGAGGACGCTAGCTATGCCTTTGATATATTATGCCTTATATGTGTTGAAACACTGAGTGGGGTGAAGTGGGTGTCCACCCTGCTGACATAGCTGATCTCACTGAAGACTGCCAGGAATTATTTGATTCCAAAAGGCAGTGGTCCAATCACAGCAGCAGCAGCCTCTCACATTCAGTGACTCTGGGAAATTGGCTGTGGCGCAGCAGCGTTTACAGGCCCTGGCAGAGGAACCTGGACCTGCTAAACGTCTGATAAGGATGATTTGAATGAGACTGCATTCCCCTTTGTTTTGATTACAGGAATTATAAATACCAGCAGTGACCCCGCTTGTGATGCAGCCCCAAATTAATATATAAAAGCAAAAACAAATGCAGCCGGTTTGAGTCCAATGTGACTCAATGATGCACTCAAGTGGTCTGAGCAGGACTTGCAGCTTAAAGCTAATGTAAGTAAATAAACAGACCAGTCATTTCTGCTGTTCCTGAATAATATATACTGTAAATATAAATTGCACAATTCAGAATGTCAAACCTGTGAGATTTACTGAAGGCCAATAAAAGATTATTATGACGTTAAAGAGTCAAAACAGCAGTTCGGAAAACTAATTTATTTTGAATTACATGGATTACAAGAATTCTTGAATTACATAAAATATAACACAACTTTATAGTGACAAAATTGTTTTAATTTGTTGATAAAGTGAATATGAAGGAAGTATAGACACAAAAAGAATCCTCAGTTGAACATAAAGCATTGCCAAAGACCATCAATACTTTACAATTTAATTATCAACACACCAGCAGCAAATTATTTATACAACCCCATAAAACTAATGCGACTTGTATTATTATCGATGATTAATAAAAATTCTGAAAAGTTATCACACAAGCCCAGTCTCACATTGTTCACATAAGTGGAAAAAATTCCATACATGTACTGTATTTACGCCATAGTTACTGGCCCAAAATTCCATCAGAATCCATCAGGTAACAGATGGAAAGAATTTTTTAAAAATCCATCTTGTAATGTTGCAGTAAGGAGGGAAAAAACAACTTTAATTTAGATTCACTTCAAAATGTAATGTGTTCCTTCATACAACATTCCCAGCCATCCTACCGAGGTTCACAAAATCTGTCAAGTAGTTGTTTTTTTGTGTGTAATCCTGCAAGCAGACAAACAAATAAATAACCGAAGAGATGCTGGTGAAAACAGCATAAATCAGTGGCGTTAACCCCCCCCCACCACCACCACCATTCTGTACATGATGAAGAAAATTACTGACAAACATTTTTTTGTCTGTTATCTGACATTTCTTTTCTTTTCTTTTTTGTGTGTACCGAAACGCTTCACTCCTACTTTCTTTTTGTTCTCACACCATCATCACGACAGCCGCTCACACCAGCATCCTCCCCTCCTTTAAATATTAGCATCACAGGCTTCTTTGAAAATACTTGAGACCAAAACTAAAAGGCAGGAAGTCTGAAGCAGACATAGAGATGCTGAATCCTATTCAATGACATTTCCAGCCAGAATTATTCACTCTGTCATTTTACAATATTTATCCCTCTTTCTCCCACTGGAGACTAGAATAACCTTTCATTGGTGCCTGCATTCTCTGTGGGTACAGTACCTTTGACATCCTTTCCCCTAACCGCCCATTATTATCACACTAATTCAGCCTGCAGAAGGCTTAATAATGACTAAATGGTGCAGTCTCCTTCAACTCATGGTACCCCTGGTGGTTTGGCTCTGTGAAGAGACAGAGAGTGCAGTTAGAGCTGGAAGTACCACAGATCTTTCTCTCTTTTCTATCTTTATTTTCCATTTGCCAACACTTTTTCTAGACCTTTAGAAATATGAACGATTCAAATCGGGTTCAAAACGAACGAAATAGTGATGCGGTAACACAAAAAACGAGAGAAAATTATAGAGCAATGCTTTCATTTGGATGGATGACCTTACCCAGAATGCAGTGGGTGAAGCTGAGAGTTACTTATTTATATATTTAAAACACTTTCAGTTCTATTTCTAGAGCCTGTATCTGTAATCTGGAGGTCACTTGATAATTTTTTGTACATCCCAGATGATGTAAATGAAAACAGCTGCTAGCAGGATGCGTTTGAGTGTGTAGATAAATGTTACGGTACCAAGACTCATATTCTCCTCCACCAGAGGCCTCTTCTCGCTGCAGTTCACCACTCGTCCCTGAGCCGCTCCTAGAATTGTCATGATATCCACCAGGGTGAGCTTTCCCTCCTCTTTGGCCTCCTCCACCTCCTCTGACAGCTCCATCGCAGCTTCTTCTCGCTCCTCCAGCTCCTCTTGCGTCAGCATCGCGTTCAAACCCTGCCCTGCAGTACTGTTTCCAACCTGCGGCGGCGCCAGCGAGCACAGCGCTCTCACCTGCCCGTACGACTTCAGGTGCACCACGTTGGCTCTCAAGAAGAGCAGAAGGACGTTGAGGTCGTTCAGCGGGCAGGTGAGCCTGCGGTGGTTGATGACATCCAGCGCCGGGAGGACCTGGTAGACGGAGATGAAGGAGGTGTCCCACACGAACAGCCGGATCAGACTGAACAGGACGATAGGAGCCAGCAGAACATACGTGGCCCCATTGGCGACGCTGATGACCTGAAAAACCAACTGGCCAATCATTTTGCACTGAACCAGTTCAGGGACCCAGCTCTGATCCCGCAGCATCCCGGTCCGGACGAAGCAGCTGAATTCATCCTGCAGGAAGGCGGACAGGTGGAAGTAGGCCAGGTAGAGGCAGGCGGCCGTCATGAAGGTCAGGAGGAGGAAGCCCCTCAGGAACAGCATGCTGACCAGGAAGTAGGAGTTCTGCTTGCACTGCATGTATCTCTCCAGTAGGGGGTACTCAAAGTACCGCTTCTTCTTGGCTCTGCAATCAAAAATAATGTCAGTTACATACACCCCAACATCTAACATCTAACCCAACCACAACGTTCTATGTTTGGCTACCAGAGCCAATTATCTTCCACTGAGACCAGAGGAGGAGGAGGAAGATGTATCTTCCTCTTCCTTTACTTTGTACTGAAACACACTTTTATAACCTGTCTGCTGTTGGTAAAAACTTTTCACTGGCAGTTTGTTTTCATTTGTTGTGGCAATAATTGGAGATGTGAAATTTAAGTGATTGAATAAATGATATTCCAATATTTCAACACTCTAAATCCTGCGTGATTTTAAACACAAACATTAGCATGAAAGTATTTTATTTGGTCAAAAAAATACGATGAACATTGCTCTTCACCGTTGCAGTTCAGCTTGAAATGTCAGAGGGTTCTTGGTGTTCTGCCGCATGTCCAGGATACTCTGGGCCATACGAATGGAGCGGTTATACGACTTGTCCAGTTCGTCGATGATGAAGAGGAGGTCTGAGCCCAGCGTGGGCATCACCAGCTGACGCCAGATCAGAGCAGGAAGGTACATCAACACCGCCATGGCCAGGAGGGAGTAAGGAAACATCTGACGGGGAGGTAGGGGCAGAGGAAACAACACAAACAAGAGGTAGTCTTAACATACGACATACATACAATAACATACAGCATACATACAATAACATACAGCAGTAGCTCGAGATACGAGCAGCTAGACATGAGAGATATTTGAGATACGAGTCATCACTCTGTCCATATTTTGATTATACACAGGTAAAGTGTGCATGTCTACTGGTTGATTTAGGGAGATTGCTCTTTTTTTCAAGGCTGGAATGGATTAAAATGATTATTTGGGAAATATTATTTGACTCGGACCTCAGTCTTCATATAGATTGAACTTGTATCTCATGGTACAACTGTCCTTGTATAAATCTTATAAATCACCAATGATCAAGTCCAGATTAGAGATACTTTTATATCCAGGTTGATCAATGGGCCAATAAACATACTCATTCATACATACTCATTACATTTCTTACAGAACTTTTGCATCAGATAAACACGGCTTCAGTCATTTAGTTTTTCTGCCTCTCTGTGTGGATATTAAAGGGAAACAAGCCCGATCAGAATTTATGAACTTACTTTGTGTACCCAGAGCGAGCGTTCCTCAAAATTCCCATTGCTGTCGAGCTCATGATGCATGAGAGAGTCCCAGCAGTATGTGTCGACATAACCGGCCTGCTTGATGGTGAAATTGCTGGGAGGGAAACAGCTGATCTGAGGCCCTGCAGAATTAACAAACATTGGTGTTACCATCGTCTTCTAATATGGGAATTACTTTGTGAAGCATCATTTGATCCTGATTTCACAATTTGCCTTCACACACACACACACACACACACACACACACACACACACACACACACACACACACACACACACACACACACACACACAGTACTAGAGGTCCACTGCCACACATACTGTACATATGAGCATCTCTACGCCCTTCTCAACTCTGTACATTTCCACTTCAGTACATGGGTACGCTGTACTTCTCAGTGACAACCTGGTATTTAGAATCGCTCTGTGATTCCAAAACCAGTTTACTGCACCTTATATTTAGTTCACCTTGATATAACCACATTCAGCTTCCCGCAGCCTGCTCCACCCTCCAACAGAGGGCGGCGGAGGCTTTGGGCGTGCCGCCTGTTTGAGAGCAACAGAAACATGGAGCGTCTATTTTTTCCGAGCCACCCTCACATCTGCTCGGCTTTCCTCTAATTTAGTGTCAGAATGTCAACTCTGCTGCCAGTCCACCTCATTACCAGCAGCATTACATGGTCCAATTACAACCGGTGTGTGTGTGTAATTAATTAGCGGTGTTATAACTTGTTGATAGTGACACCTAAAATATAATTATGGCACTTGAGGTAATGATGGAATAAATTAATTTATAATTATGGCAGTTAAGGTCATGGAATAAATGAATTATAAAAAATGACCTTTAACAAATGTTATAGCTTGTATTTTACACTGAAATCAAATGTGTTTGTTTGTTTATTTGTGTCCCATGTCTTTTTTATTTTAACAATAGTATGTTACTCATTGCAAATGAAGTAAAAATCAAAATATGACTTGTGGTTGTCTTCGGTTTAGGAATAAAGGTTTGAAATGAAACTCTATTGGGAATGAAACATCGTGAGGATCGATGGTGTTCGATGGTATTACCCCAACATGTTTAGAACCCCTGTATCGACAGACATTCAGCCACAGAACACGGATGTAAAAATCTGGTTCCATGTCTTGAAAGACTTTTTTTTCTTAATGTTTAATTGTAAAGTGAATGAACCCCATGACCAAAGTGAAAACCAGAATCACCCTCAAAAGAGCAAATGCCTTTGCCAAGTCTGTACGTGTGTGTGAAGCTTTCCCAGCCATGATTCCACAAAATGTAGTGGAAATACGTTCAATATTTTTAAGGGAAAATATCCAAATATCCAGTGTGCTTTTGTCCACCAGCTGACCTGCATAGGTCAAAGCTAATCTCCATCCAGAGTCCCTGGACTAATGCAGAAGTTTGCATGGAGCAAACATGGAACAAACTTTTGCTTTCACACTAAAAGCATTCACTGATCACAGAATACTTTTGCCACACATTCTGCTGCAGACATAATGAAATCTCCAGAAGAAAATATAAAAAATATTGTAATAATAATCATTCAAACAGCTGACTGCAGCTGAAAACTTATCAGGTAACTTATTTTTGGCCACATTACTGAAGCAAACAGAAAAAAGATGTTAACTTCAGATTTTTTTAAATATAAATTTTTTTCCACAATTTCTTATGTCTGCATCTGTGAGGATAGCAGTAAACATGTTCATGACAAATCCTTCCACCAAATTTAAGAAAAATTGGAAAAACTGTTGTTTTTTCGTAATTCTGTTTAAGATACCGCGCTGGAACACGTCACATGACCTGCCTCAGTTCTGTGGTTCCAACACTAACTGACAGGTCGTGTTCCCAAACAGCTTCGTGTTTCCACTGTGCTTTTCTTGTGCATCGGCTACAAAACAACAGCCTGTGGCTTCTCATATGCTCTTTTCATGAAATCTTGTTAAATGTTCCCCCGCTCGTCTCCCCCACCCCCGTCAGTTATTTGGCACAAAGGGGGAACCTAAATATCTGCCACTGCTCCCATTTGCTACTCCCACTCCACCATTACCACTGGCAGCTCACCCCCCCACTTCTTTTATTTTTTATTTGTCAGTAAGGATTCTTGGCTGAGAGTCCAGGTGCAGCTGAAGCAGAGCGATCACACACTGATGTGGAACTGACAACCCAGCAGATAACCAGCCAAGATCATCAGTTGAGCCGTGAACACCCCCCCCCCACACACACACACACACACACACCACCACCCCCACCTCCGTTTAATCAACGTATCCTCGTATTTAACTCAGAGAGTGGAAAAACTTTGCCTTGTAATTACATCGTGCAAGTTCCTGGATGCTGTTCTCAATCACCCCCCCACCCCCATAGCAATTAGCATCAGGAGCAGTGGGCTGATTGCAGACCAGCTCAGAGGAGATGATGTTTAGTTAAAAGTCCTCCTCAGCAGAAGCCCGTCTGGCTCTAATGACGCCACGTCGACTTTAGACTGACGGGTGGAAAGAAAAACCGTGAATATCTGCAAAAAACATGTTTTTATTAACAGCGCCGGTGAAAGTCGTTTCACTCATTGACTGTTCATCTGTTTGCTGGAGTATCTAAACAAATCCTTACTTTCTAAGCCTTTCCCTCGTGTTTCCTGGTTACCTCTGAAGGTCACTTTACACCAGAAGCTGTGTCTGTGTGTTCTTCTGTTGGCTGGTTTTCTCATGTGCTGTTTTATACACTAAAAGTACATTTCTATGAAACTTGGCAGATGTTTGGTCCAGGAAAGAGGTTTTTATATATACTGTATATCTTTTTTTTTTTTTTATTCCAAGAACTTCCAGGGGGGTGAAACACGGGTCAGACAAGTGAAGCAGACATGTGATTATTCGGCGTCTTTGGAGGTATAAACTCCACAGAGTGCAGTTTTTGTTAGAAACATGTTTTTATCTTTGTCTGCTACGCCTTAGCGGGACATGAAAGCAGCGCAATAAACTTTAGAGCTGGAGCCGTTGTCGTTTTGTGTTTTCACTAATTTTGTGCTATCATTACTCTTCTAGAGGTCTTCTCTGCTGAGGCATCCTGATGGAGTCAGACCTGAACGTCTTCCTCATGAGAGGCGTTCAATTGTTTCACAGCATCATAACTTTAAGGCGAGTGCTGCGTAATTACAGCTCTTATTGTCATTCCTCTAGTCTTTGGTTTCCTGTTGTAGTTTCATGTCTGAGGACTGAAAACAAAATGATTACTAAAATGTTGGGCATATCTGTATATTTGTATATTTAATATTTCTCCTTATTGTGAATGTAATTAACTGTGGTCTAGGAAGTAAATAACACACAGCACTAGGACAAACAGGAGGATCGTAGTACGGTCCACAAATAAATAATGATTTGAAATTTAGAACATTAAAACAAACTTGTCGTGAATGAAGAAAGTCAGCGGCTCCAGATCATAGAGTTTAGTTGTGTCATAAATCAGGATGATGAATGACACTAAAGCACACGCGTCAAACTCAAGGCCCGGGGGCCAAATGTGGCCCTCTATATCATTATATGTGACATTAAAGATCGGAGTGTCTAAAAATAAATAGGTCAAAAGTGTGCTTTGAATAAAAACTACATTTCCCACAATGCATTAGTTCAGCCCATTTTAACTCTGACAAAAACGTTGTGAACAAAGTTAATGTCCTAACTTGTGTTTGATGTTATTTTTCTTTATTTTCTTGAATAGTTTGATCCTTGATTGATGGAGTTCTGTGGGTTTAACAAATTAAAATAATTTATTATAACAGAAAAACATAATGCAGCCACATATTTTTTCTGTGTAACTGTAATGTTTGTAAGTTGAATAGGTACTAAATTCAGTTATTTAACATTAAGTAGTTACATTTATGTTACATTACATTAAATTTATACGTTACATCTGGCCCTTTGAGGACAGCCGTTATGCTGATGTGGCCCTCAGTGAAAATGATTTTGACCCCCCTGGACTAAAGGAAAAGACAGCAGCTCACCCAGAGAGATCTCTCGTGCGAAGGCCATGGACACAAGCATCAGCGGGAGGCCGACAGACACGAACTTGATGACCTTGTCCAGAGGCAGCTCCAGCTCCAGGTGGCTGAGCCGGCGGGCCCCGGGGCCGTCCTGCAGCAGGGCATCAGATAGCATGGCCCTGGCCGCTTCCTTAGCGATGGACATTCTGAGAACCTGCCCAGCGATAAGAAAACAGTCCTGTTTGTTCCTCAGATAGTGTGACTGCAAGTAAAAACTCATGACCTCACATGCAAGACCGGTGTTAATACACTCTGATATGATCAGACCAGCAGTAATAACAGAAGACCTCCAGGGTCGTATGTTATAATCATGAACATGACTTACCTTGAAGGCCTAAGCTTAATTCGGTGGTACTAGAAGAAACGATTGGCTGCAGAAGCCTCTGTGCGCCGCATCTCTTAAGTATTCAGGGAGGGGCTCTGGGAGAGAGGTTGGATCTGGGCTGGTCCAGCCCGACTTGGACCCGGTTCTAATTACAGGGACGACATCTGGGAGACGGAGGATGGAGATGCCCAGAAGACCTCCAGTACCAACGCTGGGCCGTGCATGTGTGTGTGTGTGTGTCCTATACAGTACATGTGTGTATTTTGGTCTGACCACACTACAGGAGGGGGGGGCTGTGGGCCCACTTCAAACAAGCGAACCAACGCCAGTGGCTTTTTCAGGCTCTGTCATTCTGAGACTATTTTTGCTGCAGTTCAGCCTCCGAGATGAGATTCTGCACCAGAGGAGAAACAAACGCTGAGTAAAAAATCCTTCTGAGAGAATCTGGTGAACAGAATTAAAAGAGCTCTGAAATATTTCATACAACATTTTAAATACAGTATTTTCCGCACTATGAGGCACACCTTAAAGCCTTTAATTTTTTCAAAAATTGACGGTGCGCCTTATAATCCAGTGTGCCTTATATATGAAAACCTTTTTTTTTTTTTAATGAAGGTTTGCCTTATAATATGGAAAATAGTGTAAGCCCAACATGGGTTTTGTATGTCCTGTATCTACATCTCTGTTTAGATTAATCCTTCAAAGTATGAATTCACATTTTTGTGTTGGAAAACAGTTGCCGTTTCTTTTATTATGTAGTGATAACAATTATCCTCACTATTACTGCATGCAGCAATCCCCCAGCACCATAAATTATGAGTTTATTATTCATATTTCCTGGCATGCAGACACAATTTAAACTGTTCAGGATGAAAATGTAAAAGCAGATTGAGGGTCACCCATTTTTATGTTTGTTTGTCTGCACAAAACATCCCACAACATTATTAAAAGATGTCAGTAATATTTTCTGGGTCATGTGAGTCAATAGCTAAAGAGGAGGGAGAATTTTTCTTGATGTACTTTTCAAGGATTTTATGAATTTATGAATACATAAGCAATCAGGGTCAAAGAAAAACATTTTCATAGTCGACTAATATTTATGAATATTTCATATTTAATGCGGATGTAGGTCGTGAAGAGTGTGCTCTCTCGTCTTCATCTCCCCCGTGACTCTTCCTCCGCCTCTCTGTGTGGGTGGGGGCGTGACTCCCTGAGTCTCTGCACCTGGATCATCCCCTCACCTGACTCCACTCTCCTCTGCAGCAGCTGAACCAGCATTAGCATCGCTCTGGGCTCTTCTGTCTTACAGCTATCAGATTTGTTCTCATGCTCTCATTAACATGTTTTCCCACTGCATGAGTCCATCAGTGCCAGTTCTGCCATCCCATAAATCCACAACCCGCAGCCTTTGGCTCCTACCAGCATCAACCAATCACATTCCCAAACCGCATGCCTGCCAATAGACTCCTCATGTAGTCATGTTTGTTTGTGTCGACTCATATATACATATATATATATATATATATATATATATATATATATATATATATATATATATATATATATATATATATATATATATATATATATATATATATATATATATATATATATATATATATATATATATATATATATATATACAGTATGTCATGGTTCGGTGCTGGTGCTCTGTTCCTCTGCTGTGGAAAGGAGGTGTGGCAGGAGGTGGGGCCGAACTTGTGGGCGGAGCCTCTTCTCCCCACCTGTTCCTGATTGGACTGATTAACCTGAGGCTTTAAAGGTCGTCTGAGCCTTTGGTTCTTTTCCGGTTGTTTTTGTGCTTCTGTCCATGCTGTTGATTTATTGGCTTTAGATGGATAGATATATTTAAAGATAAATAGATAAATTTAAAAATTTATTGATTTCTGAAGAAGATTTCTGTGCTGGTGTTCTGCATTTGGGTCCTAATTTTTTCCTTTCGTATTCCTGTTCTGGACCTGTAAACGTATCTGGAAGATTACAAATAAGGTTACAATGAAACAAATATAAAGATCACAATAATTCAAATTTTTTATAATTCTTAAAGGATTGTGTCCTCATCCACACTAAATATCAGCTCACATGTTATCTGCTTACATCACACAGCATTATGCTGAAGCCCCCCATCACCAAACTAAATGCAGGAGGAGGGACCGCTGCAATTAGAGGTGAAACTTTTTCAGGAGAGCAGAAAACAAGTGTACAATTATGTAAACACACCCGCTGTAACAATGGACAATGGAGCCAAAGCAGCGCTGCAGACACCCTGAGGGTAATTACCATTTGCCCCAGGAAAAGCTTGACTGCTCTGTCGAGCTCTTACAATGGGAGCTGACTGGAAAAGTGAGAAAGTGTGTTGATGGGCGTTTCCTAGTAAGTTAAATCACAGGGTAGAGCGGTAACCAGTGGGGGGGGGGGCACGTGACAGGAAAGGGAGAGCACTTAAACCAATATTTAGACTCCTGACACTGTAATCTGAATAAAAGCGGGCTCGGAGCAGAGGGTTAATGTTGTCTTTAGAGGACAATGCTCTGGTCTCGTTGCCCTGGTGACGCTCAGCGATGGAGACTTCTCCTCAGTAGAACAATCATAACCTCATCAGTCCAGAACACGTCACACCTCCCAGCCTCTCTCAGCTCCATCCTGCTGCTGCAGATAAAGGAGAGATCAGTTAAAGCTAACCCCCCCCCGACACCCTCCCCTGGACCATCACACTCCGTCTAAAGTTACCTGGTTACTTAAAGTTACTCGTGCTTTGACATCACCTACATCCCATATACAGTATGTCCACTTCCTGTTTGACCCTCAGCTGTTAGTTCAGGGCGAAACATTAAATTTTCACATCACAAAGTCAAACTGTACCTTTACATGTTTTAATTATCAAAATTGGCCTATTGAAACACAATAGATTATGACAACAAAGTGTACAAATGAAATAGAAATATCCCCTATTGTCTGTCACTTGTTCTGGAAGATCCATTTAAAAAAAAAAGTAATTGTGAAAAGAAAAGAATAAGTAACATACTTCACAATGAACAATCAGAACATTCAATTAAATGTGTGTTTTTTCTTTTTCCAGTCATCTTCACATTAGAAACGAACAACTCCATGTGTGTGTGTGTGTTTGCGACCGGCAGAGAGCCGGGGGGGGGGGGGTTGTTTCACAGTCTCTTCAAAATCCTTCACATAAAACTGAAAGAAAAAATTACTACTGAGATTTTTTTAATTTATTTTTTTCATCAAAATTGTTTTCTTCCTTGAAAAAATTTTGTCAGCAAATGACAGCGGCTCATATGGGGGGGGGGGGGGTCCAAAGTCATTGTCCATCCTCTGTCTGCTGATGCTGATGAAGAGATGGGGGGTGGGGAGACAGCTTGTAGCGCCATGCTTTTAATTTTGTGACAGAATCACCCCAAAAATACACAAGCAGTTTGCTAAAAAATTGATGGTGGAAGTCCAGTCTGTGCATGGAAAGGAGATAATGCAAGAGTCTCATTCAGAAAGTTTGTAACATCAACAGAAGCAGTTTGTCCTTCTGAGGCCACAAAACATGAAAACTGAATAAATATGCAAACCTTCAACACCAGAATGCACACATGTGAAAGCTCTAATATACATACTTTATGTGCAGTCTGTGTACATCGGGCTACTGCAGCTGTTCTGCTCATGGAAAAATAAAGAATTAGCTAAGGATCGTATCAAAGTCATGCTGGAACAGCGAGTCGTGTTTCACTCATGAGGAAGAGACATGCCGAGTGTCGTTTGACCTGAGAGTCATTCAAAAGGCATGAATGATGTGGAAGCCAACATTTACAGCCACGTCTACTCATATTTGGACAGCACTACAACTTTTTCTCCTTTACTTCAACTCATCGCTCTGTTCTGGTAGAAATAATCCACTAGAACAGACGTGTCAAACTCATTCTCACCGAGGGCCACATCAGCATAACGGCTGTCCTCCAAGGACCAGAAGTAACTAAAGTAACTAAATGTAACTAATTGTATCTCATTTTAATGTAAAATAAATGTAACTACTGCTTAATGTTAAATAACTCTGAATTTATTACTTATTCAAGTTACAAACATTACAGTTAGACAGAAAAAAAAAGTGTTTGTTTCTCTGTTATAACATAAATCCTTTTAATTTATCAGAACTCCATCAATCAAGGATCAAACTATCAATCAATAAAGAAAAATAACATCAAACACAAGTTAGGACATTAAGTTTGTTCAAAATGGTTTAAAATGGGCTGAATTACTGCATTGTGGGAAACTTTGACCTTTTGATCCATTCACTATTAGACACTCTGACCTGTTATGCTCTTGAGGGCCGCATAAAATGATTTGGAGGGCCACATTTGGCCCCCCGGGCCTTGAGTTTGACACATGTGCACTAGAAGATCTCTTCAAACTGGCCTAAAGTTGCACATACCACATACCACCCATGATTTGTACTTGCACCCATCCATGAGCCAACGGGAGCCTTGTTCCTGTTGTTAACAACAGACGAACCATCGAACAAGAAAGACTTAGTCCAAAGGACAATACAGTAGTGATGCATGGATTTGCTCCGACCTCATCTAAATCCATGACTTTATGTTCACAACCAAATTATTTTCTCCATATTTCAGATCGGCACTTGTGTGACGTTAGGTTTGTCACTCAGGACCATAAATCTGATATTAGTGTGTGTACAAGAACGTATCGAGCTTATCAGAAGACTGAATGATTATTGTCGTGAAGATGCTAAGCCTTGTGATGTCATCAACTTTTTTTCAACACCATTCTCAGACAGTGTATTATTTCTCACACTTTCACCCTAACAGCTATGAATCAGAACGGTGGTTCTTTAAAGATAAAATTTATCACTTGATATTTCTGATCGGCAGACTTTCATCCAAGCATATTGCTGGACGTGTTCCACATAAAACTATGTGCATGAAGTACAGGGTTAGTATTTGCAGGGAGATTTCTTCAGATTGTTTCAACAGGGCCCAGTAACTATAACTATAGTCAGCGTTTGTCTGAATCTACTAAAGTTTGTAAGTCGGATATTTGTATCTCGGGGAGCACCTGGTACATTCGTGAAAGGAACATCCTGTTCTCAGTTGGACTAAGTTGAGCCTTTCAGAGCCTTTCAGCTGGAATTCAGGACCACGGATCAGTTTGGGACAAAACATTTAAAAAGACATTGTGGTTGGACGTGTGACAGCTGTGACCTTTAACAGTTCAAACTGAGCTAAACTGTTGTTTTTCACACAGGGTCAAAACGTTTTACTCCTGAATAATTAGTAGTTTGTTTGTGTGACTCCTGAAGGCTCATCGTTCTCCTGTTCAGTTCATTTCTATGCAAAACCTTCTGAAAACATCCAATGCGATCAGGAATCGCCTCACCAGCAGTCCTAAAGTAATCCTGGAAGTAATCTGGAAGTAATCTGAGTTCCTGTACCATTTCCTTCCACACTTAATGAGCCCTGAGGAAAAAGATGTGCTACTATCCAAATATTTCATGAGCTCACTGCATGAGGACGTTGGATATTGAAATGGAACAACACACACTCCCCATTGAACCGACACCTCCTGTCATCATGATCATGATGGATCTGAAGACGCCACGACGGCTGTGCAGAAGATGAGCTTGGAGAAAACCTACTATGCCCTTAAATACTCTCAAAAGTCACTTAGCATCAGTCCTAGACTGGATGAAGTCATACTGAGGGGTCAAAGTTCACACAGTCTGTCCCTCTACTCCAGTTCCTCTCTGTGCTCCAGGCTCAGGTCTCTCCTCCCCACTCCAGGCATTTGCCTCCCCCTGTTGTTTTCCTCTTCTCCTTCCTCCTCCTCTTCTTCCTCCTCCATCCCTTCCTCCTCTTCCTCCTCCTCTTCCTCCTCTTCCTCTTCTTCAGTGCCGTCCATGGAGTCGTCAGCTCCCAGCATGGCTTGCTGCATGGCCAGGGTGGCTGAGTCTGATGACAGCGACTGCAGGCTGTCCATACTCAGTGGGTCTGAGGGGAGAAAGGAGGCAAACAGCATTTAGAAACAGTATTTATAAAGAGTATTTTAGCTTTTACAAAACGCTAAAATACTTTTTTCATGAACCTTTATTCACTTAATGACAGTAAAGTAAAGGAAACTGCTCTCTGCCTGCTTCATAGCCTTCAGATTCTCTACTTTTCTCTTTCTTTCAATTTTTGGCATTACATTTTTTCACATGCATAACAAGAGTCAGCAGTGTCACCTAGTGGTTATAAGGTGTTAAATGCATGTATTTAAAATACAATTTCTACTTAAAAATGTGAACACTACTGTTTATTTTTGGGAAAATGTGCCGTACTGTCGGAGTTGTTCCCTGTTTGAGATCTGTGTGTCTGCAGGACTCCGGCCACGATGGAGTCCGGCCAGAAGCGCTGCGTCGGACGGTGCTGGGACTTCATCTTCTTCGCTTTAGGAGCTGGATCGGGATTACTGGCGTCCAGCATCGGCTGGAGAATACGTCGACGAGCGTTTATGAACCTGTGGGAGCAAAAAGGTTATTGGAAGTTAATACATGGGACCCAGGACAAGAAGACTTACACTGTGATATTATTGATTAAAAGAATTGTAGTCATTAAAAAAGGTCAGTGAAACAATTTAAAGCCTGACATGGAAAAAAAAAAAAGCTTAGGAACAACCACATGTCAAGATCCAGAAGCCTTTAGTGAAAATAGAAAGTAAAGTAGTAAACGTATTCTGTCCAGAGATTAAACCTTTGATTGGAAAAATATTTGCATATTCTGGAATAATGTCTTGAGTGATGGTTGGGCACTGTTTTATTTTTCTCAATCTTACAGAAACCACAGATACACAATAAGGATTTTATTTTCTTTAAGAATGGATTATCCTAGATTAATTCAACATATTTAAAAGATAAATACTTTGAATCTGCTTATTATAATAACGGCCACCATGTTTTTCAAATGTATTTTTATATTTTGAAAAATATGCATGAATATGTCCCATTTCTGACAGACTTTGTGGATTTTGGATGATTGTCAACGAAGGGCAGTCATGTGTACTTTACATGTATGACCAGCAGATGGCGCTACATCACCAACAATATAAATGATCAGTTTCAGAGGAGCAACGTTTCCAGTCATGTTTCTACCCCAGTCATGTGAAGTGGACACCCTGTTCACATGAGGACAGCATCTTACCAGTTGTTGACTTGCAAAAGCGTGAGATTTGTCTGAGCTGCGATTTGCCTTTTCTCGTCTTCTGTCGGGTACGGGTGCTGAGAGAAGACAGAAACGATTGATAGAAGGGACTCTTGTTGTAGCCTGTTAACACTGATAATCCCATCATCCTCCACAGATTACCATTTCAGATTAATGTACAGTACTCCCCTCCCAGAGACCTCACCATGAGATGCTGGAAGAGCCAGGAGCGCATTATGTTGGTGGCGTGTTTGGGAAGGACCCCCCTCTTGTTCTTGGACTTCTTGTCTTCGCTGTCCAACAGAGACGATAAATCCACGTTTACCTTCACAACCAATCCCAGGGACGGGGAGAGAAAAAGGAAAAAAGGACCGGATAGTAGGGCTTAGTTATTGTTGCCACGGAAACAAAAGGGAGACTACCAATTACCTATTCCTTTTGGGAACAAGTTCAGCAGCACCTCCTTGAGTGTCACCATGGTAACTAAATTTGAGTAATTATACTTAAAATACAGAACCCTTGATGGAGTGAAAGCAGGAGAGGGTCGTTAGACTATCTGACACTTGGAGGACTTCATAAAGCATCAGGTCGGACCCCTGGTGGTCAGGAGTTTCAGAGTGTTGCTGAATCAGCGAATAGTTGGTGTTTGAACTTCGGGTAAAGTCTGGATTAGTGAGATTAAGAAAGTTATCAGTCATGAAACTCCATTGTTATTCAAAAAACTAATGTTACATCATAATCAGATTATTTTGACCAAATCCTCTACTAACCATCCCATTGCTGCTTCATTGAAAGAACTAATGTGGATTAATCCACTGCTAAAAATAGTCCCTAACACACATTTATTTGTGTTATTTAAATTAATGACCCCTTCTATAATGATATTCAAATTCATTACAGATCAATATAATCTACAAACTGAGAGTTGTGCTTTAAGTGGGGGTCTTAGAACCCAATCCCTGGGGGGTTTCACAGGGTCTTCACAAACACAAGGAATGATTCATTTACACCTAAATTCCATCGTGTGGAAACACAAACACACAATCTGTGACTGTGATGGTCATGGGTCACTTTATGTAAGTAAACATCCAAATGTTTATTTCGTTACAGTTACATGCCCTCTCCCCCACCACCTTCCCCAAACACACCACCTATTCACTGCATGACAGGAATTCAGCTTTTGCATACGCTTCTCACACTTTTTCACACAGTTGTACAATTCTACTGTAAATCCACACTTAAATTTGAGTTGACTGGTCCGTCAGCATCAGAACATATCAGTAAAATTTGCACTTGGTGACAATCTTTCCATCAATCAGGGGGCACAAAGACGTAATCTTAAAACCTGTGACTGGATTTATTCTTTGAATCTGTTGTCACAAGTACTTGAAAATGAGATCTCAAAAATGTTTCATTTACTTCTCCTAGACAACTATGAGATCTGTAGGATGCCAAAGTGAGACTAAGTCTTATTTCTCCTGTGTCTCTTTCTTTTCAGGAGCAAAAAGATGCACTAAATCTCAAATTAGTCTCCTTTTAAGTTTCAGAAGAGATCTCAACAAGGTCTCATTTAATTCTCAGAGTTTCTAATAGTCTCACCTATTTCTACTGGTGAATTTTAGGAGAAACATACGAGAAACATTTTAGAGATAGAAACTAAAATGATGAGGTGAGAATCTTTGAGCAGTAAAATTTTCCTCTGGGCTGGAGGGTTCTGTTGGGTTTGTCTTACTGTAAAAGCACTTTGAAATGTCTATAATGTGATTTTGTGCTTTACAAATTAAAATCGATTGATTGATTGATTGATTGATTGATTGATTGATTGATTGATTGATTGATTGATTGATTGATTGAACTTTTCAATTAGCCTGTGCTGATATCTTACAACCACTTCTTGAGTAAAAACCCATTGACAGCCACTTGTTTATGTGGAGTTTCACATCAAATATGGAGACTAAATATTTTTCTCCTTATGATAAAAAGTTGAAATGAGTGTTTTGGTTAGTTTTTAATGTTAGGGTGAAGGTTGACTTGAGGACTAGACCTGCAGTGACAGGAACACAATGGACATGTCCCACTCACAGGTGATTCTGATGTCCCATGAAGACAGTAGCAGCTGATCGGTAGCTCACTAACGAGTCTGACTTTGACCTCATCCCTCTTCCCCCCTCTGCTTCCCCTCGATATGTAAATGAGTTATGCTAATGAACTAACTCCAGTTCCTTCCTTCACCCTCTAGCGCCCTCATTGGCTGCAGGATATATCTCATTGATTTTATGTTTGTCAAATCCCTTTCAGCTAACAGCGGTGTTCAGACATGGCAGTTGGGTGCTGCTTCATGTGCAGCTGAGTGCTAGTTCTAGCATTTTAACAGTTTGATAGCAGTACGCATTTAATATGAGACTGGTGTGGGTGTATATTTAATGTTACTGTCACATACTAACTGGACTTTGATACATAAAGAAATACAAAAAATACACACAAAAAATACAAATACAAAAAAAAAATTAATAATTGATGTGAAACTTCTTTTTTTTTTTTTATTTGTGACTATACCGATGGGTACCCCTGATATCAAGTGCTCCATTGAGTTTTAATGTCCATTCCTGGAGGCTAAAATGTTTCAGAGGTGTGTTTACGGGTAGGACCACTAAAAAAAGTCATATGCATTAGCAAATAGGACAAAAAGTCATGAATAAATAAAAAATGCATCCATACCAAAGAATATAAAATTGATTAATTTTATGCAGAGGAAGGAATCCCAGCAGTCTCTGAGCTAAATAACAGACAACCCCCCACTATACCCCACCCTGACACACAATACCCATAAATACACATTGACAAACACACATATCCCTGCTCCTACACTCCACACACAACAACTCATTACGGTTGCAGCTGGGTGTCACGTGGATCGCCCTCCTCTTATCCCCCCCGGCCCTGAGAGCGCTCGGGTTCCGGGGGAAAGCCAGGCTGAATTAATTGGCAGCGTGAAGCTCCAGAGTGTGATTACTCGGGGCTCGTCGTTAAATCAGCGGCGGGACTGTGTTCAATTCCCAGCCTGCATGTCGCACACCGCCTCAGCTGGGTCACGGCTTCGACAAGGCCACCTCTGACTGTCAAGCACCGAATTACCGTCCTGAAACCGAGCCATGGTGGCTGCCCACGGAGCCCTGTTTACACGTTATTTATTAATATCTAGAGGCCAATGTCGGGCCTCTCAAAGCTGAACAAAGGCCGGTCTCACCAGTAATGTTAAATCCAACCAGTGGGCTGGGGGATTTTTGGAGACACAAAGCAGTAAGGATGAAATAAAAAAATACAAACACATAAATGAATCTGAAATAAAACTAGAATCTAAATTTTGTTCTGATATTAATTCTTTTGCAAAGCCTTTTTTAACGTAATAACTTTTTACAGCGGCGACACGGTGAAAAATTCTTGCAGAATTCTAATCCATTTTATATATTATATTATTCTATTATATTATTCTATTTACTCCACTGGTGCAGATTCTCATTTGTCAGGTCTTGGTTATCCTTGAAGGTTGAATGTGAAACAACTGGACGTCTTCTTCGGATGAGATGTCACGTCCCACCTTCAGCTTTAACTGACTGCGTGGAGTTCAGACGGTTTCCAACACACAGACAATCCTTAAGGTCACACATTAGCAGCTGAGTCCAAAACACTATAATTGGTTGTTACGCTGTTGAAGACAGAGACGGTTTATTTGCCAAATGGTGCATCATGTCATTAGGATTATTATCACTTCCACTTGATTCCAAGTGTGAACAGTGGTGAATTTTTCTCAAGAGAGATGCAGAGACTGGAATAAATGGGGGTGAGGGGTGGATCAGAAAACTGCCTCTGTTATTCCGCTTTGACAGAGAATGCTTCTTCCACTTTCTTTTCAAATCATCTGTGTTTTCTACCAAAAATGTTTGTATTGTTGTATTCGGTGAGTGTCTTTTGTACTTTAAATGTTGTTGGATTGGCTTTCCTGTGCTGAGGTATGCAGTTGTGGTGTGTTTGTTTGATGTGTCTGTCTATTCACACCATTGTTCTGCATGCTGAACATTGTTGAGTTTGTGTTTGGGTGTTTAATCCTTCAGGTGAATCCGTTTTTTCCTCCACGTGTTACAGATGTGTTCCTGTTGGAGAAAATCTTTTTTTAAATTCCCAGATACTCCAACCACATTAGGAATTACCAATAAAGATTTTCCAATAACACAATGAAATTTAAGATTTTAACAGCTTCTGTTCCAGAGAGTGGTGATGGTCAGAGAGCAGATAACGGTCCATGAATGTTGGTTTTCCATAAACACAGATGTTGAGTATTCCATCCATCTCATTTTCTACTGCGCCGTCCAGAAAGGGTAACTAGTTTCCTCCGACATCCTATTGGCTGTGCCATGTGTTCACTAGTGTGATCAACCAATAAGAGGAAACAGGAAAACAGAGACCGAGGGCCAGCGAGGGTGAATCACAAGCGACTGGTTCAGTTTGTGGACGACACCTGGGTCAAAGGTCATTACGTTCACATGATAGGACGTCGGTAGGAATCAGATGCCAGATGCTATCATATTTAGCTCAGATGCTATGATGAACACACACACACACACACACACACACACACACACACACACACACACACACACACACACACACACACACACACACACACACACACACACACACACACACTTACAGTACCTTCACCAGATAACTTCACACACTCTGTTTTGAAAGAATGAAATGGATTTGCCTCTTTTAAATGAAGAGGGCTGCAATTCACAGTCATGTCTGCCAAATAAAATCAAACTGTTCCGTCAAACCAAACAAAACAATAAAGCAAATAGCAGGTTGTAATGAAATATAGGCCACTAAACAGCAGCACTGCAGAAGCAAATAGAGCACAGCTTCATAAAGCTTTCAACAGGTGTATTAAATCAGGCGAGCGAAGCCGTGTTGATGCCGTTGTGCAGGTGAACGATGCCTCTGCTGCGCCATTTGGTAAAGAGTCTGTTTTTGTTTCCTCTAAAGCCTCAAATCAGTTCCAGTCACCATCACACGGAGAAAAATACCTTTACAGGTGTTTACCAGCGAACATCACAAGCATGGAGAACTGTTTTGGGTGTTACTCGTTGGATTTGATTTACGGAAAAGTCTGAGAAAGTCTGAAAATTAAAGTTAAAATCTATTTAAAAGACAAAAAATATTCAAGCACTGCCATGTACTGGTCCTGATCGTCACAAGATGCTCACCAGAGCTGTGTTTAACCATCTGTGCTTTCACTTTCTTTAACTTAAACATGTTCAGGTCATGGCAGCAGGATAATTAGTCTCTAAAAAAGAAATCCCTTCCAGGAGCCTCAAACGTCCTCCTGGGGGACGTTTGAGGCTCTCCAGGAACAGATGACATGCGCCATCCCTCCAGAAAGTACCTCCTCCAACCTGCTGGATTCAGCATTAAATAACAACATCTGATTGGTTGAAATGTGTCTGAAATCAATAAAAACAAACCGACAACAATGAGATCTTTGGTTTCTCAAGGTGAATTTGGAGTTAGCACACAATCACCTCACTGGAATCGTCCACTACAGGTTTCAGGTTTATGGGTGCCTCTTCATGATAATAAGTGATTATAATAAAAATAATCATAATAAGTGACGCCGATGCTTCTGTAGGACAGTAATTGGGCCCCAGTGACCCAGAAATGTTTGGCAGAGGTGCACAGTGAAAGCTTTTTATATGGTGGGTAATTTGTGACAAATATGATAAATAAATATGATAGTGACCTATGGTACTTAAGCATTAGGAGTTCTGTGACCTCTGACCTCTGAATGTTTTGCTATTTGATGTTAACTATTGGTCGAGTCCACTGAGAAAAGTAACGGAAATAAAACAGAGTCATCAAAAATAAAGTGATGTGTTGAACGTTTTGGTTACCAGGAAGTCAGAGTGTGTGTGTGTGTGTGTGTGTGTGTGTGTGTGTGTGTGTGTGTGTGTGTGTGTGTGTGTGTGTGTGTGTGTGTGTGTGTGTCTGTGTGTGTGTGTGTGTGTGTGTGTGTGTGTGTGTGTGTGTGTGTGTGTGTGTGTGTGTGTGTGTGTGTGTGTGTGTGTGTGTGTGTGTTCGTGTGTGTGTGTGTGTGTGTACTTTATTAGTGTGGTGTGCTTACATGACTGTAATTTGCAGGAAAACACGATAAGATCATGTCAACACTGAATGACACTGAATGAATGTCATGTAAATTGTGTCTCTTAGTGGGGTGGGGGTGCTGTATTCAGACAGAGGCAATAAAAATGTGTCTGGGGGGGTCTTGTGAGATGTAAAGAAGCCTTGTGTTAACTCTAAATTGAAACCTACGGGGGAGGGAATCCGACAGGAGACGGTTTCTACCTGTGAGTTCTGGATCTGGATGGTTCCCGGAGGCAGTGCTTGAGTTAACACTTGCCCCTGCGATGTCACCATGGCAACCGGCTGGTACAGGGTCCCACCTGAGGGGATAATTTGCCATCATAAGTACGAAGCATCTTCAGTCCTTGACAGACCACAAAACAAACGCGCAGCAAACGAGAGACAGAAATATTAAATTCAAGATGCATTAATGCACCTTAACCCAGGCATGTGTGTGTGTGGTGGAGGGTTCTGGCTTAATTAGTCTTGATCAAGACACCCTGATCACAGTGTGTCTGAGCTCTTCCAGTGTGTAGCGATCAAAGCCGGAGACATCGATTTATTTTGGGTTAAAAGGGATTTCCAGAGGGCAGGATTAACATTTCACTGTTCAGACCCACATTCTGAGCGGCGAGCAGCTGGAGGAGGATCCTGTCACCTCTATCTGCTGCTCAGAACTCACTACAGATGCATATGATGATAGATAGTAAAATATATTATATGTAAAGGTTAGGATACTTTTTAAGATGTGTGTGCTGTGCAATAATAGAATAAAAATCAAAAGCATGCTCTGATTATAGATTGATTATTGACTACTACACAACCGTGTGTTTTTGACAATGGGACAGAGATCATTGGCATTACAGTATCACCACTTCATTACTTTACAAACTGTGATACTACATTACTTTAATGTGTTTTCAATAGTTTAGTTAGTTTATTTAGATGACAATAATCACAAAAATTAATTTAAGTTATTCTTGAAAAATACTGCTACTACCACTAGTACAACTATTATTATTATTTTATTTTTTTAAATTAATATTATTTTTATTATTATTATTATTATTATTATTATTATTATTATTATTATTATTATTATTATTATTATTATTATTATGTAGTGGAGCACATAACTCCACTAACATTATTACTATTAATAAAGGAAGACAGGTTTATCATAAATGCTCATATCATCACTAAAATTAAAAACGACTATGAAACCATCAAATATTCATTCATAAAAGACGACCTTAACTTTCCAAGTTTGAATTCTAATAATCACGTGTGACAAAATGAACAGTGTATCCTCTGTGTGTTTGAGTGTGCGTGTAATTAAATGCTCACCCGACACCACTTGAGAGTTGATTGTAGTCATGGCAACATTGCCCTGTTGCAGACCCCCGGCAGGCACCACAATCCCTGAAGGGTTAACAGAGCTGGAGACAGAGGTCATGGATGGAGAGGAGGTCTGAATTAGTTCCTGGGGGATCACAGAGAGACATCGGTGAGCACAAGTCAAGAGGATGTTTGTGATTGAAGATTCCCAACAGCAAACTCTACCTGGTGATAAATGACACGGGGTATCATGGCAACTGCTGCTCAGAGGGGGGGTACTATAGAGAGCATTGGTGACTGACCTGCTGCATGTTGAGACTGGTGTGTGAAGGAGAGTACGGTCCTCCCAGGTCGTTACGGAGGAGGTTGTCGCTGTGCATCTTGGTCTTGAGGCAGGTGATGTAACGGTTGCAGAAGTCTTTACAGAGTTCATTGACCTTCTCTAGTTCCAACAGGTGGATTCTCAAAACCTGAATGGCCTTTACCATCTGAAGGACACAGAACACACCATAACCTGATCACCGCACGTCTGCATTCATTGTTAGTTAAAAGTAGCATCAATTTATAAAAACTGTGATGAAAATGTGCATCAAAATTTCTAATTTATTAAATTTCTCATGTTATGCACAGATTTCATGTTTCTATTCGGCTTTAAAACTGTTTGGATAATTTGTTTAAACACGGTGAGGCTGGACTAGATCTTAGAACAACCATGAAATTAATTAATTAATTTTCATCAAGAAGAAGACACCAACTTTACAATATTAATTATCAAAGCAGACAGTTTCCACTGATATTTGTGGTACGGACAAAAAAATCTGAGTAACTGAGTGATATCCAGGACAAGAACACCCATAAAGGTCTCCACAGCTCAGCTGAATGAGCTGATTTTTACTCCAAAGGAGTGACTCTCACTTCTGTCCTTCCACTTCTTGTTAAGTTGTACTAACCAACACCTGACAGGATGTGAACTTATGCATGTTTTTCCTATATGTCCTTATAAACCAGGTTACATTACATTATTCAAAAAATAAACCTGCACCTTTTTCAATTCCCTGTTTGTATCTTGTACATAAATAAATAAGCATTCCTAATATTAATACCAGAACGGCAGAGGGTAGTCACACACCGCTGCAGGGCCGTGGCTGCGTTTGTCTAAAAGACGCAGAAAAATCTGCTTTGCATTTCATTGGTGTTACAAAAACTGATATTAAATATTGTGCTGGTGGAGAAGATCAGACGGAGTCGGCGGCTGGCAGGATGACTGTAGTCTGTAGTCGAACATCATTCAAGAGAAAAAACCTCCTAAAACAAGTAAATTAATTACACAACCATGTCAAGGAGGGTTAAGATACAGCAGACTTTGTGTTTCTGCTCAGACTAGAAGTGTTGCACTTTGCATTCATTTTAGATATTAGAGCGTTGAGTACAGGACAGAACAACAGCAACGCATGAGATGATGTAGTTTGTCTCCTGCTGCGTCAGTCGACGGTCAGTAGACGGAAGTCAGTAGACAGAAGTCAGTAGACGGTAGTCAGTAGACGGTAGTCAGTAGACGGTAGTCAGTAGACAGAAGTCAGTAGACGGTAGTCAGTAGACGGTAGTCAGTAGACGGTAGTCAGTAGACGGAAGTCAGTAGACGGTAGTCAGTAGACGGAAGTCAGTAGACGGTAGTCAGTAGACGGAAGTCAGTAGACGGTAGTCAGTAGACGGTAGTCAGTAGACGGCAGTCAGTAGACAGAAGTCAGTAGAATATTTTCACAAGAACATGACGCTGAGGTTCACCAGAAACATTACATTCAAATCTGTTTTTCAAAGAGGAACTTTTATCTACTTTAAAAGCCAAATCTATTTCTAATATGTACAAATGTATGCTTTGAATCTTCTAACCCACTGCCACAAACGTTAGCCATAATCCACACTTTCACCTACGACATGGATTCTGGAGATCTGGAGGTACTTTCTTTGGTTATTTACTGTTCTCAGGGTCTTCAGGAAGACTGTGTCCAATGCCAAAAATCAGCTCATTTATAAACTGAATTCATAGAATATTTGCGCAAACTTGGTCATGGAATGTGCTAAACCTCCTGTTGTGCTCCAAGCTTATCTAAAGGCTATTTATTAATTATTGTATCCTAAACAAACATGGGCCAGGCAGAAATTCTAACCTACTGCTGGACTTCACATTTAGTTTCATTGTTCTAAAGCCAAGTATTGATTTTCAGGATTTTTCCTACACTGGTGTTCCTGGCAAGCTCACAAAAGTTTAAGGCAGTGTTCCAACCAGCAGACGGACCCTGATGTACGCAGACATCACGACATCTCACTGATCTCCTTAACATGAACGTATTTTTAAACTCGTGCACATTCAGCTGTGAGACGAGTTTAAAAAACAGAGTAAACTACATCTGGTCACATACATTTAGGATCTCAGGGGTTCTGGTGACATGGATTTTGCTGCGAGAGCAATATGGAGTCATTTTAAAACATTAAATAAAAAAAATTAAATTAAATTTTAAAAAATGTATTTAAAAAAATGTAATTAAAAAAATGTAATTAAAAAAATGTAACATTTAAAAAAATGTTTAATTAAAATTAATTTTAATGTAAAAAACAAACAAACTAGAAAACCAACAAAAAATAAATCCTCCTCTTGTCCAGTTCAAACATGGACTAAAGGAATTCTTAAGGTGGACTCTCGGTGACTGACGCCCCTAAAGTTGTGGAGGAAACTGTCCCAACACCATCTGGTCTGACATTTTCCAGCAATTTAAATGAATGGAGCAGCAGGGATCAAATAAACTTGTATTATAGTGAATATGGATGATGCAAAAACCTCTTAAACACATGCATAAAATTTTGATTTTGAGTTAAGAATAAAATGTGAGTATCCCAGTTAATGCACATCATCTGTGTGAGTCTGCATCCCCTGCTTCAGCAGTATTCTCACCTTCAAAGTCACAACTCAAGGTCAACAAAATGGACAGAAAAGTGCTGGGCCAAGGAGGAGATAAATCAGCTAATTAATCTGCACTCACTTAATCAGGGGACCAGTAAGTCTGCCCAGTGCAGCCAGTCAGGCCCAGTGTAACATGACTGCTCTGTGAGCGTCAGTGCCCTCTGGGAGGGGCGCCCACACCCAGTGCCTCATAAAACACACAGATGCAGGGGTAATTGACTGTTCAGTACTTGTCGGGCCGCCATCACGAGTCCTGTAATGGCAAGAGTGCACTTCCTTTTTCTTTTTCTTTTTTTCCTCTTGTGTCTTTGTCTGGCTTCAGCTCCTCCCTCTCTTTTCTCCATGAACACCATCAGCATCCTCCTTCTTTTAACTCACATTTAGTGATAGCTGTTGTGTGAGGAGAGCAGGATGAGGAGGGGTGGAGGGAAGGCCAGGGAGTAGACTGTGTCACTGCTAAAGCAACGGTCAGGTGTTCCTACACAGGTTGGGTATTAAGAGCTCTGGATTAATTATTCCCCATCAGGGTGAGAGATTAATTCAAAGTTTAGTGATGGAGATGTGAAACTACCCCCAAAAACATGTCTAACGCTCAAAAACCACAGCTGGCTGGGAGGACTCATGCATCATCATCATCATCATCATCATCATCATCATCATCATCATCATCATCAAGTGATTGATTACCATTGATTCCATATGGGAAATAAAGTATTTGGTGTCTTCATTATTTATTTATTTTCAATTGAAATGTAATTTTTGTTGTTGGAGAGTTATATACGGATATGAAGCTACTGTTGTTACCAACACTGAACTCCACATCACTGATTATGTTCAGACATGAAGGGGGCTCAACTGTCATCCACATCTAACAGGGTAATAAGAGTGTGATGTCATGACGTGTGTGTGCGTGTGTGTGTGTGCGTGTGTGTGTGTCAGATCTTTGCTCACCAAGTTGTCCAGCTCTGGGTCTTCGCTGAAGAAGGGTTTGTGTTCTCGCTCCTGCTGGTGAACAAAGTTTTCGATGTCGACATCAAAGCTGGCCGACGTGATGCACTCGGATCCCTGCGTGGCCTGTTCACACTTCTCAAACAGCAACGCCAGCAGGGGGAACAGTGGATGTCTGAGGAGAGAGACAGAGAGAGAGAAATTAGATTGTTTTAAAAATCACGTTTACTCATAAAAGCCAAATTACGAGATAATCACGTTGTGTTTACCGAACGAAGAAAACATCTCACTTTAACATTTATCAAACTAGAAAGACTCAAGTTTACCAATCTAAAAACCTCTCAGACCGTAAAAACTGGTTGGTCACTTCCTTCTGGATTCTCCAGGTTATTATAGGTTATAATTATACCATGTGCATCAAATTTTGTCATTTTTATCACCAATTTATTTTCTGAATCATTTAGTAATGCAGGCAGACCAGATTGATCCGCCATTCATTCAAATACACCAACATTAAATTTCATGCAACAGTAGATTTCAGTCATTCTGAACATAGAGGAGTAAACTTTATCCATAAACCATCACAGTACAAACACCTTCACTTTCAACCATGTTTCTTTTTGTAATTTGCTTCTATTTTTGATGTATTTTATTAAACATATGTTGTTGTCAGGATGAAAATGTTCACTCTGTGACTCACACAAACAAGTGTGTGTATAGAAACAAGTATCAGTAAGATTTATGAAAGTACACCAGATATAACTGAAGCAACAATAACAGGATAATAACAAAAGAATCACAAAAACAAACGAGTTTAAACTTTGAATTCATGCAGATGTATTTAATGTCACCGGACAGAAGTAGAAACTCATTAATATAAATAGTTTAGTACACAGCCTATTGGTCAGGCTGACAGGAAACTGAAATGTAATGAAAGCTGAGGAGAACAAACACCGACCGTGAACAAAAGTGTTTGACACACACGACTGCTGGAGCCCCACAGGTGTGTCATCCTCTCACACGACGCTACATGAATACGATTCAGTCAAATTCATTATGAATTCTTGGTACTATTTTACATTTCTGCCTGGGAAGCTGCTGAATAGTGACTAATTTCCAAATCCAGTGTCTGTACAGAGCATACAAGGAGAATGACATTCAGGGTTTTTAAATTTTAAAGTCAGATGCAGATGGTTTTTGTTCATCCTTTATTTATGTATAAGGGCTAATCTGGTTACTTGTTTTTTGTCAGATGGACAAAGAAATAGAAAACAGGACAGATTTCTGCTAAACTTGAGAGAAGGGTCCAGAAAAAAAGCTCTTCAATCTTTTTGTACAAACAAAATACTGAATCTCAAATTTTTATCACTCTATGTGGTTTTCTTCCAATTAAGGGTGCTTTAATTATAAAGAGCTTATTGTAAAATTTTTCTAAAAATGTAAAATAATCATCCACCATTGAACCTCGATGGTCCAAAAGTAATAGAATGTAGAAGAAGGATGTAATGTTGGTTGCATGAAAAGAAAAACAAATCTATTCATTTAACACTGAATGCAAACAAAAGATCGTCATCATCATATCCCATGATGCATCAGGAGGTTTTCCTGATGCAGGTTTTCTTAGTTTTCCTGTAAAGTAAATGACTTGTGTACTCCATATACTTTATATACTCTTCTACTGTAAAACTCTGGATGTTTGTTTGTCCTGTTTGTCCCTGGTTGTTGCTCTGATATAGGAGGTGCAGTGTCGACTATTACATTTTATAACCGCTCATTCCTCGGCGACATACAGTAAATACACTGGGCTCATTAAAGCACCGCCTGTGTGGACAGGAATGACGTTTTTGTGAAGGACAAGAACAGTCTACATTCCATATTAAATTCCCAATATAAGAAGCCCATTTGTCCAAGACGATTGTGGAACTTTTCCAGTCAATGTTCTGTTATCTTTCTCAACAGAAGAAGAGAATTCTTGGAAAACTGCGACAACCAGACTCCAAGCAGCAGAAAAAGACCCGCCAGACAGTAAACAAAGAAATCCTCCACCTCTGCTGGGAGTTCTTGTGTGTTTCTGCTCCCAGACTGGTGTGCTACACCAGACAAATGTGACAGGAACAAGCACCAAAGTTTGCAGAGAACTTCTCCAAAGTGTCTTTAAAGCTTGCAACGACTGGCTGGAGAGTTTTAAGAACTGGAACAAGACGACGGGACAGAACAACGATGGACCTGACCTCGGTGAAAAAGAAAACCCCCAAAACGACAACCGATGACACGATAATGTTTGACTCAAAGGAAAAGAAAGTCAACCATGATGTCTTCAAATGGGAGGGACAATTATACATGGACATGTAACACAAAAATCAAATATTTGTTTCATTTAATTGAAAAAAAAATTTCTTATGTATATAAAACACAGATTTTTGTTTCTAATTTTTGTTTTCTCGCTGGAGGTAGTATTTTTTTCATTCTCATTTTTTTAAAATTCCCATTCTTTCAGACGTGTGTGTGTGTGGGGGGGGGGGGGTAGTGTATATTTCAGGGGACTGCGCTGACATGGAGGCGGACTCGTGCTCTAACCCATGGCTCTCATTTGCAGCCTTTAATAGTCGTCTATATTATACTCTAATCTGCCTGATCCCAATTTAATGCCGCTCCCTCTGCCCGACGTGGCAGGAATACTAAACAGGGGGGGGGTCACATGCAGAATGGAGAGCCTCTGCCTTGTGTGTTTAATGTCTGCTGGTGGGGGGGTGTAACAGGGTGACTCTCAGCACTGCAGATGGTGTCTTAACAAGTTATTTACTCACACATCCAGCCTTTTGTTAGTTGTGTTATTTTTATTATCATAATTCTGCCAGTGGGATGAGATCATTTAACTGTGAAGAAGAAAAGAAGACATCCCAGTGTCAAAAGAGTTAGAAATACACACAGATTCATTGTGTCCAGGAGACGTCCCACTAAAGACGGGGGGGCCCTGTGGCTATAAGGACCTCTACTGGTGGGGCAGAGAAATACCAGCAGCGAGGGGTTGTACAGTAGGGTTATGTACTCACCTGTGTCTTCACATTCGTACAAACTTTATTTAATGTCGTGACAGACGGTGTTTGGTTTGTTTTTTCTTTAATTTCTTTGGGAGTAATAATTTTGATGAAAACTATATTTAAATACATTGATATTTTAAACTTCCTATAAATTATAAGTACACAGCTATGGGTTGGTTTGTGGATAACGCGCTGCTGAATGAGAGGGAACTGGATGTCCTCTAAATGACTAAAGGATTTATTAGGTACAAAACTACTCCCGAGACTTCTTGGAGCAGGAACGGTCCACGGGTGAAGAAAGGTTTTGGTGTGGTTGAAGGGCAGTGCCATGAATTTTAATATTAATATTTCCCTGTAAGAACAAACAAATATGAAGTAAAACTTTCATATTTTATTCTCCTCTCAAACAAATTCCCCTCCTCCAAAGTAACGAGTGTATGTCATTTATCTACAACTGCAGATCCAACACACACAGACTGTGTTTGAGGACTGTTTTTAACGTCTGGATCATTGACTTTCTGACACGTAAAATAAATACATTTATTTCATGTGTATAAAGGTCATGATGGACATTCATGAGGTGCATTTGTTGGAAATCTTTTACTTTTTGCTCCACCTTTAATGGTAATATCACTGGGTTTGTGCTCCAGGTTGTTCCTACAGTCATTTCTTTAGACATGTGACCTGAACACATTTTGTGTTGTTTGGTCACTTATAGAAGCATCAGCAAACTTCTAAAAGTTGTACAAGGTAAAACAAGTATTAATCTCCAAACTGTATTTTTGACTGAATTTTTGAATCAAGCTATGAACAAACATTTTTTTAATCTGATGTTTTCAGCTTTAGTCGGCCTTCACATGGGTGCTGAGGTTTCAACTGAAGGATGCAGCAACAACAAAACTAAAACTATCAAGGTAATCAGGGTTTGTATGAAAAAACATCCATCCCTGAACACATTCCATTGAGCACAGTTGGACATTACCAACTCAGAGTGGGGCAAAAAAACTACCCCTCTGTGCTTTCTATGACCTTTAGACAGGAAGTCGGGATTAAGGTAGATGGGCTGTGAAAAGGCATGCTTTTTCATGCCTCTGTGTGTGTGTGTGTGTGTGTGTGTGTGTGTGTGTGTGTGTGTGTGTGTGTGTGTGTGTGTGTGTGTGTGTGTGTGTGTGTGTGTGTGTGTGTGTGTGTGTGTGTGTGTGTGGCCGCATAGTCATGTGATGTGTGTTTTCCAGTCTTCCACTACCTCCTGCAACTAAACCGAGCCCCCCACCCCTGTGGTGGCTGCCAGAAGTGGCGGCTTCTATCTGCAGTGCGACGGAGTGGAGATTGCCGGCTGGGGGATCATTACAGGGGCCATAAAAGAGCGATTTACAGGACGGCCAGTGAGTGGAGTCAGCACGGTCCCCACCCTCCAGCGCCGCAATGTGCTGGATTACCAACGGAAAGCCCAAAATGGAGAAATGGAGGCCAGTGGGGGGAACGTGATGACTTAAACATGAAGGTGAGGGACGTGGCAACTCAGGTGACATCTGCTTTATGGTTGGTGAGTCAGAAGCCGGAGAAGGAAATAAGGGCCCACTTGATTTTTATGTTTGATTAAAGTGTGGTGCACTTGAAAAAAGTCAAGCATAAGTTAAGTCATTTCTTTATGGGTGTGGAATGGGAAATTCATTCTGTGCATATAATCTGTCAGTATAAGAAGCAGTGGCCAGACGTTATGCTGCACCCTGTGACAATTCTAAACCTGTGTACATAGAAGAACGCTCATGACCAGGAATCAAACCCACAACCTTCTCATGTGAGGTGTTGCATTGAGTTTTAGCTCAGAGATAATATAAAAACTGTTGTAATTGCTGTTGTTAACATTTGACAGCTGTTCTGGAGCTCAATAATCTTTGGGGATTTGCTTTTGGTCAACTATTGAATGAAGGTTCAAAAATGAAATCATGGCTTAACAGCCCCCCCCCCCCCCCCATGATTATGTTTAAGAGAGATTTGCAATACCCAGCATGCTGTCACCCCATCTCATCACATGCTGATGCTCTGTCACACCCTTCTATCCTTTAGGTGTCGTTTAGCATCTGTAGCGGCCCCACACACTTTACATGTTAACACAGGCTAACAAGAGAGGGCTCTGTGGTCAGGTTGATCCTCCATAAACTCTGTGGTTAGAGCCAAGAAACACTGCAGACGTGACTCGGGCTGGAGGCTTTTCTCTTGACCCCTGAGGTCTACATGTCCAAGTTCCATGTTTTATTATACCAAAAGATTGTGACACTAGTGAGGACGAGTATGACCCGTAGTTAAAAGAGATGAAACGATGTGAGGAAAACGTAACTGATATAGACAGAAAGAAAATAGTTGTGTTCTAGCGGCTCGACTGCTTCATGTCTGAGCATAATTCCTTTTTTTCTTTGTGTTTCTTTAAATGTGTCTGAGCTACATAACTACTGAAACTACAGACAACACTCAATCATAAGTTGTACTGTACTGTATATACTTACATAACTATCTTATTCTAATGTACTTCAAACCAACAACAATAACAACACAAATCAGAATAGACAGCTTTTCATTTGCTGCACAAACTTCTGTTCGTTTGTCAGACGGTCGGCATTCTTATTGCTCGATGCACAATCTGAAACGAGAGAGGACGTTTGGGTGTTTCATTTAAAGCGGGTCTTTGTTGTGTTGTTATTCAGCCCTGTTTTTGGCAAATTAAATCAGTGTAATGACTTCTAATTTCCCCCCACAAACATGTTCAAAATGGGACTTCTACAAGTATCACCAGCTGTATTTCGAGGCTTTGCATGACCAGCTAATAAAATAATTAAACTAATAAGGAGTCTTTACAATCCCGGTGACTTTTACTCGGTGGTGGTTATTTCCACAGCCCAGCTGGTAACTGGGCAACGATCAGGAACGATTGACCTGCTCAGGTCAGGACTGATAACTAAATCACTACTGTTAAATATCTTCTAAAACAAGCATTCTTAATAAGCTTCCTATATTACTTATGCTGAAAAAAAATTTTTCACCCCTGTTTGAAGACAAGACTTCAAGAGGCAGTCATGTACCGTTAACACATTAAAGATATTTGAAGACTAATAGGTAAATTACATTTGCAATTTCATTTAGTTTGATGTATTTTAGAAGGAAATGCAAATGAAAACATAAAAATACCAGACTGAGCTGTTAAACATTCATAGTCGACTACCAGTGAGTGAAAAGGTACGAAAAAATCTGAAAGTTTACTTGTGCTAAAATGAAATGAATTCCCGTCTCAACAGGATTCATTTTGTTCATCAGTTTACCTAAAAAGTTTTTTTTCCCCCCAAAACCTGCAGATTCTGAAGTGTGCATTCACGTTAGCTGACAAGTAAACGCCGTTTGGCCTCCTACGGAACGAGCCGTGATTGCCTACTTTCACAATAATCTGGCAGCTAGGCCACCAAGCGGGTACAGAGAGGGATGGGGGGGCGGGGTGTGAAGGTATGTGTTTATATGAATGTGTGTGAGCTGCGGGGAGAGCGTGTGATGGAGGTCCCTCCCTCGCTGGCTTTGCTCCCTACTGTTCGCCAGCCTAATCAGCCCCGCCGTAGCCTCGTTTATTAGGAGCCACTTTGTGGCGGTTTCCCGCTGGGCGTTCTCCCAACAAGGCCCCCGTTTCTCCAGGCTACATTTCTGAAGCGCAACCTTTCTGTGTGTGTGTCGAGACGGCATACAGACACACACGTGTGCACACACACACTATCTGAATAAAGCTTTTTTTTATTTTATTTCTTTGCTTTTCAAAATCACATTTTTATTCCCATTCCTGGTGCTACACGTCACTCTCCAGCAGAAAGCATCACCCAGAGTCTGATCTGAACAACATCTCTCCCGACATTAACGATAGCAAACACCCCCACCGAAGAAACTACTAATCAAAATAATACCAATCATAGACAAGAATAATGAAATAAAATCATTAAAAAAATTCATGCTATACTAATATTTTGACACTTTGAGAGAATAACCTTTGTGGAAGAAGCCGCAGCTCCTCTTGGAAAGCAAGATGGCATGAAAATTCAAGTTTTAATGGGGCCTAGAAATAAATAAAATAAAAAATAAAAAAACGATGATGATGAGATTTTCCTGATAAAAAAGAAGAATGTGTGTCGACAATTTATCTATTAATAACTGCTTCACTCTATATTTGTTGCAGGCAGCTCCTGCTCCATTAATGGATCACAAATTTGTCCCTATAAGAAAAAGAAGAGGAAAGAAAATTCTCGTCTTTGTTCCACATCCGAGTCAAGCCGTATAGAAGCCCGTAAAAAATGGCCATGTGAAAGAAACAGCCAATAAAACGACTTGAGCTTTGACACAGTTTCCTGCATCGAGCAGCGGCTGAGTACCAACACGCTCTGACCTGCTGAATGGAGGACACACTGGTGGAGAAGCAGGGCAGTGGTCAAGAAAGCATTGTGTCTGCAAACATACACACACTTCATGCCATTACAGAGGGATGAGCCCTGGATCACCACAACACTCACATCTTTGTGGAAAGATCCCACGACTGGCAAAAGCCAGAAAACATCGTTTTTGTGTCTTTTTCTGTCACTTTCTAAAATGCATTGAGGGACAACTCCTCCTTGATGTTAGTTCAATATGTTCGATAAAGTGGTTCCTCTAAGACACGTGTCAAACTCGAGGCCCGGGGGCCAAATGTGGCCCTCCACATCATTTTATGTGGCCCGTGAGAGCATAAAAGGTCAGAGTGTCTAAAAATAAATAGGTCAAAAGTGTGGTTTGTCCAAAAACCACATTTCCCACAATGCAGTAGTTCAGCCCATCTTAACTCTGACTAAACGTAGTGAACAAAGTTAATGTCCTAACTTGTGTCTGACGTTATTTTTCTTTATTGATTGATAGTTTGATCCTTGATTGATGGAGTTCTGTGGGTTTAATAACCTGACAAATGAAAAGGATTTATGTTAGAACAGAGAAACAAACAAACATGTTTTTTCTGTCTAACTGTAATGTTTGGAACTAGAATCAGTCAGAAATTCAGTTATTTAACATTAAGGAGTAGTTACATTTAGTTACATTACACTGAGTTACATTTAGTTACATTTATTAGTTACATTAAGGAGTAGTTACATTTAGTTACATTACACTGAGTTACATTTAGTTACATTTATTAGTTACATTAAGGAGTAGTTACATTTAGTTACATTACACTGAGTTACATTTAGTTACATTTATTAGTTACATTAAGGAGTAGTTACATTTAGTTACATTACACTGAGTTACATTTAGTTACATTTATTAGTTACATTAAGGAGTAGTTACATTTAGTTACATTACACTGAGTTACATTTAGTTTTAGTTACATTTGGCACTTTGAGGACAGCCATTATGCTGATGTGGCCCTCTGTGATGATGAGTTGGACCCCCCGATATAAGAAATGGATGTGGATATGTTTTCTAGACCCTAAGCGATGATCACATCCAATGTTCACGTCCAAACTCACAAACATAAACTGTCACGGTTCGGCGTGGCGGTGCTGGTGTGTGGCAGGGGGAGGCCAAGCTTGTGGGTGGAGCCTCGGCTCCACACCTGTTGGTCCTCTCCACACCTGAGACTCATCCACACACCCGTTCTGATTATCACACCTGAACTTGTTTTGGTGCTAATGACCATGAGGCTTTTTAAGCCTGGCTCCATGAGCGCTCGGTGCTGGTTCGTTTTCTCTAGTTTGGTTGGTAGTTTCTGATTTTCTAATTCTTGTCTGGATGAAGTATTTTTGAGTTTGTTATAAAATGATGGAGAAAGGATTCACTTTTGGTGTCCTGCATTTGGGTCCATATTCCGCCTCCCGTGACATTAACAGCTTTTTAAAATGAACGTCCGATAATCAGTCGTGTCACGCAGCTCGGCGTTAGATCCAGGTGCTTTGTGGTTACAGCAATAAACAAGACTCATTTACGTCCCACCTGAACATGAAACGAGACCAACAAGCTTCCTTCACCTTGAAATCAGTGCGTCTAGCAGATGGTAGTGAAGACTCAAAGATAAATTATAACCAAACAACTAAAGCAGCCACAGCAGAGGAGGCTGGGGTCATTTCAGAGAAAGGGACACAAGTGGAAGCAGCATGTTTGATGCTGAGGCCGACTGCATCAGGGTTCGGGTCATACACATTACACAAGGTCATACATCACGTGTTCCATGTCGTACATAGAAGTCACTTAGAGATGGAAACAGATTTGAAAAACATGGCATCTGTATTTGAGGAGATTTTATTTGTATCACTTTCATGGGTATTATTTTATTTATAATTTATTTTTATGTCACTTCAATATTATTATGCATACACTGTAAAGAAGAGAACATATGTGTTGCTTTTCAGTCTACCACAGAGAAATAAAAGTCTTTTACTTTGTTAAGAGAAACAAAAATTATGTTGCTTTCAATTTAAATATATGTGTTTTTTTATTATGCATTTTTAATATGCACTCCATTAGCTTTGGAGCATTTGTTTGTTTGTTTGTTTGTTTTTAGTCAAATAAGTCATGCTTCTATTTTCAGATCTTTTCCTTACATTTTTACCAAGTTCCTTTCACATACTTTACATTAGATGACATTACCCTCAGGTGTAATGGGCCTGAACACTACATACAGTATGTATTATATCTGTATAAAGGAGGGGGGGTGGAGCAGAATGTGTGAAAATCACTTCTTTTACATGTTATTTTCAGACATTGTGTTGAGGTCATTGTGTTTAAGGTGGATAAAATAATTAATCAGACTCCCACAGACCCATCAGCACTGAAGGTGGGAGGACAAAAAGTCTCAGGATGAAAACGTGGTGAAGTTGGACGTTCTACGCTGAACAAATTGTCATTGATTCTAGATTTCCACGTGTAAAAGCACAAAGTGCCACACATCTGTGTAAAGCACAATAGAGTGACCTTAAAACAGCTTGTTCTGGTAAACACAACTTTTCTTCCCAAGATGTTTCTGAGCATCATAAAGACATTTCTGCTAAGAAAAAAAAAAAAAAACAGAAAACAAGGGCTATTATCATGTCGCTTTCAATTAAGCCAGTGTTTCCATTTCGGAGCCGAATCGGCTTCCATCAGCCACAAACAGTAAATCTGTAACCTGAAAAAAAAGAAGCCTTACCGGCTTTTTAATAAGATGCAGAGAATCCAGAAGGATTTTTATAGTAAATGCCACAACTCATTAGGCTAATTACTCCATCACACATTAACTCGCTCCTAATAACAAAGTAGGCAGAGAGACAGATAGAAAGAGAGAGGAAACCACACATCTCCTCATAAAATTGGCATTCTTGCAATTAGTGAAAAGAAACATTAAAGCCCACACAGACTTCCTGAGCAAAATAATTAAAGTAAAATAGCAAAGAATCTCTGCGCTTTCTCTCCTTTCAAAGTGTGCAGCACCGTGCGAGCGCTGTGTACAGGCAGATCACACTTCCATTAAAATAACACTGCTGTTTGAGTCTTTCTGCATAATTTGACTCACTGTGGGAGATATGACTTGTAAAGTCAAATTTAATTGCATTTATAACAAGGTAACAAGGTGCATTTAGTCATTAGCTCCTCACACAGGCAAAAAATGATTCCCCCCAAAAAAATATTCTAATGTGTTCACCCTCCTCTGAATGCAGAGCAGCAAGAGATTCATTTAAGAGCTACACGTAATCACATGAGAACAGAACACGCTGGTGGATCCGTGGCTCCTGTCGTTCCCTCAGCTCAAAGTGTTGATCACAACATTTCTATCGGCCGTCAGACGCAATCACAGACGCTGTTGTCTCTGTCGTCAGCGTAGCTTCATTCAGATCCGTGGCCCTCAACCTGTTTTTGCTCCACAAACCGGTTTAACATCAGACAGTATCTTCACCGACCATCCTTTAAGGTGTGGCGGATACATAAAATTAAATAATAAATAATAATAATAGATAAAATGACAATAAATAAAATGATAAACCAGAATAAAAATAGTTTTTGTCTAAATATTATAATACTAATAAACATGAATCCAATGTGATTAAATTCCATTAACAGCGTCCTCACAACATCGCATCAGCGTTTGTTTTTTGTCCCTTTTGCTAGCTTGGGAGTTTCAATTTAAATTTAAATAAAACGGAAATAATGTAAGTTCTGGATTCTTTCTGTGTGACCTGGTGGCGACCGGTACCGGCCCACGACCCAGAGCGGGGGCCACTGACTCACTTAGGTTCCCTGTGTAACTCTATGACTGTCCTATGAGCCCTTGCAGTGTCACATCGATACGCTGAATGTTTATCCGACCCCCCAAAGGTGCTGGTTGAGATGCACATTCAGAAAGAAAGGGGGTTATGGGATGGACATGAGGTCCTAAAGAGATTTAAGTCTGGGGTGGTGTAACATGTTCTGATCCAATCGCATCACTTGCATGCAAGCAGGTGTGACAAAGCCCATCTGTTGACCTTTGCCCTCTTACCAGGCAAAATATGAGACAGCACCTGAGTTAAGCTAGGGCTCAGAAACGAGGTGTTCAGGGTTCAGAACAGAAAGGAGACTCTCATCCTTGAGTCTCCTGACAGGTCGCTCTGCGGTGACCTTTGAACCTCTCAGGGACTCTCCTTCTTTATAAAGCAGCAGCATGAAATTGCCCCGATGGACTCACACTATCACTGAGGTGTGTTTTGAAGCCTGCTGCGTCTCATCCTGACACACAGTAGTGCTTTCTACTTCTGGGTGGGGACGCATGAGGCCATGAAAACGCATCAGTACACGGTGAGCTGGGCAGGAAACCCCCCCCAACAGCCCTGATCTCTGAGAGCCAATCGAGCTCTGACTCCTGAATGGAACGCGGTTCAGTGGAATCAAAACGTGTGACTTCTTTCTGCATCTGGATGAGGCCAAACGGCACATCTGAAGCCCCGCGAATGAAACGTTTGCTCTGTGCTATTTATAACAGGCTCTTATTTATGTTGTTACGTCGAGACGATTTTTAAAACGCTACCAAAGCATTTTGATGTCGGCTACGAGAGGAAAGAAAGAAAGACTTTGTCAGCTCACATACAGAAAGTTACATCCTCCTCCTTTCAAACAGAAGCTGCCTGACTGTATTCACTGCCTCCGTCCTCACAAACTCACTACACCCTCATCACAGCGCCGTACTTACATCATTACCGAATGCATGAACCAATCATGTTGGTGAACACACAGATGTCACTTCTACTGTCACCCTTAATGAAGCACAAAGGTCACCCACCGTTCATGTGTTTGTCTGTGCAAACAGTTTACCACACACCGTTCAGAGCGACAAAAGACAACAGGCTTCAACAGTGTGTGTGTGTTTACAGACGTTTGGTATTGATCAGTCTGCTCAAGAAAGGACACACACATCCCAGCTCTTATATTGTACAGCAGGGGGGTCAAACTCATTTTTACCAAGGGCAACATGAACATAAAGCTGTCCTCAAAGGGCCAGATGTAACTAATAAATGTAACTCAATGTAAGTCAATGTAATGCAACATAAATGTAACTACTCCTTAATGTTAAATCACTCTAAATTTATTACTTATTCAAGTTACAAACATTACAGTTACACAGAAAAAACTATTATACTGTATGCTCTATTATAACATAAATCCTTTTAATTTGTCAGGTTATTAAACCCACAGAACTCCATCAATCAAGGATCAAACTATCAATCAATGAAGAAAAGTAACATCAGACACTGCTGCAGAGGAGCTCCAATCAAGCCACTAATACATTATTATTAAAGTCCTGTGAGTTTCCTCTTTACTGTTCCTGTGTTTGAAGACACCACCCAATAACACCCCCCACCTCCACCACCGCCTCCTGGAGCTGCTCCAAACATGGCTGCTGACATTAAAGCCAGCCTAGCATCTCCGAGCAGCCCCTCGCTTCAGGCCTGAACGCCGGCCCCCCATTGGTGGGACCTAAGGAGCTGGGACAGGGGGTCCAACACGGTCTGCAGGTCTGCAGCGTCATCATTTCATGAGCTGCACCAGACACTGAAGGGCGGCTCACGTGTCATTCTGATTGGCTGCCTGCAGCTTGACACAATCCACTAGATGTCTGCACTGTGAATAATTCATTTTATAAATAGATAATACATATGCATTAAAAAGATGCATCAATATTCTATTGGTAAGGTGAGAAAATATGAGTTACAAAAAATCTGAAATTCTTGCTCATATTTTATGATACATTCCATTGATTTACTCTCAGCTTACTGGACTTGAATTTAAGTTTACTACACAGACATTTTTTGCACATGAAAAAATTTTTTTTTCAGAAATAAACTGGACTGGATTCTATTTATGTTTTTATTCTCACACACATTCTGACATTAAAATGACTTTCCAGTGTCACCAGAGGACCAAGAAGTTCAAACTAGTGGTTCAGTTCCAAAGCCAGGTCTCTACCACTGCAAGAGTGATGCTTACCTTTGAAAATGACTGTTGGCATGAAAGAGAAATAAGTTATGTTATACAATTTACATCTAACACAACATCTATTTATTATTGTATGTATTTATGTTCATTTATTTTTCATGTTAACTTCAGCGCTCTTAAACTGCACCCCAGGCATTCATCGCAGGATGATTTAAAAGCTACATTGAATTCAAAGTGCAGACAATTGATGGTATTTCTGGTCGACTTTGTTGATTCCTGAAGGCTCCTTCTGGTTTGTGAATGACACTTGTCATAGAAACTGAAGGTGACAGACTTCAAGTATAACTTTCAAAGGTTTGGAGAACACTAGTGCATGTAGCCTTCAAATAAACACACCAACTTCATTTTAATGCAATAATGAAGCCAGCAGAGAGCAAAGAGAGAAGAGGCGATAATGATGCCAAAAGAAGAAGGAAAAGGAAGCCCAAAGGTGCACATCTCCAAAACTAACTTTCCAAATCCTCACATTTATTTAATGGTTGTGTCGTTGTACTGTTCAGTGATGGCTGTGACGATTCAGATGGTGGTAAGTTGTATTTTTAGACATAAAGACCCCTAAATGACACGGGAGGTTGAACCAACCTGTAAACGGCCCTCTTGTCAGACTCAAGCTGGGCCTGGGGGTCAAGGGTCACGCTGACAGAGGTATTTCCAGCTGCAGAGGCTGCTGGGATATGGACCTGTGGGGTCTTGGTGTTCTGCTGGGTGGTGCCCGTCATCTGGGAACACAGAAAAAACAAAGTGACATCTACAGTATTTTCTGTACTATAAGGCATATCTTCAACGAATGGCCTATTCTAAAACGTGTTCATATATAAGGCGCACCGGGTTATAAGGCACACTGTCGGTTTTTGATAAAATTAGAGGCTTTTAGGTTCGCCTTACAGCGCGTACAACACTGTAAATGCTTTGTGTTCCTGCTCAGCGAAGCGTTTGAACCCTTCTTCCCCGTCGTGAACACTTGTGCTTGTGAGGTCTTAGTTTTGATCACTTTTCAAAGCATTGCTTTTTCACACCAACGGACTACAAATGAGAGCGTAGCTGCAATGAATCACTGACGGTCGCCTCGTAATGAAGCTGTTAAGTAAAATGAATGGGACCAGACAGAGTAATGGAACGCGGCCCGTTCGCGTCACACCTACTGTAGGCTCCTGTTAGATGATAAACATTCAAGTGCTGTTGAGCAGCTCCAAACCGGCCATACAGAGGATTTATGTCCTTCACCACCGTGGAGTTACTAGAGAGTGTGTGTTAGAGTGTGTGTTAGAGTGTGTGTTAGAGTGTGTGTTAGAGTGTGTGTTAGAGTGTGTGTTAGAGTGTGTGTTAGAGTGTGTGTTAGAGTGTGTGTTGGTTCTCCTGACGCTGTGTGTGTGGAGTGGGCAGGAGAGCGACACACTTTACGACTGCAGTCCGTTGTCTACTTCATCCTCTACCCCACTTTCCTCTCTCATTTATTTTCTCTGAGGAAATTAGTCTAACATCCCCCCCACCCCCCACCAACTCCCTACCCCTTTTTCTCGTCAGGGTGGGATGGGAGGAATCTTCAAGTCTTAATCCCAGCACCAAATGGGAAATAAATTAGCTTCTTCACACTTAACTAGCTCTCATTTGCATTTGCCAAGCATGCAGGCTGGGGGCTCTGGAGCCCCCCCCCCCCGGCACTAATCCTCCGACAGGAGACAGAGGTGTTGAGGACCAGGAGGGGCAGGGGGGGGGGGGTCGGTCTGATGGACCTGCTTCACCTTCAGTCCATCTGATGTTCTGGGGTCCTCAACAAAGTCCTCAACAGAACAGGACTTGGCTTCTTATTCTCCCACCCATAATGCAATGCGTTTCACTCTCACGCTCATTAATTATGACAGTTTTATTTTCACTCTTTTTTGAGTAACTTCAACTCACCAATGGCTAGTTCCTGAATTTAAGCACATTATCTTGTTGAGGTTTCAGCTTTTTAAGCATTTTTAACAACCGCTCAGAGTTTACGGTCAAAATCCCACCGTTTTAGAAGAAAAGCGACATCTTTATGACGCAAACGCCGCTATTTTGGTCCTGGAACACACTTTTTCTCCTTCAGGTTTCATTAGTACGAGAATTAACAAACACACTTTCACTATGACAAATGAGATTTTAAGACACTCCAAATTAGAACCAGTTCAATAAATGCTGAAAATCTTGGAGTAAAGTAGGACAGTATACAGATCTGTTGCTCAGGAAACAGCTTTCCATCCCATCCCATCAGATTGGTGCTATCTGGCATGTTTAGTTCTTGCAGATTTACACAGTTTAATCTGAACAGGACTCAAATAATCCTGCTGACCTGAAGTATAGATGGATCCATGGACAGATAAATTGTCTTTCTTTATAAATTATATGACATATTGATGTTTGGACAATAATATACACTTCCCTTAAATTCATTATAATATACTAGTGTCATTATAATTTCCCATCTATGTTATAACCTATGGATGCAGCCTTGTCTAACGTCACTATATATATATACACGTATATAATACATTGTATTATAAAGTCAAATAATTTTTATCGATTTTATTTTTGTAAAATATCTATTTGATTTAGAATTGTGAAGTATTACCTTTGCATTAATCTAAATAACAGTAAGTTTAAGATTCGGGGGTTATTTTTTTAACAAGGGACTAATACTACTGACTGGTCAAACTAAGAATTTCTCATTGGTTGCTTAAAGAGCCAATCAGAAAACAAAAACTATTCTAATAAAATACTAGTTTTCATATATTTTTGTTGTTTGTTGTTGAACATAGGCTGTTGGGCTGTGAGGAGTTGGTGACGTCTAATGGAATGTCTGACCTGTTGGCTCTCCTGGTACGATGGTGGAGGAACGCTCTGGGTGGCCATCATTGTCACTGCAGGTGCTGGGGGCACATGTTGCATCATGGGATAGCTTCACATTGAGGCTGGTGAAGACAGAAAAGAGGAGATTCTATTACAGCAGCGGCCACCAGATGCTGCTGTGATGAAATAATAGATCAGAGTCTCCCCCAGAGTGTCTCTTCCACGTTTGTTAAATAATTCGGATGCTCAGTGTTTCAGTTCTTGTGAGCTGACAGAACTAAAGGGTGATGTTTTAATGCTGAGTGATCCTCCAATCATATCAAGAAGACTGGAAACAGAGCAGCCCTTTCAAACACCTCACACTCTTCCGTGCGACACACCAGCAGGTTCACAATGAGACCACAAACAAACCTGACTACTAGTTCACTAATTACAGAGCTACGCTTGTTTGCTAATTACAACCCAACCTTTAACGCAATGCATTGTGGGAGAGTCACCTTGGTCATCTCGATGTGTTTGCTGCCTGGTGTTGTTGCGCTATTACCGAGCCAATCAAAAGGGGGCTAATTAGAGCTCTTGTTAGTGGGCTAATTGCTATTGGTCAGGACCCCACAGGGCGGAGGGCTGAAACTGTTACCCCCACCCACTCTGAAACAAGCTAATTGGTTCAGGGTTCTGTTATGTACATGCTCGTACACACACACACACACACACACACACACACACACACACACACACACACACACACACACACACACACAGACCACCTAGGATCAGCCCAACTTACTATAGGCAAACACAGTAGGTGCTCCATCCTGAAGCTACACATAACCTATGTGAAGGCGCCACATGAAAATGTCCTCTAAATGAACTAATTAACCTGAGGGGGAGTGATTTGATAAATACCACAGCAAATCTTTTTTGTATCTATATCTAATATAAATGGAAGCCTGACACACACTATGTGATATTCTAATGTGTACCGGTAAAGTTATTTCTTATAGACCCAACGCTGAAATTGGAAACAGACATGTTCTAATGCCACTCACAGCTGTGTGGTCATGAAAGGCTGGCAGCAATTAGAGTGGACTGGTGGTATTGACCTGGTGCACAGCACTTGATTATAAGCTAGTGAAATGGAACTGGAACATATGAGTTGAGCCACAACATCCGCTCAGAGCGAAAGCGTCAGGAAATAAACACCTGACTGTTAAAGCTGAGGATTTGTTAGGAGGATGAGTCCTGATGGAAATTTAACAGCAAAGTATTTTTTAGATGAGTAAAAACATGCCTTTAAAAAAGAGGCTTGAATATCACACATGACGGGAGAGTACAGTATTTTCTACCAAACCAACACACCACCCTTGATGTTATTTACCTCCAATCTTGAATAAGTGTGTACAAGATTTGATATCTCAAAATTAAGTCTGATCCCATACTGAAACACTCTAAAAGGCTCCAGAGGCCCAGAGTATTTCATCAGCAAACATATTCTCTAACTTATCCTGGGAAATGGTTGAATGCAAATTCGTTGCAATTGTCTTTATACTTGTTGATCAATCAGGAAGTGGTAAAAAAAAAAAAGTGTCATATTTGTATATGTTGAAAAGTTGGAACGTAGCAGTGGAGCCCTGCTGGGTGTAAATGGGCTGTAGACGATGGACCCTCCCCGCTGAGCTCACGCCCCACTGACATCCAGAGCACTACTACATCACAAGAACTCTTACGACCAGAAGCTCCCATTCGGCGCTGAAGGTTGGTTTAATTCCACTGACGAGTTCTTATTTAGCTTTTAGCTCATCTATCACGTCGTACTTTGCTTGTGTTTGCAGTCGATGCATGAGCATATTCAGGGCTGTATTATATAAGCGTGTTTGCAGTTTGCAGCGTGTGTGATCACACTTGTTTGTGTGCCATGTCTCTGCGAGTCATTTTGTGTACTGATTGCGTCTTCTGGTTTCTGTTCTCATTCCAACTGGTATCAGCTGAAAGGCATCTCCTGCGTTATCAGTCCTCATTTTAATTGCAAATGCAGAGAGCGTGTCAGTGATTAAATGGAAAATTGCACATTAATTGATGAGACTGAAGATAAAGCAATTCCAATTACTGCACAGTATTTTAGGCGGCCTCTCAAGTTTCAGCCATCCCTCAAAGGAACGAGCCTCCAAACGCCAAATTTGAGTAGGCAATCGTGCGTCCATAAATATAGACGCACAGACACACCATCGCTGCTGAAGCGTGAATGTACGTACAAGAAACGACAAGAATACTCAAAGACAACAAGACATATAATTTCAACTGCAAAATCAAAGATGTAAGTTAAAAAAACAACTAACTTGGACAAGAAATCTTTCTTAAAAAGGAGATTCCAGGCATCCAGAAACTGCTCTCTCTGAACACTCCCAAGTTGTACAGTTACACAATAAAATTCATTCTGAGGACAAAATGATGTGTTTGTTCCTCAACAAAGGCCTTTTGAATTATTACAGAGTTCATAATGCATATCAAGTGAAAAAAGGCCTGTAGTGACAATCACAATTCAAAAGCAAAGCATAAAATGAAAAATGAGCAGGAGGCATAAAATTATTCCAACAAACATCAAAAGGTTTTTTTAGTGTCGATTGGAAGCCGTCACACTCTTTCATGGGTTTTGGTGGAATAAGAAACACTTCTATTCAACATTCAATTTTCCAACAATTCTTAGGTGTGGAGCGTCTCTCTGCTGGATGGATGTTGGGTTCGTCTGTGGCGTCGCTGCAGTTCTCTCATTCCCCACAGGCAGTGAAGTGAAGACCCGTATCTGGTCACGTATGATGTGATCGCTGCCTCAGGCCTCCACTCCTCAACCGCGTCCGACGTCTTTTCTCACACGCTTTGGCCTGAAGGAGACTCGCTGCAGTGTTCAGCCAATTACGTGTCAAAATGGAAGATTAAAGGAAACAGGTCCAACTCCTAATTTAAATAGTGAAAACATTCATATAGATCATTTCATCGAGGGCCACATCAGCATAACGGCGGTCCTCAAAGGGCCAGATGTAACTAATACATGTAAATAAATGTAACTCAAAGTAATGTAACATAAATGTAACTACTCCTTAATGTTAAAGAACTCTGAATTTATTATTCCAGTTACAAAAATTTACAGTTACACAAAAAATATGTTTGTTTCTCTGTTCTAACATAAATCCTTTTAATCTGCCAGGTTATTTAACCCACAGAACTCCATCAATCAAGGATCAAACTATCAATCAATAAAGAAAAATAACATCAAACACAAGTTAGGACGTTAACTTTGTTCAAAACGAGTTAAAATGAATTACTGCATTGTGGGAAATGTAGTTTCTGCTCAAAGCACACTTTTGACCTATTTTTAGACACTCTGACCTTTTATGCTCTTGCGGGCCACATAAAATGATGTGGAGGGCCACATGTGGCCCCCAGGCCTTGAGTTTGACACATGTGGTATAAAGGAAGGATTCCCTCGTGGGTTTAGAACCAGTTCCAACAAACAGTGGTGACCAACAGGACATTAGTTATGGTCCCCAATACTTTACTTTGGTACTTTCCTCTTTTTATGATAACAAACATTTCATTTCTAAGAACCTGCTGCATTAAAATGAAGAATATGAGTAAAATATCAGCACAGGATTGAGCTAAATAAATATGAGTGAAGACTGATATTACGAACCCGAATCAGCAGAGGGCTGCAGTTTGTCACATCCGATCTGCCGTACCCAGGGATGAAAAGGGCTTTGCCCAGCTAGATGAATGTTGTTACTGTTCTGCTTCCTGACTGCTTCCACATCTTCTATTAAAGTAGAGAGCAAGTCTGATGCTGATGGTTTCACATTCAGGTAACAAACATGCTAAAACTCTCTCTGACCCTTAACCTCCACAGGTCAGATGTGTTTCATGGTCACAACACTTCTCATTAAAGATACTCAGACCAGCTCCAACAGCACAAACTTGGCACCACATATTCAACCCAAATCTAACTCAATATATTTGCACTGAAGCTTTAAAAACAAAGATTAAGGTTCTTCCAATTCTTTCGGCATCTGACTGTATATTATTGTATGTGATGGAATCTATCTTTCAATGTAGCCTCCACATCTGGGGTGTTTTATTATGTGTTATCAGTTCAGGTTTTTTAGATTTTTTTTTAACTGCAGCTGAGAACGAAACAGAGAAAACAGTGATGTCAAGCTTTTGATGACATCCAGAACAATAAAGCAGCTGATCGTGGTGTGATGTCTCCGCTTTAATATAAGGTGAGTGATGATGTTTTATCGGGCCGGGTGCTGGATGTCGTATCACTTCAGTCTCAGTTATTTTTTGCTCCTCTACCGTTTGCCACTCATCTTGTGAAGATGTAATCTCATGTGATAAAATGTGCTTCATATGGTGGCAGTTCCACCTTAAAACAACGCGTTGAAGAAGAAGAAAGGGGGTGTCGACTAACATCTGGGATCAAACACTGAGGGTCGCGTCCCAGATCTGCTGATAGTCTGTGGGCATTACTGCACCAGTTACCTCTTAATAAGTATTTTATACTTTATGTTTAAATGGTCTCAATAGAAGTAATAATCCTTAACATTTATGAGTCCATTGAAAATGTTATAAAAGAAAAAGACAGTGATTATTTGGGACACGTTTGTGTTTGGAATCAGTTTGATCTGAAGTTTTGTGTTTGTGTGATGACAGACTGACTCAGTCAAGTTTGGAACCTTGATAGTTTATCTGAACCTCATGGATTGACCTTTGATTTTATTGTTAACTACATTTCATGTGAAATTAATTTTGTGCATTACTTAATTTATTACAGATTTATCCAATATGTTTTCCTCATTAAAGACAATGGATCCATATTCCGGTAGCATGTGAGACAGCTGATCAGTTTTAGTTGTAAACAGTAATGCCTGAAAGAAAATTCAACAAGGGATGTCTATAATTCTGTAAGTAATTCCTCAAAATTCATGAAGCTGATTTCTCAAAAACACTGAACCATAATCTAGAATGCTGAATCTTAAATAAATAATCTTTATTGTTGAGTTTGAGCACGTTATACTGTGTAAATGTGGTAACCATGACAGCGCTGACGAGAGCGACGTCCATCCACACAGCCTCTGTGGATGGATGGACACCCCACCCCTCAAAATCTCATTTAATCTGTTTGAGTTTGATGGTTAAGAGGTTTGACCTGCAAATGCAATGAATAATTTTTGGAAGTGAGCATGTCACCTTGGTCAGAAAATGATGCATATTGATGACATTCCAGACGGGAAGATGAGAAAAAAATAAATGAGGTGTTTTTGAATATGAGTAGGATCTAATCATTGCATTATTGTCAGGCCTGATTTACAATGCAAACAGCGGTAGGCGAGGCCTTAATGGCTTTGAATAAAACGATGGAGAGAAGGGAGGAATGGTAATGAGCTTGGGGTGGGGCGGCTGTGTACATATTTGTGGTCGAAACCCAAAACATAAATGAAAACACAGGGATCAGAGAGCAAACAGTCCAAACACAAGTGGGAACGGGCACGGATGCAAACATGTGTATTAATGCCAACAGAAAACACAGCAACCGGCAGCATCCTGAGGGCAACCGCACACTCGCTGTCTCCTGCTGTAGCATAAACACACACACACACACGCAAAGGTGTGAATGCACACACAGCCAGAGGCGAAGATAGTCTCTCCAGTGGTCTTGGGGGGTACAAATCCCCCCCAGGCTAACGCTAGCTGCACACACGCACCGCAGTCAGGACCTGGTGCTCACTCCCAGGCCACCTCATTAACCTGAGCCGGCCTCACAACAGCCGGCTCCACATCACTTACAATTCACACCACTATTATTTATTCATTCGCTTCTTGTTGATTGAACTCGTCCTGGACCGTAACACAGACGAGGAAAGGGTCTGAAGCTGATTGAAGGACGGTCGGTTCGGGGGTGAGGTGGACATTGTTAACGGAGGGTTCAGCGAGATCACATCTAAAGTGATGAGACACTGCAGTCTGATGCCTACTTCAAGTTTCTTTTCTGCACTTAACATTAAACAACATCAGACTTTCTGACATTATTTGTTAATACCTGGAAAATTACAGATTTAATCAGTAGTTTTCATCAAAATCTCATGTAGTTTTACTGTGACCCTCAAAAGAACATTTGTAGTACAGAAGATACTGGCAGAGATCACACTAGAAATAAAACCCCAAGGCTAAATCACTGCAGAAGGAGAACCCAGCAGTAGCATCATTTTAATTCTGCTACCAATCTCAATATAGTGTTTGTGTGATCTGAGTTTTTGGAGTCGGATTTAAATCAAGAAAAAGGAGGCAAGAAAATCAAGAAAGGCAGATTGTTTTCTACATTATTTATTTAGTCATTCTGATTTATCTTAATCTCAATAGGAAATGATCTAGATAGCTAAATCACGTAGCACCCCTAAAGTTAACTGGCCTTATCTGTCTTTGACAATCAACGACACGTCGTTCAAATAACAATCAATATGTATCAAGGTATATATATATATGTATATATATATATATATATATAGTATAATTATAGTCTGTGTGTGTATGTAATAAAAAAAATCAATGTTGCATCACATTTGTCATCATGACGATTCTTGTTAGAACACTGAGTCCTCTCCTCCTCAGACTCAAAGGCTTCCTCTGACTCGTCCTTATCAATTCCCAATGACATTTTCTGCTGGAATTTAAATCTATAACCTTTCCAGTTTATCCTCTCACTCTGAACTTCTTAATGAACGTCCTTCACGTATTCAAATCTTCCTCACAGCCATAATGAAGACACAAGGATTCCCCCTCGGGTGCTGCGCTTTCCGAGATTCATCGCTTTCTTTTTAACTGCTGACAAAGGCGTCAGTGCTCCAATCAGACTGCAATTTTTGTTTTCTTTGTATTTATGCAAATGTTTGTTTGGATTGCTGTTTGATTGTGTTCCTTACTGCTTTTAAAGAATCATATTAAAGTCTCAAGTAAAATGGATAGTGGTAAAACTAGAGTAGAGAGGAAATTTCTTTTGTAATTCCCCAAGGAGAGGTGGTTTGCATGCAAATAACCTTATTAGCATAGCTAAAAGCCCTTATTATAATGAGGTGAGGTTTCTTTCTGAAGAGGCTAAACATATAAGACAAAGATTAAATGAAATTCCAGACTGCAGGTAAATCATGAACTGTCTTTAATCATCTGTATCAACTTGTACCTGATTGGATTTTTTTTACTTTACTCCAAAAAAAAATGCAAGAAAAATAACTTCACCTGTTCTTTATTCTACTCGTGTTTCTTCAAACCAAATGCAATTCAAGTGTCAAAACTAAGAAGCCTTAAACTCAATCCTTCCATCCATCCATCCATCCATCATCCATCCATCCATCCATCCATAAACATCACGGTTGGCAGGGGACAACACATGGAATAGTGCATCGGATGGATATTTGATGTTGGAATTCCAACCAAAAAATTAAATCTAAGATTAAATCGTATCAATCAATAAAATCCTTCTTTTTGTAAAGCAAGACGCGAAAACATGTGAGCACTCATTACTGTGGAACCTGCTTCCCACGGGTTTCCTTCCTCCCAGTAGACTACAGCTCACTCCTCCTCCACTCTCCTACATGGAGAAATGATAAAAAGTAATTGGACTTTCTAATATATACATATATATATTTATTATTTTTTCAAACACACATACACACACACACATACATGCACACATAAATACATACATGCACACACACGCAAACCCGATGCGCGGTGACCGATTGTCTGACCTACTTCATTGAATTTATTTTGGTTTCAGCTCTGTCGTGGATAAATTTACACAAATGGGTGCTGCATCATTTCCTAAAACAAACACACGTCCATGAACACACACACACACCACACACACACACACACACACACACACACACACACACACACACACACACACACACACACACACACACACACACACACACACACACACACACACACACACACACACACACTCCTGGGAAGTGAATGGTGAGGTAGGAGGAGATTGCCAACATTACACTCCAGACCGCCAACAAAAATAGCGCTGCAACAGATCTGAATGGTGCAAAAGGCTCAGAGAACCTCAGAGGAGATCATGTTCAGATGAAGATCCAAGCAGCAGTTCGTGTTGTTCTAGTTGATAAATCCAACCAGGAAAACCTCAACCAACGACAAATAGATCGTACGAGCTAGTAGAGAGTATATAAATGTCATCCTGAAGTCCATGAAGCTTGACTGCTGGAATAAATAAATAAATAAATAAATAAAACATCAATAAAAGTCTTGAAATATTCCTGGATTATGAGGAACATGAGAACTGCAAATAATTCAGAGTCAAATCATCCTGCTGCTCTCGGACCAATGTTCTCTTCGCTCAGCTCGTCATGAGACACACAGGTGTGTCAGAGGTGTGTCTATCACTGCTTCTCGTGGCGTTAACATGTGTGCTTATGGTAACGGCTAACATCACCTGGCTTGTACTTAACGTGAATACTGAACATGGCTCCTTTGGTCCTGGATTCAGAAAACTTATGTTTAATATGATGAGGCATTATTATCTATGTTTGTAATTTACACAAAATAGAACACAAGTGCAACATCATTTACTTACATTTTTATTTTTTTACAACTGTAAGTCGCCTGTTCCGTTCTTCTGGTGTGCCATGTTCGACTTCACACGTACGCAGGAAAACATCATCACAATGTGGCCAGAAGATCTTAATCAGTAACATTTGGGGGATTTTTTTAGTAAATAAGTGAAACACCATGTTTTTTCCCCTCTATTTTCTCTGTTGAGAGTTACACATGTTCAGCTGGCTAAGGACCAGATACTGACATGGAGTCCTGAGTCGGTCCTAACAGTGATGATCTGAACAGAGATAGATGGAAAACTATTAATACATCAACATTTAACATCAAGGGCAAGAGAAACAGGACCCAAACTACAGTCTTACTTTAAATAATCATCAATCTGTTAACATTCCCATCCTAACATGCTAATATGTCTTCATGGTTAGCATCCTAACATGTTCAGGTATCACTAAGCACAGCGTAACCTCATGTTAATTCCATTATCTGGTCATAAATAAGGTAATAAAATACAGGAGGAATTTACATTTTTACCCTGATACTGATGATTGAAGAAAGGTCAGGAGGTCAACCAAGTCAGGAGGATTCATTCTCTGTGAAACATGAATTCTCTTTTATTTGGTGCCAACAACTATCTGGTTCCCATCTGGTAAAGTGACTGAAGCTAAAACAACAGACTGTAGTGGGAGAGAACCGATGCAGTGAACCTGTATTCTCTATTAAGGCCAGCAGGGGGCAATTCTGGGGATTTGGGGTTGTTTTTTGTCCATAACATCATGATAAAATGAGCTTTATTTTCACTAGCCTTGCTGAAGTGAACGGTTTCTTTTTGAGTTTATTGTCAGGAGGATGGTGAACATATAAAACATATAAAATCCACAGAGACGCGTCCCAGGTGGGTTTGAATCCAGGACCTCATTGCTGCCTGCGTGAGCACGTCTGCTGAATGGATCGTTCAAGTGGGTTCAACCAGGAGCAACTCCTGCATTTAATGTTGGAAGCCGGAGCTGAGCGGCGTCTGCAGCCTGAGGTCGACACACACACAGGAGGAGCGTTTCATCTGCTCTGCTGATAAACATCAGAACACTGACACCACAGAAGAAATGTGAAATTGGAATGGCCAAGCTCATGGAGAGTAAATGTAATCTAAGAGCGTTTTCCTCCGAGTCCCCCCCCGGCCCCACTCAGTGCTCTTCTTC